>NC_071281.1:8264919-8602419 GCF_023375685.1 Ictalurus furcatus
GCAGGGCGTTTTCACCGTACTCACTTCCTTTTTATGTGGAAATAGGCTGAATTGTCTCTCTCTCGCTCTTTCTCTCTCTCTCTCTCTTTCTTTGTCTTTCTGTCTCTCTTTCGCTCTCTCTCTCTCCCTCTCTCTCTCTCTCTCTCTCTCATTCGCTCTCTGTCTCTCCCTCTCTCTCTCTCTTCCTCTCACTCTCACCCTCTCTCTCTCTCTCTCGCTCTTTCTCTCTCTCTCCCTCTCTCTCTCTCTCTTGTTTGCTCTCTCCCTCTCCCTCTCTCTCTCTCGCTCTTTGTCTTTCTTTCTCTCTTTCGCTCTCTCCCTCTCTCTGTCTCTCGCTCTCTGTCTTTCTCTCTCTCTCTCTCTTTCGCTCTCTGTCTCTCCCTCTCTCTCTCTCCTTCTCTCTCTCTCTCTCTCTCTCTCTCTCTCTCGCTCTTTCTCTTTCTATCTCTCACTCTCTCTCTTTCTCTACGTGTGTGTGAGGGATAACAGATAAAATGTTACCATTTCCTGGCAGGGCGGATATATAACAGAACTTACCCTCAGTGTTGGGTTAACCATCATCACTACTATCATCAGCTAGATGTGCTGATAATTCATTATATACCTCACTACCCTTTGTTTATTTTAAAAGGAAGACTTGTAGGTCTTAACACGCAGTAATTGCCCTCTCCTACTAAAATACGTTGTTAGAAACACATTAAATATGTTAATTACTTTAAAAATCCTTAACATTTAATACATATTTTAATCTACGGAAGTCGCCATTATGTGACAAGCGCAATGCACTCTGAGTCGATGACGTAAAATAATTGCACTTGAGCACTCAGAAGGATTAGTTACTAGCCCTCGCTGCAGGAGAAGAATGTCACATTCACTGTGCTGCTTTTGGCTGTAATTTTCTTGTGTGCTCTGGAACAGGGGATATCTGTAAATATAATCAAACCCAAAGCATCTTGTTACTGCGTTTTTCTGTATATTCTCATAACGTAAAGCTCCTGTGAAATTAGCATAAAAACGCCTAGCCAAGTCATACCCAAAGTAAAATTAAAGCTGTTCTTGAACCATTTGGAGTACTTGCATGGTTTTGGTCTCTTTTGAAATGTGGACTAAATATTTTTACATGATTGGATTGTTTGGACCTTTGCCAGTGTAACAAGACTGTTTTTGTCAGGATGTTATGGATCAGTGGATTACTATGAAGCTTCATATGAGGGGAGTTGTGAGTTTCGTAAGTGTTTGTTTGTATATCGGAGGTCTGACAGAGACGTTGATTGTAGCTGCTGTTGTGATTGGATCTCAAAAACGGTTTATATCAATCGAATCACAAGAATCTTAGCGTTCCAAAGATACGAGCACCTTCATACACACAGAAGCTGTGTACATAGCACAGGTTTGCTCATAACATGGCGACAGCGCGCTGGCCGTCAGATTTTAACAGGATAAAGTATACGACGGCGAGATGTCTGATAATCTCTAAAATTATTGATATTAGAATACGTTTAATCATAAACTGATAGTTTAATCCATATCCATACCTTGAACAACAAACGCTCTCCGTTGGCATAGACGTGCCTCTCTGATCGTCTTCATTTTGATGTACATTTTGAGTAATGTCTTCTATATTAGCCTCCTCGCTCATGTTACGCTCGGGTTCAAATTGAAAAGGCTGAAGACATGTTCATATCGCTGTAGGGTCGCGGGAGAATCAAGACCATTGCAACCATTTCACGTCACTACCCAGAATGCATTGCGACATAAACAGCAATGGCGGCCAAGGATTTTTTTTCTTTTTTTTAAAACTGATGTCTAGAGTGTTTTTGTGTAGTGGATTTATATAGCGGATGTCAGCGTTAATCTAATAAGCCATACAAGTCTTTATAGTCGGGGTTCCCTTTAAGAAGAGGCCGCCTGGGTACACAGCAGTTTTTTCCAGTGTTTGTGCTCCTGATAATCAGCATTCAGCATGTTCTTTCATTTTTGCCAAATTTGAGTGCAGCATCGTATTGTGTGCTTCTTGGTGTCCTAGTTTTTGTTCACCAGAACAGTTCTATAAAAGTTTTGACAGTCATTGAGAATCAAACTCGGTGTTTTGCATCGGGACTGAAATCCTGGGGGACTCAACAAAAAAAGTAGGGAACAGGAGTTCTTTTTCTCTCATGACTACTTTATTGATATTTTGGTAAAGACGAAATAAGTTCATTAGAAAATAATAGTAGTCTTTCTGCAAGAGCAGGTGGGATCCGTGAATAGTATCTGAATGAGTGAGACATAAAAAAACAAAACATCCAAAACGAAACTGATTCTCTGAGCGAGTTGTTGTTCAAAGTTTAAATGAATTGCTCGTCACGTAGCCTACAGTCATATTTGTCACATTTGTGTTCATTGCTCCTTGGTTAAAACGAATCGGGTAGCGTAACACAACGTCGTAGCTACCTTAACTTGCTAGCTAGCTTCAGCGAATAGTTTACTAGTTGTGTTCAATAGCAGAAAAGAGCTGTTCAGGATACTGATAAACAAAAACAAATATCGCACATGTAGTGAGGAAGGTCTAACATACTGTATGACAACACTAAATTGTGTCCTAAACGCAGTTCACGCACACTGTGTTATCTTAAACCATGTTAAAAGGTTAGGCAATTATTATGTGATGTGGAACAAATACAACATAACAGTATGTGCTGTAGCACATAATTAACAGGGTGGTGTGATACAGGGGTGTAACCTGACTTGGGCTTTGGGGGCTGGAGCCCCGAAGATTCTTTCTTTAGCCCTGAATAATTATCCATTTGGAGCGGTTTGTTACTGAACGTCAGTAAAAGAAGACGGCAATGTCGTCATTTTGTGTCTTCAGCGAAAGGAGTGTTGTATTTTATCTTCAGTGAACGGAGGCGAGACCAATCAGACAGGGTTTACAGGAAAATACGTGGACATACTCGTGTCCTATTGGCTGACAGTCTCTCAATTCTGCCGAACGCTAGCACACGCAGTCAGTTCGTGTGAGGGGAAAATGGATATATGCCGATTTTGTTTTGTTTTTTTTATCAGGGATGTGTGCCAATTAGTTGTAGCTATAGAAATAATAACATGCGTTATATGTATTAGAACACCTTCTGACCAATCAGAATGGAGCATTCAGCAGCTCTATGTCTAGTCCCTATCAGTTTTAGTATAAAAAATTTTAATAAAAGAAAAAATCGCTGTTAAAAGTCCATGACTGAGCTGCGTTTGATTTTGAAGCGCTATCGGTGTGATTAGCTGCTGTTCTGTGTGTCCTTTTTGGCAGAAGCAGGACCTCGATAGTGTATCACTGTAATTCTGTAGCTCTGAGGGAGAACAATCTCCTGGAGTTATGAAGACACATATTGCAGTGCTGATGCCAAATAAGAAGCTGTGCAGTAGCGAGCGATTGTGTTTCTCTTTTCGGTGCACGCTGCTGTTCCACACGTCTGAGCTGCTGTTACTGCAATATCCCAGCAAACAAACTTTGACGTGAGAAGCAGATTAATATAGAGTCATGTAATAGCCTTGTAATGGGGACAAATCACCAGTGCTCTCGCTGCAGCATCGTAGAGAGCAGAGAACCACAGCAGAAGCTTTTATATCTGTGCTACTGGAGCACATGTGATGTCAGTATGTACTGATATTACAGGCTGGATTCAGAGAGACATTTTCTATCTTGGTCTGACTGCTTTAGTCATTGAAACACGCATACACGGAATAAAAAGCAAATAGCATACCACAGGTTTTGAATACGTGTACCAGAGATGGAAATTCGAGTCTGCGACTTGGACTCGAGTCGCACTTACGTCGCAAAAAAAAAAAAAAAGTGTTGCGACTTGACTTGGACTCGTGAACAACTGACTCGAGACTTGTATAAAATCATATAGAGACAGGCCAAGAGCTTCAGTTAATGTTCACATCATACATCAGAATGGTGAAAACGTGTGATCTCTGTGACTTTGCCATGCTTCTAGTGCCAGACGAGCCGATTTGAGTATTTCAGAAACTGCTCGTCTCCTGGGACTTTCACACAAAACTTTGTTGATAAGAGAGGTGAGAGGAAAATGGCCAGACCCGATTAAGCTGACAGGAAGGCTTCAGTAACTTACCTAACCACTCTTTACAACCATGCTGAGCAGAAAAGCATCTCAGAAAGCACAACACATTGAATCTTGAGGCGAACGGGCTACAACAGCGGAAGATCACACCAGGTTCTCCTCTCAGCTCCTGTCAGCCAAGAACAAGAATCTGAGGCACAGGATCACCCAAGACTGGAAAAAGATGTTTTGAATGATCAAAGCATCAAGGAGACTTATTTGCATGTTGCAGACCTCAGCTATATATATATATATATATATATATATATATATATATATATATATATATATATATATACACACACACAGTATAATGACCGTTACACTATAAGTGTATAAGTATTAGGCCAAAAGTTTGTATACACCTGACCATCGCACTCATATGTACGTTTCATACATCCCATTCCATATTTAGTCACCTTTTGCTCTTATAATAATATCCACTCTTCTGGGAAGGCTTTCCACTAGACCTTGGAACATGGCTGAGGGGATTTGTGCTCATTCAGCCACAAGAGCATTAGTGAGGTTGTCACTGATGTTGAGCGAGGAGGCCTGGAGTGCAGTCAGTGTTCCAGTTCATCCTAAAGGTGTTCAGTGGGGTTGAGGTCAGGGCTCTGTACAGCACACTCACGTTCCTCTACTCAAAACTTGTAAAACCATGTCTTCATGGAGCTCACTTTGTGCAAAGGGGCATTGTCATGCTGGAACAGGTTTGGGCAATTTAGTTCCAATAAAGGGAAATTGTAATACTACTGCTTTCAAAGACATTCTTTAGAATTGTGTGTGCCCAACTTTGTGTCAACAGTTTGGGGAAGAACCACATGGTCCGAGGCCTAATAATATTGTACAGCGTGGTTATGGAGGTTCAATATTGCCACCTTTCCAATGAACTGTTGACTGTTTGTTTGTTGTTTTTTTTGGTAATGCTGGTCATGGCACTAATGACAGTGCTTTATAAAGGTGTTTTTTTTTTTTTCGGAAACTCAGTTCTCTTTTACAGCGCTGTGTAACATGCCCTTCCAGGACAGTTTCCAGTGGTACCAGTACCTTGTAAGCATGCAGAAAGCTGTACATTGTACAATAACTGTACTTCAGTCCTTTGTGTTTCTGAATGCCTCCCCCTTTCGTTTGCCAATGCAGTACTGCTCTCAGCTCCACCACAAAAGCTCATTTGTCTGAACACATCTGCCATGCCTGTCTGACTAGTAGCTTTACAATGGCTAATGTCTCGTTTGACTCACGATGGTTCCTCACAAAGCAGACAAATCCTGTATATGAGCCTTTCTTTTTTTAGCGGCTTTATTGAACTTTTATTTACTCCGGCTGTATTGTTCGTCTCTTTGAGTGCATGTTTGTCTTTTTTGTCTTTCCATAGAGGATGAAACGTGCAGTCATTCCAACACGGCGTTGTGTAGTACTGTAGTGTAGCATCTTTTTGCTAACTCTGCATTCCTGTACTGATTTCAAACACTCGTCAGTGTTGATCATCTATGTCACATTCGCAGCAGAAAAACAGCAGTGCATACCGAAGTTTTTTTTTGTAGGATCGCAATAGATCTCGGTTCTAATGCAGAATGTAGCTGACCCGATTTACTCCAGCAAATTGTGTTATCACAGGAGGGAGTTCCCCCGTTATTCAAACGGGTAATTTGCACTTCACAGAATACTGCGTCAGGGCTCAAGGAGGTGAGTAGGCCATGCTTACAGTGGTTTTCGATTTTGGCTTTTGTTCGTCATGCGGCTCCATCGTCTCTGAGTTCTCCACCCATCATCTGGTTGAGGATTCACACGCAGGTTGAAGGTCACACGCTTGCCACTCTGTATGTATGCGTGAACTTGTCAGCAGTGGAGGAGGAGGGTGTGTTTCCACTTCCTTATTGGTTTTTGCACCATTGCGACGGGCTTTACCGCTTGGTGTGTGGAAACTCTGTAAAGACACTTCCAACTAAATGCTGACTTCACCTCTCTGGATGTTACACCAGAGATCTTCTAGTAAAGTCTGTTCTCTTGGCTGCCATTGGGGTAGTGCATCTGTGGATGACCAGGGAGAAAAGGAAAAAAAGGCGTGAACAATGTGCGTTTCTTATTTCCGATAAAGTCTTTCTCAATAAGGCGATTGGTTCTTTTTTACTAAGGGGCGGGATTTATATAATACAGCTGCCATAATGAGCGTCATGTGCTGCATCGTTCATATTTTAAGTAGTGGGTTGTTTCTACTAGAATCTGGCTACACATAGTCTGAAAAAACGCTGCTCCTGAGTCCTGATAATAATAATGATTCCTTAGATTTATATATCACTTTTATAGGCACTCAAAGCGCTTTACATTGTGTGTGGGGGGGAATCTCCTCAACCACCACCAGTGTGTAGCATCCACCTGGATGATGCAACGGCGGCTATAGTGCACCAGAACTCCCACCACACACCAGCTATTAGGAGAGAGGAGAGGAGAGTGATGTAGCCTATTCAGAGATGGGGATTATTAGGGGGCAATGATAGATAAATGCCAATAGGGGAATTTCACCAGGACACCGAGGTTATACCCCGACTCTTTATGAGAAGTGTCCTGGGATTTCATCTGAAAAACAGTGCTGTTTTTACAGTATAGTGTCCCTGTCACTATAGTGGGGCATTAGGCCTCACACAGACCACATGGTGAGCACCCCCTGCTGGCCTTGCTAATACCACATCCAGCAGCAACCTTAGTTTTCCCCAGGAGGCCTCCCATCCAGGTACTGGCCAGGCTCAACCCTGCTTCGTGGGAAATCTGGCAAGAGCTGCAGGGTGATAATCTCCCCGTCAACCCTTGGTTGAATCCCCGTAACCATTTTAAAGGTCATTCTATTACTTTTTTCTTTCTTTTTTTTTTTTTGCTCGATCAACCCTCAGAGGACTGAGAGATTGAGTCAACTGTATGACTGTAGACTTCAGGAGCAAAACTTACCAAAATTACACTGTCATCTAAAGCAATTTCCTCTCTCAAGCTGTAAAATAACTGCTCACTATAGTGTAGGTACATTTGGAAAATTGGACTAATATAAAAAAAGAAACACAATACAATACGTTTGGGTAGGTCCCTTCATTTGTCTTGCATCTTGGGTTTCTTGTTTATTCCCCATGAGCAGCAGTCAAAGGGCCCAGACAAGCAGAAAATTGCAAAAATTTTTGTCATGTGTTTATATGGTTTGAGGGAAATAGTCTTGGGACTCAGAGTCTATATTAAGACCTCAACAGAGAATCAGAAAAAAACAAACAAACAGTCAGTTAGGGTTCAGTGAAGGTGGAATTCTGGGAGTATAAGGGTTTTCTTTTGTGATCTGTTCACTACTTTTATGTTCCATCGCCCCAGGGATTGTTTGTTCCAGTTCAAGTGAACGATTCATTTAAAATCCCCAATTTATGTTCTCTTCATCTCAGTGATGATCAATATATAGCCAGCTCCAGAGTTATTAGCACTTTTCATAAAAATGAGCAAATATGATCACTGAAAAGCAAGAACCAGCCCAACTGGAGTGATTAGGAACAGTCACAGTGAGGATAATATAAAAACTGCATCGTTATCTGGTGCATAGTAACGTTATCACAGAATGCAGTATGTTGTTGGGAGGTGAAAGGAAACCAGAGAACCTTGGTGCCAATCTTGAACAGGTACCAAAAACTGTACAACCAGAGCCATTGCTGCTGAACCACTGACTAGATCAGATCATGTGCTGTTGCAGTCATGTGCTCAGTAATCCGAGCGAGTCAAGGTCAGAAGTCACGTTAACCCCTTGTGCAAGTCTGCTGATCCTGCATCGTGATGTGTGGGGTCGTTTTGTGCAATATGAGCATTCACTGTTCACACTCAAACAATGCAGCTCTCTGTCGTCCCCCCCTCCTTTTTTTCATCTGTAGAGCAGAACACTGGTGCAAATCTGTGCTGCTGGATCTAGACTGTGGGTGTATGTAAGCTGCAGGGTGGAAACGAACGGTTTCCTGAAGAATGCAAATAGGATGTGTATAGGCTGGCCTGGGCACGTGTGCACTCCTACACGCGAGAAAATCTTATGGCGTGCTGCTCTGGTGAAAAGAATTTTTTTGCTTCACAAATTTTATCTATTGTTAACGCCAAGCATTCCTCTCGGTCAAGATTCAAGATAGCCATTCTGTCATATGCACGACTTTTAGATTTATTACTGTATTCTGTTTTCAAGTCCGTAGTGAAGCACTATTTGCATTATAATGGCTTGTGCACTAGGAAAGTGTGCGATTTGAGGCTCTCTAACAGTTAGGGCTGTAACAATATGGCACAGAGTATTGTTCAATAAGAGACTTTGAATTCAGTACATCTGCTTATCGGACAATACAAAGATTCCCAAAATCATTAAGGTGTGGTGGAAAGCCGGTTAGGTACGACGCTAACGGCCAACGAGGGATGGATTGAAATATGAGTACAATACACTGGCGCCAATAACACAAACATGTCTGACATCACCTTACAGTGCCGCTCTCTAAAATTACACAAAAACAATCTCTGTGCTGCATTCAGGCAGCCGGTCCTCACTGATTGAGTTCTAGCTAAAGAAATCACTGCTTTTATTTTATTTAAGTTCATATTTTCTAGTGGAGAACACTACATTCAAAAACACATCAAGGGCTGTTCCTTCTCGTCTATTCCCTGGTGGTCTAGTGGTTAGGATTCGGCGCTCTCACTACCGTGGCCCGGGTTCTATTCCCCGAACAAAGCCGTTAGGGCAGTGATGGCTCAACAGTTAAGGCTCTGGGTTACTGATCAGAAGGTCAGCAGCTCAAGCCCCAGCACCACCATGCTGCCACTGAATCACTTAACCCTCTCTGCGCTCTGACCCCAGCTTCCTAAAAAGCTTTTTAAAGAAAATTAGGGTTACTGATCAGAAAGTTGGGGGTATATTTACTTATGCGTCATGATTAAGTTTCAACTATTGCACTTCTGTAATGTTGAATGTTTTTTACTCCGTTGAAAATTGAAAGCTAAGGCACCTGCTTATTTTCGCTGTATTAAAGACGGTATCATATCGAGACGCCACTGCTCTCACTCTCTGACACAGGAAATGGACCGGCTGATCCTTTTTCTTTTAAAAGTGAAAACCTTGTCCTCTGTCATTATTATTATTATGTGCTTCTGTTGCGCAGCGGCTCATCCAGGGAGAACCCGAGCCCCGATCCGAATAGAAATGTCGAATGAAATGTTTATGAACTGGTCCGTCAGTCCATAAAAATAAAAGTGCTTGACTGGTTGGAATGTGCAGTGAGCCAAAACACAGTTTAATGCGAAGGTGTTGAATGTGTATGACACGCGTCTCACGGACGTGAGATTATAAAAGTGCACGTAGCGAGTGCTAGCACTTTTCTAAAACTCCCAACAGCTTTAATGTTGATTTACTGCATTTTTTATTGGATTTCAAAAGCCAAAGGTTGTCACAAAAGTGTCGTAAAACAATGAAATTGTAGTTCGATTTGATAGAATAAAGCAATAAAGTGTGCAATGAAGTGTGTGTGCGTGTGCGTACTTTCCCACCTACTCAGACACACATTGTCTCCTTAAACCCACTGTTTAGTTTTGATTAATGTGGTGTGCCTTTTCCTCAGGTGCTCTGTGTGTGTGTGTGTGTGTGTGTGTGTGTGCGCGCGCTCGATCGCCAATGCTTAACATTTACACTGCTAATAAATCCTCACGCAAACAGGACTTCTCTCCTTGATGAAAAGTCTTTCATGGCAGAAAAAACCAACCTCTGCATAATAATTTGTCATCTTTTATCACTATGTGCGTGATGTTTTCTTTTTTTTTTTTCCCATTTCGTTTCATCTGTCCTGTTCTTCCTCTGCTGTTCTCTCACTCCTACATCACTGAAGTGTTTAACAGGCTCCGAGTCTGTGAAACAAATGCAGATTAACGCATTTGTTCTCAGTGTGATTTCATTAAGTTAACGATAACGCCGCGTCTCAGACGTTTAGCAGTTTTTTTTCACGTCACTTTAGTGATGGCCTTTGGAAAGTAAAGAGAGATTGACACGGTGTTTAAAACACACAATGGTGCTTTAATAGAGATTTATTTAGAACAGCTCCATCTGCCTGCTGATCCATTCCTGCTCCAAGTGACTTTGGCATTGTGCAGCAAAAAAAACCAAAAACATTGATGTTATTTATTGACTTATTTATTTATTGACCATTTTACTACACAGTGAATCGACAGATCTAAAGGATCAGGACTATATAAAATCCGTGTCTCATTTTGTGTGTTTTTAGCGCAAGTATGTTTACTCTGCAAACTCTTGAGACGTTACTGGCTCACAGATAACAGGGTACTAAATCAGGGCCTGTTTACACTAGCGCTTTTTTATTTTAAAACTGTGTTTTCAAATGAAAATGATCCTCGTCCACACTGGCCGAATACACGTCACATGACCGTTCATGCACACTGGGCATGTGCAGACAGGTGTAAACGGGAAGTTGGTTGCTAGACACCGGCAGGCACAACAATAGGGCTTACGCCGCTTGAAATGAGATTTGTTGCCGAATTCTCTAATCATAGCTCGCCTCTTGCGCATGAAGCAGCTGCAGTTTTATAAAATACAGAATTAACTGCACAATGGCTGCTAAGAATGACGACAAAGCCAGCAAAGCTTGTGGATCAGTCTCCGTGTTGTTGTGTATACGATCAAGGTAGCGTAATGGTCGTATGGTAGGGGTTTGACGAATCAGGGAAGGATATGCAATGATCCAGAAGACCCAGTCAGTAGGCGAATGTGGGTGGAGCCACACCTTCGTTTTCAAAAGTCTTCGTTTTGGTCTGTTTACACTGAAACGCGAGCCCAGAACTAAAACAGGGTCTTCGGCGTTTCTGTCGTAGTGTAGACGACGGGCATAACCGTAACGAAAGTTATGCGTTTTTAAATGAAAACGCACTACTGTAAACAGGGCCTCAGATGCCCAGTACTATAGTGTGGCCACCTGGAAACCTACTTGACTAGAGTAAAAATGGTGGCTAATGTAGTGTCATAAAATATAGTACACTAGTTAGCTATATAAATTCCAGCATTGGAAACAACTTGGCCAGAGTCATTGGTTTTTTCTAGGAAAAGTTTCAGAAACTAAGCAAGTATCGGGCAACGTTTGTCAGCGAGCTTTCATATCGTGCATGAAAGATATATTCGAATGTGGCGAAACTAGCATCTTTCTTTTTTTCTCGACATGTTTAACCAGAATGTGGCGTACTCAGCTGGCAGGAGAGTTCCCTATATGACAGCTTTACACGACACTTTATTTCGCTCAGTTTCATCAGTGTTTCCACGTACCTGTGTGTTTACAAGCAAGCTTGTCTGTGAAACATGGTGGAGGTAGTGTCATGGCTTGTCTGTATTGAAGATGCAACGCATGATGGCAGAATAAATTCACAAGTTAGTTTACAGGAACATTTTGAACACTGGTAACTGTTAGCCTACTGAACCTATGGAAAAAAAACAACAACAATACAATCGACCATTTAAAAGTATTAGAAAACTACTCGAGTATTGTCCCGAGCTACTGATTGGTCCACGCCATGTAAATCGTCAGGTACAGATTAACGTACACTGTAAGAATGGAGACGTAGCCTGCGACTGTGTTTTAGGGCAGAGAATTAAGAGAATCATTGAGAATGAAGTTGTGATAGTCTGAGAAAAAAGTCACAGTATTACGGTACATATCGTGTTCGTGTTTCAAAATGAAGGGACAATGAGGATTTGGTGACGTAATAAGAGATCGCAGGCAGTGATCACCTTCACAGCTAGTGATGGTCACATGTGCGTGCTGTTCATATTGGGTGTGAAGATGAACGATGATCAGAATTGTCGATCCTGAAGGAGCGGAGGGCCGGCACACTCTGACTCCATAATGCGTTGTCATATGGACTCGTACCGTAAACATAAGCTTTTTGGTGAGGCCATAACGCCATAACGCACTGGGCAATCGACTGCTGCATCGATATTCAGTCCCTCCAGGTTTTAGCTAATACTGTATTATACTAATAATAATCCGGTTCTGATGCAGCTGAAGATGAAGTATTTCTTTAATTGTAAAATAACATATTTCCTTATTTTTTGGGGCGGCTGTGGCTCAGGCGGTAGAGCGGGTTTTCCACTAATCTTAGGGTTGGCGGTTCGATTCCCGGCCCACGTGATTCCACATGCCGAAGCGTCCTCGGGCAAGACACTGAACCCCGAGTTACTCCTGATCGCGAGTTAGCGCCTTGCATGGCAGCTCTGCTACCATCGGTGTGTGAGTGTGTGTGTGAATGGGTGAATGAGACACAGTGTAAAAGCACTATATAAGTGCAGACCATTTACCATTTAACGATTTTTTGCTATCGCAGAAATGAACACAGAATCAGGCAAACTCCGCAATATTCCTAGGAGCTTGCAATTTTTCCAAATTATCGCAAATTATTATTTGGTCCAAGACGTGTCACGTGACGTCATCACAAAGCGCGTTTAGTCAAAGCCCTCTTCAATTCACGTACGTTGAACATGAGTACAGCTAAAAGGGCTCATTTACCACCACCATCACTGCGAAAGACAATTTTGTGCAACTGCACTTTCGGCTATTCGAACAGTTTTCCACAAAAAAGCTGCAAAATCAAACATTTTTAGACACAACAATCACACAATCCTGTACAGACTGGAAGGCCTTGAAGGTGACCACTGCCTGTGATTTCTCCAAGTTCATGTGGGACTTTCTTCTGAATAAACACAATTTCTTGCCCCGTCATTTCAAACTTCTAATACTATTAATAATCTGGTGCTGACGCGTCTGAAGATGAAGTATTTCTCTAATTGTAAAATAACACATTTATTTATTTTCGTTGTGCTGATACGCACAATTCCACCACAGCATTGTGACTTTTCTCAAACTATTATTCATTTATTTGAAAAATATTTTTACTACTCTGTTTTTCCCATAATATCATATACTATGACCTTTTTTATGACATATTATGAGTTTATTCCTGAAATATTACCACTTTATTCTTGAAACCTTGTATTTATATTTTTTCAAACCGTGGCCCTAAAACGTTATCATAAGTAGCCAGTGTCTCAGGTCAGCTGCATGGTCCGAATCAACACCTTTCCTAACGTTTCGCTCTTACTCGGATTACTACCAACCTGATTTGTTGTAGAGGTTAAGCTCAGACTGAACAGAATTGGTGTAGAAAATAATAAAAACCACTTCAGTCCCATTTCCAGCGCAGATAAAGCATGACGACGGAAAAAACCTCTCCAGTGCTCTAGTGATTGAAAGGAATGCACTGTTGATGTGTCCTGTTCAGCTTTATTTATTCTTTCTATCTTTCTCTCTTTCTCTCTCACTTTCTCCCTCTCTCCCTGTCTCTCCCCCCTCTCTCTTTCTCCCTCCGTCTCTGTCTCCCTCTCTCTCTCCCCCCCGCTCTCTCTGTCTCTCTTTCTCTCTCTGTCTGTCTCCCCCCTCCCTCTCCCCCTCTCTCCCCCTCTCTCCCCCTCTCTCTCTCTCTGTCTCTGTCTCTCTCCCTTTCTCTGTCGCGCTCTCTCTCTCTCTCTCTCTCTCTCTCTCTCTCTCTCTCTCTGTGTGTGTGTGTGTGTGGATGAGTGGAGGTGTTTATCACTGTCACACAGGTGGAGAGTCCACAGCAGCGCCTTCAGCACACTGCACCCATCATCCATCTCCCTCTCTCTGTCCTCTTACCACATCTTTGACTCTTCTCCCTTACATCTCCCTCTTTTCGGCTCGTCTTATAAATCCCTTCATCTTGGACATTTCTCAATCTCAACACTTGCTTGCCACAGTAAAGAAGTTTTCTCATCCAAACCGATGCCTTTTATTCAGTTAACGGCTGTAAAAGAAAAAAAGAAAAAAAAAAAAACAAGCATTTTTTTTTGACCAATTTGTTGTTTTTTTTTTGTCAGCTGAACCCCTTCATCATGAGCGTCATTCCATCTCAAGTGCTCCAGTACAGGTTGCTTGCACTAAAAATTTCCCAAATTTTTTTTTGGAGTCATTACCTCTGTTTACAACTGTTTACAGAAACCTCAATATCTCAGTTCAGGATGGTTCTGGCTCCAGGGAACAAAAACCGATCTCTCAAGCACATTACAATGTACAATGTACAAAGAACATATATAACCATTTTTTACCCTCTAAACAAAATTTAAGGCAGAGACTTGTACCCTTCCCATTATAAATTGACCCTGAAAGTGGAACTGGGAGCAATCTTCAGCATTACATTTGGACTTAAGTTCAAAGTCTAAGGAGCAAGAATGTGCAAAATGTTTAAACATGTACCATGTAATGTGCTCCAGTGATCAGTTTTTGTTCCCCGGAGCTAGGTCCATCCTGAGCCGAGATATTGAGGTTTCCATAAAAAGCTATATAACCAAAGTTTATTGTGTGAATTGACACAAAGATGGTGGTCGCGGCTAAACCAAGTGAAATAGTCATTTTAAAAAAAGGATGGTTTTGCAATGCCAATACATAGAGGTAATCACTCAAAAATAGTTAGGTCACGCAGCCAGATTGAGATGGACTGACCCATAAAGCCTTCAGTTCCTCGTGATAATTTACCTGGACTAACACGAAGTGAAACCTTTGTCATAAATGTTGAAACTTATTACTTTTTTTTTTTTTTTTTTTACCAAGCATTGGTACTTTATCCTTTTGTGAACTTTTTAATATCTTAACTAATTTTTGGGAAACTATGTTTTTTCCCCACGCTGTATACTTTTGCAGTCTTTATTATAAAGAGACGGACATTTTCAGACTGCACCTTGGCATGTAATAGTGCGAGTTTGTTTAGAAATAATTTGCCTACTGTTTTGGTCTGAAGATCAGGCGAGGTTTTACCCTTCGTTCATACGAACTGCGATTTTTTTGTCACTCAGACCACGAGTTTGTGTCGCTGTCACTTGTTGCATACTGTATGTTCACTGTGATTTCACTGGTAGCTGACTGGTGTGAATCGGCAACACATATCATATAGCAAGCTACAGAACTTCTGCAAAACCACCCGTGGGACCACAGTCATATGTTTTCGTTCCTTGTACACATGGTGTCTCACCCATTTTAATGACACATTTTTTTTGTTGCCAATTAAAACCCACCAACCAGTTCTACCTATCACACAACAGGTACAAACTGGTGAAAGGTTATCACGTGCGTCCATGAAGCCAGACACATGAAGCCAAACGCCACATATTTTTTGAAACTGCTGCGTAACAGGGCAGCAAAACACACTCGGAGGAAAGCGCTCTCCACCCTCTTACGCATACATGAGCTCACAGACACCCACGATTGGCTAGTGTTGCTGTGATTGACATGGCAGAGAGTGTATGCCACCGCTCCCACGCAGAGAGCATGGTCAGTTTAGATTCCCACCCTGCATCCCAATTTGCCTCCTTATACTATGTACATATAAGTGTGTACTCTCTTTATGCAAAAACTGGGACGAACTAACATGTCATGGAAGAGAACGTTGTTGCCCAGAAGACTGAGAACACCGTCAGCGTAAACAAACTATTCCTTATATAATTTATACTAAATAACTGAATTAATCACTCCCTTGGTTTATTTTCCCCCCATTTCCTTCACACCTCTCCACAATGCGTGCTTGAATTCGGTGAAGGAAACCGTCACAAACCTCCACCTCCTTCGCGCAAGGAGTCGCGGACAATATTAGCTGCAAAAGTGTCCACGTATCCACACTTCAAAAATCTACCGCCAATAGTAGATCATCTGGGTACCTTTGGGATACTCGTTTCAACATACTACGATTTGAGACACGCTAAGTCTAATCTCGGGTACTATTTAGGACGGATAGTTTGCGAATCGGGACGCAGGGCCAGTCTAGACTGCCAGTCATGGGTGGCATTATTGGAGCTGTGGCGTTATCGTGATTTAAACACCCCAGCCCCAAAAAAATCTGACAGGAAATGTTTATGAACAAAATGCAGTGCATCAACAACTGCTGGTGTCAGCATGAAATGAAAGCAAAGTTTGCTCCTAGCAATTGCTGCTGGTTATTTGTGGTGAAAACAGCAGTGTCATCCTACTTTAGTACATCAGACCACATGGTGTAGCAGCACGGAGTGTAGCGTGACAGCGGGTAGCAGCGTCTGCTTCATGAGGTGCAACTAGAAAAGAATCACATCACCTTGTGTCTCCAACTGTTGCTTCACTGTAAACCGTCGAAAATGAACGACTTCCGGTTACTTTGCTGCGTCGAGTCGCGTCACATCGCTGCCCGTGTGAAGAGATTACGTCTCTTCCTGTCGGCTGAAGCACCGTCTGTTCCTCTGGCATTTCTATTTCTGTGCAACATCAAATTTACATCCTGATTAGAACGATGACAATAATGAATTAGAATACATTTGATGTATGTGACACAGTCTTTTGTGTTTTCAGAAAATACAATTCACCATCTCTACTCGAACAGTTTGATCCATTTGGAAGTAGGCCGCCTGGGCGACATTATTAGATCCAGAGATATAGAGTGTCCCATTCAGAAGGGAGTATAAGGACAGCTGTGTCCTTCGTCAACGGTCTGGACAGTGTGGGCCGACTGAAAAGTATTTCCGCATATCAAAAGAAGCACTTAAAAAGTGTGTAGTGTCGCAGAGCTAATAAACGTGATAAGAACTGGCTGTAGTCCAGCAACCTCAGCTTTCAAAACACGAGCCATCACATCTCGTGTAGCAGGTGCTTTGGTCCGGCCATCACGTGTATTTATGTTCGTTATTTAGCTCAAGGCAGGTCGTCAAGAGAGGAAACAGTTTCCATAAACTTTTTTTTTTGTTTGTTTTATTTTATTTTTCCCTACTGAAATGCCTCCATGGCTTGTTTGAAATACGATTGGACAGGGACGTATGCGTTTACAATCTCCAGTCCCTACAGGATTTCGCGCTTTTGCAATCGCAGAAATTAACGCAAACTCAAACAAACACCGCAATTCAGAGGAGAGCTTGCAGTTTTTCGAAATCACCACAGATTATCCACAGATTTGGGCCGAGACGCGTCATGTGACGTCATCACTACGTCAGCCAAAGCCCTCTCTGATTCACATGCCTCGAACATGAGTACAGCTAAAAGGTCTCATTTACCAACACACCTCACTGCAAAATAGTCTGTAATAGCAATTTTGCCAATTTAAATAGCTTTCCTCAAAAAAACCAAAAAACAACACTCCACAAATTTCGAGGAAAAAAAAACGCGGCAAAATCAAGCATTTTGGCCGCAACAATCACAAAAACACGCAGTGAAATCCTGTACGGACGGATTCCCCGCTTCAAAACAGATGTATCATCTGTTCAGACTTCGTGGCGCTAGTCAAAACAGGAACACATGTTTCATGAAGTCCCACTACATAACAAAACATAACTTCACACTGATGTCTTATTTCCAACTATGAACTAAGTCCTGGTTAAGCGTTAAAAGGGAACTCTTGTCGCCATTCAGTCATGTTAGGTTGCAAGGAATTCTGAACCAAATTTTAGTTGAATACAAAAATATTCCTCTAACGAGAAGCAAAATCTCTAGCTAGACGTCTCAATCACAGTGTGTAATAGAATTATCCAGACATTAAAACTAGAGATGCACCGACGCACCGATGCAGGCAATTTTTCACGCTACCGGCCGATAGTTTAAAAACATCCGATGATCAGGGCCGATTATATCCTGTCAGTCAAAAGAGGGCGGGAAAACACATCGATTTCATGCTGTGTGTAAAGAAGATGTCTCTTGAGTGGAACGACGACAAAACTGCAGTTTGTAATCTCTGTAAGCTCTGCGCCGCTCAACGTTCACACCGGACGCTGCAGGAGTGACGCGGGAGTTCCGGCGTCGAGTCTAATCTTATTTTTGCCTCGCTGCTAGCGCTGAATTGAAGCGCCAGTACACCGATGAAAGATTTAAAGATGAGTTGACAAAAAGTATATATAGCACAGAAAAATATAATTGTAGACTAGTATATTTCATATCCAGTTAATGTTAATATATAAAAAAGTTGATATTATATATCAGCAGTTTGATGTTCAGTGATGAAGTAGACATGCTTGTGTTTGTGGAGAGTGAATGTGAGACTAACAGGAGGGTTTTTACAATTCAGTCAATGTTAATATGAATTAATAACATTCAATAAGTTAAGAAATCTTCCTTTAATCTTCAGAATTGAGTTCATGTGTTCATGTTAATTAGAGTAATGTGTTCTCTGTTTGTGAGACCAGTTACTGTGAAACAACTTGTTGAAATGGAGAGAGTAAAGTTTTTATTTGCATTTCTTTCAGAATTGTGGAATCAATTATTATTCATTTAAAAGAAGGCACTAAAGGCAGAACCATCGGTATCGGCTGATATCACTCGGAATAATCGGGTATCACTATCGGCTGAGAAATTTAGTATCAGCGCGTCTCTAATTTAAACGCCATGTGTTGTTGTTTTTGTTGTTTTTTTTAAACGCAAACTCTTGCAGATTATCCAGCGCTAATGAGGATGTGTCAGCATGCTGCTGAGCTGAAACTCTCTCAAGTACTCTGTCAAGATGTGGCACTTCCATCTGTTATCTGTGCACAGCCTGACCTAATCAAACCGTGTACACTGGACACACACCCTGCTTTGGAGCATTCGTAGTTGATTGAAGTTTATACAAGGTGTCAAGTGGGGTATTAGAGCTGGGCTTTTATGGAAATGTGGAAAATATATCCATTGCAAGAAAATTGTAAATACCTCAAGCGGTTATTCATTTAGTACCGTTTGAGTTTAGAGTTCGTTCTCATCCAAGTTTGTTTTCATCTTTCTGTATTTGTCTTCCACGTTAAATGTCGCATATTAAATAAGTCTGCAGATGGACTGAACAGCAGTCGTACCAGAAGCCAACGGTTTCAGCTCCTTTCGAAGAACAGCACTAGAACAGAATCATGGGGCGCTCCTCATTTCTTTAATTACGCTCACTCGCTTCCTTTCCCTGCCTCTCTTCCTCGCCTCGTGGCTTCTCCCTCTGAGGATGTGAGGAAAGAAAACAAAAAGCACAGGAATTGACACTAAATTTGTTTTCTAAATGAGACAAGCATGTTCACTGAAGCACCAGTTTAAAGCGCTTCGTGATTAACGCGCCTCAGTGCAGGGGAAGGTCAGGTTGTGGCCTGTAAAAGATTCTAGGCATCAACTTGTTATCAGATTTCTAGAAATGCAAACACCTTTTTTATTGATCCACTGCTTTCATTCAAACCCAATTTGGATTCATTGTCTATCATTCTGATTTGCTATCCATCCATCCATCCATCCCGCTTATCCTACACAGGGTCGCAGGGAAGCCTTGAGCCTGTACCAAGGAACTCGGGGCACAAGGCGGGGGACACCCTGGACAGGGTGCCAGTCCATCGCAGGGCACGATCGCACACACACTACAGACAATTTAGAAATGCTAATCAACCTACAACACGTGTGTTTGGACTGGGGGAGGAATCCGGAGTACCCGGAGGAAACCCGTAAAGCACGGGGAGAACACGCTAACTCCGCACACAATAGGCGGAGACGGGATTCAAACCCTCAACCCTGGAGGTGGGACGCAAACATGCTCACCACTAAACCACCCTGTTTCCCTCGATTTGCTGTCATTTTCTAGAATAAATTTTCAGAAGGGGTTTAACAGAGGAAAATGTGTAATAATATAATAGATATAGGGAAGGTTTCTGAGGACTTGTTTATTTAGTATTTTTTGGAAGGAGTCTCCAGTGTCAGCACTTTTCCTGTAAATTTTCTGCCATGAAGGCTTTGTGCTTAGTTTCTTGGTAACAAGTTGCATTTGTAAAAATCTTATTAACGTCACGAGAAAGTGTAGGAACATGATTTGATAGTTGTTTGTAAAGTATATGATCACAGAAACGAACTTGTTTCACAGACGCTCCACATCAAATGTAACTATAAATGGATAAAAGTATGACATCATTTTTTAATCCATTAAAACGTTTTAATTGTTGGCCAATTTGTTTCTCATTACTCTCGGTGTGTGAGTGTGTGTCTGAGGGTGAGTGTGAGAGTGTGTGTGTGTGTGAGTGTGTGTCTGAGTGTGAGAGTGTGTGTGTGTGTGCGAGAGTGCGAGTGAGTGTGTGCAGTGTTCGGAAGGGGTTAAAGCCTCAAGAGGCAGCACTAAAAACAGGAAATGCACTCCGTCTCACACTGTCTCACGCTGTCTCGCACCGTCTCGCACCGTCTCACGCCATCTCAGGCACATCCTCATCACACACATGTTGCAATGATTTAGCGTTTTGTATTTGTGTTTGTGTTTGATTAAGAGTGTCAGTTGGGAGAGAAGTGAAGCGTGTGTGAGATTAACCCGGCCTCGCAGGGCGTGATGCTTCTCGAGCAGAGGTGAGGGGAAGTGTGTTATTTTGTGAGGGGAAAGCGCTTTACTCAGGGCAGGTTATTATTAGCGCTCAGCCATACTGTAGCAGGAAGGTGCTTATTTCCAGACTGAGGAAGGATGTAATCCAACAAAAGAAGACACACTGTACACAATAGGTTGCGTAAACACGTGTACGTGCAGCGCAGCGGCGGATTGAACGCTTCACGTTATAGTTCTGTCCCGCACGCTTATTAAAAGCGTCCCCGAGTCCAGCATCACTGCGTTTTCATTTCAGGAACGCGATGCTCGAGTTAGTGACCGCAGCTCCATCATAACTGTGAGACAAATGCTGTATGAGCTATTCATCATCATCCTGTTACACACGATGCGCAGAACTCTCTGCTTTAATGTAACCCTCTTATGTTTACTTTCTCTTCCTCCTTTTCTTTCCTTCCTTCTCACCCTGCCTTTGCTTCTCTCTGTTTCCTCTGTCCTTTCCTCCTTCTTCCTTTCCTGTTTCTACTTCTTCGTCCCTCCTCTTTACATCATACTCCATGCTTTTTTCCTTTCCTCGCTCTTGTTTTCTCTTCTTGTGCTGCCTTTTACTTTTTGCTCTTCTTTCCATTATTTCCTTCCTTCCTTCCTTCCTTTCTTCTTTTCTCCCTTCCTTCCTTTCTCCCTTTCCTTCTTCTCTTCTTCCTTCCTTCTTTCCTTCCATTCTTTCTTCCCTCTTTTCCTTCCTTCCCTCCTTTCTTCTTTTCCTCCTTCCTTCCTTTCCTTCTGTTATTACCACCCTTAATTTTGTTCTACCTTCTTACATCTACCCTGTCCTTTTCCTTTCTTTGCATTTTTCCCTTCACACCTTTTCCCGCCTTCCTTTTTTCTTCCTTCCTTCCTTCTTTTATTTCCATCCTTACTTTTGTTCAACCTTCTTACAACATCCTCTGTCCTCTTTCTTCTTTTTCGTCTTTCCTCTCTTCCTGTGCTTTTCTTCTCTTCTTTCTTTCTTTTCTCTTCCCCCTCCCTCTCTCTCTCTCTCATGCTCTCTCTCTCTCTCTCTCTCTCTCTCTCTGTCTCTCTCTCATGCTCTCTCCCCCTCTCTCTCTCTCTCTCCAGGTCAGTATGAAAATCGCCTGAACAAGTACATTCGGCACTACGAGGGTTTGTCCTACGACACGAACGTCCTTCACAGCAAACACCAGCGAGCTAAAAGAGCTCTGTCTCACGAGGACAAGTTCGTCCATCTGGAGTTCCACGCTCATGGCAGGTGAGTACGCCGCACCGCACGTACGCTAAGAAATACGACTGCGATTATCTACACAGACGTGATCAGTCTCCCATGATGCATTACTGTCACTGTGTCAGAGTGGCTGGTGCACTTCAGGACACTGCCGCCGTGTGGGTTGGCTTTTATTTTAGGAAAACGTCTATTTCTTGCCTCCACAGTAGCACCGAGAGTCGGGCTGTCATGTCATCCAAAAAAAGGCCTTTTGAGACTTCAAATGTGAATCTTTAATTTGCGAAGACTTGTAAACAAAGAAAACAAACATGAACAATTAAGTAGGTGTTGCGCCACAAACCAGTCCAGCAGCTGTGCAAGAACATCCTTAACATCCTATTAAAAAGCCGTATAAATAACTGACAAGGCGGTTCTTTATCTTCATTTTGTTTGTCCTGGGGATTTGAGAGAGCCACAGCTTCTCTGTTTCATCACATGCTAGCTGTACATGATGCCTGATTTACCGTTGATGGTGTTGTGTTGGTGCTAGAAGGCAACATGGTGTAATTACAGCTGATGTCTGGCTCTTAACCTCTGCTCTTGTAGTTTTACTCAAATACAGTACATTACCAACGATCTGGAAGTGTCAGCATGTTTACAGATTTCTTCCAGTGTCTCATTAAATACAGTTATACGCCTAAATACACTGAATTCAGAGACACCGGTGACACTGGTGTGGACCGTTCAGTCTTTTATACACAAGGACCTGTAAGGACCTGGCTGCTTTTTCTCCACACTGCAGATGATGTAAATGGGTCTCTAGTGCTCTCTGGATCAAAACCGTGGCTGCTTAAGTGTCCCTGTGATTTTTAAAGACAGCACGTTTGTATGTAAAATACTACTGCCGAGTTTTATTTATGGTAATTGCTGTTTGGTTGTTTACAGATTATAGGCTCCGTATGTTGTTGTCTAAATTTAGAAGAAGACTCTGCCATTGTTGGAGGCCGTGGCGAGTTTTCGGGATTAAAAATCAAAATGAGGATGTAGAAAATCTTGTTTCCCATGTAACTTCTGCTCAAATCAATAGTTTGGCACGTAATGAAACGTCCACGTTTCCCCTGATGATCAGCTAAAATGTGTCAAGTCGTGGTTTTGTTCATGGTTTTTTTTTTAGTTCTGATTATTTATTATTTATTTATCTATCTATCTATCGATCTACTTTCATATATATATATATATACATATATATATGTATATGTGTGTGTGTGTGTGTGTGTGTGTGTGCATATGTGTATATGTATATACATATATAGATATAGATATAGATATAAATAATGTCTTCCAAACTGCAGTTGATGTCCGGAGTTTACATACATTATTGTTAATAATAAAATTGCATTTATTTTTTTTATTTAGTTCTGCCCTGAATAAGCTACATCACAGATCAGATGTTTACATATAGTCCATAAGGCACAATAATAACTGAATTTACACAAATGAACCAGTTCAAAAGTTTACATACGCTCGATTCTTAATCCTGTGTGTTGTTACCTGGATGGTCATCGACTGTGTTTATGTTCTGTGAGAGTTGTTCATGAGTCCCTTGTTTGTCCTGAGCAGTTAAACTGCCCACTGTTCTTCAGAGAAATCCTCCAGGTCCTGCACGTTCTTTACTTTTCCAGCATCTTCTGCATATTTGACCCATTTCCAACAGTGACTATATGATGTCGAGATCCATCTTTTCACACTGAGGACAACTGAGGGACTCGTACACGACTATTACAAAAGGTGCAATCATTCACTGATGCGCAAGAAGGCGACACGATACATTTTCTTGTCTGGTGGACTATATGTAAACATCTGTTATGAGAAATTTAGGGCAGTACGAAATTTTTAATTCATTTTTATGATCAATTTTTTTTTAAATTATGAACATTCTGCAAGACGTATGTAAACTTGTGACCTCATCTGTAGTTAGTCTTCTGACTAACTAGGCAGACATTGTGTCGTTCTTTAATAAATAATAAAAAAGGTCAACTTTGGCACATTGTTGTGGTAAAACAGGAATAAAACACTTTTCTGACATGCAGTGGGGTGTTGTTGGCCATCTAGTTCACATGAACCAAAATGGTACAGCATAATGCTGGTTGTGTAACTACTTTCCATTTTCCTTCAAATAGAAGAAAAGAGGGAAACTGTACTCTCATTCTGTCTCACACGCATTACATGACCCAGCAGATTTATGTACAGTCCTTATGTAGAAGCACATCCCTCTGTTTTGTGCTCTCTCTCTCTCTCTCTCTCTCTCTCTCTCTCTCTCTCACTCTCTATCTCTTTCTTCATCAGGACATGAAAGTCCACTCTGTGTCCTAAAAATACGCACTCCCAGAAGGAGGCCAGTCGTTTTCAGCCTCTCTCCCAGTGTGTTCAGTAGTGACTGACAGTTTGCGCTCCACAAATGGCTCCTTTCACCCTGTTGTCCTTCTGCTAATGCAGTGATCTGCCAAAGGTTTACAAAAATGTAACGGCGTAGGCGCAGAGTAAGTGAATGAAGCGGAGCTCGAATATCACCAGAAACCAAGTCATTCAAATCTGGTTTCAGTCCATCATATGAAAAGGGTCAGTTAGATATGAGAATCAGAAGCACACTGTGGAATACAGAGACCTGGAGCTAAAAGTCCAGATATTCCTGGGCTATTTAAGTAGCTACACACATATCGAACAGTTTACTCTACGTGAGATATTTTAAATAGCTTGAGTTTTACACATACACTACTTGCAGGAGTGGAAAATACTTAAATAATTGTACTTTGTATCTAAACTAAAGTATTATTTTCGTGTAATTAGCATGTTCGCCTCACACCTCCAGGCTCGGGGGTTCGATTCCCACCGTGGCCCTGTGTATGTGGAGTTTGCATGTTCATGCGGGGGTTTCCTCCAGGTACTCCGGTTTCCTCCCCCAGTCCAAAGACATGCATGGTAGGCTGATTGGCGTTTCCAAAGTGTCCGTAGTGTATGAATGGGTGTGTGAGTGTGTATGTAATTGTGCCCTGCGATGGATTGGCACCCTGTCCAGGGTGTACCCCGCCTTGTGCCCCATGCTCCCTGGGATAGGCTCCAGGTTTCCCTGTGACCTTGAAGAGGATAAGCGGTATAGAAGATGGATGGATGGATGGATTTATACCTGAATACTATTGAAATTACTGTTGAATATTACAAAATTATATTTCCAAAGGGGAAAAATGTTTTTACTTCTTGCCTTTTTATTTAGACCTTCACAGTATTCATAACATATATTAAAGGTCTCTTCTTGTCTCATCCAGCCAATAGCTATATTTCCTTCCAAGGATTTTTTTTCGCGAAAAAAAGGTTGCTACAGTAATGGGATGAGAGAAAATGAATAGGCTCGAGCATCTCTTTTTATTTAGAGAAGTTATTATATGAACTGGTTAGCACGCTCACGCTCACACCTGGGCTGGGGGTTCCATTCCCGCCTCCACCCTGTGTGCATGTTCTCCCCGTGCTTCGGGGGTTTCCTCCGGGTACTCCAGTTTCCTCCTACAAGACATGAGGTGTAGGCTGATCGCCATCTCTATATTGTCCGTAGTGTATGAATGGATGTGTGAGTGTGTGTGCGATTGTGCCCTGTGTTGGGGTCACACAACACCTTGTGCCCCGCGTTCTCTGGGATATGCTCCAGGCTTCCTGCGACCCTGTGTAGGATAAGCGGTAGAGAACATGGATGAATGGATGGATTAAATAAATTTTTTGGCACTGTATTCTCTTTCTTTGTGTCTTTCAGTCCCATCGAAGGGGATGTGTCCATGTCGCCACCACAAATTTGCCATTCAGCTTTCTGTCTTTAAAATATATGTGTATATATATATAATCTCTGTCAAATCCATGGGACACATATCAATTACATCCATAGCATAGAATTTAGCCAATTGTACAAGTCTAGACAACAGAAAGTAGACAACAGTAAATATCAACACATGGAGCACAAACATATAATACCAGGCTCTGGCTTTCCACTACTGTCAGCTGCATTACTTTTGATTTTATCATAACACCTATCATCTTAATTGTTGCATGTCAAAAAAGTTCCTTATCATCCTCCAGGACAGATTTGGACAATGGCACGGTGTTAACTTGCTTCTAAGCCTGAAACGTTAAACAGAGCGGTTGTTTCTTCCCCCTCAGTAATAGTGGCAGATGAGCACATCGACATTTGAATCTGGAATGATTGACAGTTGCGTAGGTGTTTTGAAGTCTCCATTATTAACTAACCCCCTGGACGCCCGCCCCCTTCCCACCCATCTCACATTATTAATCTCTTCTTAGTCTTGCTTTTCTTGCTTGAAAGTTGCGACGTCCTCGAATTTCTGTCACGATTAATGGCGAATAAGGTTTTATGGTGTCCACTTAATTTCCATAAACGCAATAATCAAAGCCATTAGACACTTCATAAATACAGCCATTAGTAATGAGCAGAGATCCTGAGCAGAGACCTGGCGCGATGGCACGCTGCAGCACGTAGCAGACGGGCCTGCTGCTCCTATTCAGATTTAAATTGAACTGTTTGCACAACACTGAATCATGCCGGCTATAAAGGATTTCTTTATATCGCAACAACCGTATCACATCAAACCGACTCATTCAGACTCTGGTGTGTTTGATAAAATGAACGAACTCCAGCTCCAGTGGAATAAAGTTGTAGCTTGTTTGTGTATTCGGTGGGGAAAGCCTTGATTTCAGCTCCCAGACTGACTCAGAAACAAAGCTTGGCATGACAGTTGGAGAACTTGTGGTGTGTGTATGTGTGTGAGAGTGTGTGTGAGTGTGTGTGTGTGTGAGAGAGAGAGGGGGGGTGTCTTTGGCAGTCAGAGTGAGTTGGAAAGTGTGTGTTTCTGCCGGTGTGTTGTGTTGTAGGATCTCAGTAGACAGTGTGTCAGTGTGTATGTAATCCATATAACAGCGGTCAAACTCTTTGCTACGCTCAGTACAACACACAGCGCTGAGTCTCTGGGTCTCTGTTGGAGCAGTCGAGACTGTTCTCTTCTCCCTGATCTTCACTTTACACCCCACGGCTACTCATATCATAGATGCCACCAGTGCTGGAATGCCATCCATGATGCATTGCACCTCCCCAGGGTCTTGCTGGGGTTGGGCATGTTTTCAGTCAGCTCTGCTTTCATTACAAGGGAAGTCTGATATTAGGCTGGCACAACTTAATTAGGAACAAATATAAAAGGTCTGCTTTACTCAAGCCTGGTAGCTGCCTAGTTCTGCTAGCAAATTACACAAAGGAAGAAGGTCATAGGTTAGGGAGTGTCTTTTTTTAATCTCTTGAGGTCTTAAGTCAGTGGTTTCCAAAGTCCCAGTAGTCCCCCACCTACGGAGGCCGTACAATGTAAACAATAATTCCGGTAATAACATCCAAACAAGAAATAAGTGCTGTTGATGTGATTTAAAGTATATAGTGAAACAGTATAATTGGTTTGGGTTCTGTGGGTGGAAAGTTCAGGATTAAAAAGCTCTGATAAAACTAATAAACTTGATACGAAGGTAATTTTTGACGGTGACATGATTCATATTTGTGTAGCTCGGTTATGTTGATTAAATAAATCTCCATTCGGTGATCTGCATGAATCTTTTGAAGACTTTTAGATCAGAAGCCAGTGGCAACGACTCACAAGAAAATAAGTACAATGGATGACAGCGATGAGGTTCTTACAGTGGAAATAATGATTAGAATGAACGTTTAACTTTTTAATAAAGAGCACCATGAACACTGTATTAAAATCAAAACTTGCCCAACGTAATCCGACACCAACCAGTGTTTCAGGCCAGCGTCGGATATGGTTCCACGGTGTTTGCCTGGAGGATGAGCGTGTTCTTGAATTCCTCAGTCTTCAGCCCAGCCAAAGCAGGAAGCACAAACTCCCCTTCATGTTTGTTTATGTGAAGTCGAACCTTCGTCTCCGGGACATCCTGCACGACAGGAAGAGGCTGGCGTGCTGGTGTTGTGAGGTTTCCTGTAGAGCGTTTGGGGTTGTCGGAGTTGTTATTGGCCCAGATAGCTAATAAACGAGGTGCTGAGAGTCCACAAGCGTATATGCAGTGTGTCAGTATGGCCAACACTTCAGTGTAAATAATGTATGTAAATATGGGTCATGCGTCAAATACAACAGGAGTGCGTGTTGTAGATTTCCTTACGTGAACTTGAATGAGGCTTGACTTGCTGTGTGCATTGACTTCTAGTTATCAGAAGGTTGTGAATTCAAATCCCAGGACAGCCCGAGAACCACTGAGCGAGAGCCCCATTGCCATTTTGAAACCAAGAGCACAGTGGAGAATGTACCACATAGGTTTGTTAAAATGATGTAGCCCAATACATTGTTGTGGACTCCTCCCTGTGTGTACTTTAGTCGAATAAGAGACTCTTATCCATTTCTTTCATGTGTTTGATTAATCTTTTATAACACTCCCTTGTTGAGTTGCCTGTACTGTTTCCTCCAAACAGCCATTTACCTTTCCATTACTTTATCAGTTCAATTGAAGGTTGTTAGCCCTTGGAGTGCAGAGAGAATGAGTCAGCATAACTGTAGATCTCAGAAGCAGAATTTACCCAAGTGACATCAATATCTCGTGCACGTACTTTATCAGATCGTTATTTACGCCTTGTGCCTTTTGTTTGTTTTATGAACGTCAGTAATATTACAGCTTGTTTTTTTTCTTTCTGTCTCTTAAAAGTAATAATACACATACCAAGGATCATGAGCAAAATAACTGGGATACAGCAGAAACAGCTCTCTAAACCAGTGCTTAATTTGTAAACCTGCAGGTCCCGGAACGTTAAGAGGGTAGCGATCCGGCAGGTCGGGACACACGTGAAAGGTCCCGGTCCCTGAACTTACAAACGTGTAAAAGTGCTTCTAGAATCTCACGTAGCCTCTGATATTCAGTGCTGATAGGTAGGCCTATGTAATTGATCACACTGGTACAGCGACGTAACGAGTTTATAGCAGCGAGTATTCTCAGTACAAAGGGAAATTTTTATGGATTGCACGTTCTGTCAGTTTATATGCTGTCACCTCAGTTAGCTACAAAACACATTTGCCCAAAACACTTAGAAAACAAAGCTATGTTTCATACAGTAAGCGTACTTACAATAAACTACAACATAATCCAGAAAAAAAGCATATTACCTAACAAAAACGATTCCACAAAGCGGTCATGTCAGTGTCCTCCTCCTCTTCCCTGTGTCCCTTACGTATACATGAGTGCACAAATGCCTCAGGATTGAACTTTGTAAGCGGTGGACCCACGAGACGAGGTGGTGGGGATGAGAAGCGATTCATGCTGCGAGCTATAAATGACATTAATTTTGGAGAAACTCTGCTCGCGCTCCACTCGAGATCGGTGCGGTATTCACAGTAGCTAACAACTGCCTCAGTCCTTCTGGAACTTTTAGTGTATTTGAGTCCCTGTACTCCCTAAAAGCCGGAATAACTGTACATGGGATGTTAACTCTATTTAATTCCGTGCAATCACACTTTCAAAGCCATGTGCAGGTTGACAACGCTTGGCCTCGTAGGCGCTTCTAAAAACCTTCCAAAATCAGGCTAGCATTATCACTGCTAATCATGGGAACGCTCGCCTAACTGCTTCATCAGTGACCTGCTGCCGCTCGCTCTCTTGGACTCTTATCTTTCTTAGTGTTTTGCTCCGTTTTCTCACTGTCATGGTTTGTGTTCTTAAAAAATGCTGTTAATGATAACTGCTTTCTTTTCACCATGACACACTACGTGACTGTAGGCTTCGCCTTGTGACAAGGAATGCAGGTGACCTTTGAATTTCAAATGATTACGTTATGTGAAAGAGGCTATCGATTGGCTATTAGCAATATCTGAGCAGCGGTAATATGAGATTAGCGTTTTTATTTATTTATTTTTCTGTTTTACTTTTGGTGAATTAAAAGCTTAAATTATTTGTTGTGATAATTTGTTGTTGCGTGAGACTTTAAACATCCAGCTGCAGAGGTGGCGGATCCACATAAAAAGGTTCCTGAACGCAGGTGTGCTGTATTTTGGAGGTGCCGGATCCTGTTTCTGCAGGAAACTCTGACGAATCCCTGTGGTAAACTAAAAGTGGGACACTAAACATGTGGCGGATTAGCTCCATTTTTCTACGGCATAGTAATTTTCAATAACGTTGAATGCAAAATGTTAACGCTCCATTTGAGATGTTACAACCCTGCAAAATGCAGATGCTAGTTAATTACACGACATATGTGGATAAAATATACTGCATAGTGCAGGATCACTACATAGTCACTGAGTGTGTACGTTGAAAAGGGAATTTTGTTCAGCTGGGTTTGATGCCATTCCCTCTAGTCTTTGTACTGTAAGGGGCCACACTCTGAAGGGTGTATCACTGTAGGTAATGCACACTTCTGAGTTGCAGTGCCTGAAACTCTGGGCTCGTCACCGGTAACACGGCTCAACCTGTCGGCACTCACTCAGATTACTGCTCACGTGTCAGTGCTGAGCTCATTAACATGTCAAGTGTTTGTGTGAGTGTGTGTGTGTACAAGGTGTGTCGCTCAATTTAACTCTCTCTCTATATTCTCTCTCTGTTCTGCTTTCTGCTTCCCTTTCTTCATCTGTTTTCACTTTCCTTACGAACTCTAAGTTAAAAATGGACACGAGTTTTTACATAATATGAATGAATGATCATTTGTTGTTTTGCAGCTTAATCAAATATATATTCACATCCATTGAACTCCAGCACTAAACCCCAAACGGTAAATCTTTCCTGAAACTGAGCCAGCCATAATCTTCATGTAAGAGTTTTTGATTGGCTACATTTTAGGCAGGAACTGTGGACTGATTGGATACAGTACTGTTGGGCGATGGTGGCATTGGATGAGAGAAACTGTGGACTGATTGGTTATGCTGGGCTTTGGGGACAGGAACTGTGAACTGATCGGTTATAGTATCATTGGTAGACAGGAACTGTGAACTGATTGGTTATAGTATCATTGGTAGACAGGAATTGTGGACTGATTGGTTATAGTATCATTGGTGGACAGGAACTGTGGACTGATTGGTTATAGTACCATTTTTGGGGACAAAAACTATGGACTGATTGGTTATGCTGGGCTTTGGGGACAGGAACTGTGGACTGATTGGTTATAGTATCATTGGTTTACAGGAACTGTGGACTGATTGGTTATAGTATCATTGGTAGCCAGGAATTGTGGACTGATTGGTTATAGTATCATTGGTGGACAGGAACTGTGGACTGATCGGTTATAGTATCATTGGTAGCCAGGAATTGTGGACTGATCGGTTATTGTATCATTGGTAGCCAGGAATTGTGGACTGATCGGTTATAGTATCATTGGTGGACAGGAACTGTGGACTGATCGGTTATTGTATCATTGGTAGACAGGACCTGTGGACTGATTGTTTATGCTGGGCTAGGGGGAGAGAAACTATGGACTGATTGTTTATGCTGGGCTTTGGGTACAGGAACTGTGGACTGATTGTTTATGCTGGGCTACAGGGACAGGAAATGTGGAATAATTGTTTATGCTGGGGTAGGGGGAGAGAAACTATGGACTGATTGGTTATGCTGGGCTTTGGGGATCAGGAACTGTGGACTGATTGGTTGTAGTGTCATTGGTGGACAGGAACTGTGGACTGATTGGTTAGACTGGGCTACGGGGACAGGAACTGTGGACTGATTGGTTACTTTTTTGGGATTTTTGTTGTCATTTCTGGGTGAGGCCTGATATTTTACTGTGGCTTTTTTGGTAAAGGTTTGATTGTTTACTATGGCATTGGGGGACAGGAACCTAGGGTCTACAGAAACTGATGATTTCTATAACCGACACAATTATTGCAGAATCAAAGACTGATCCCCTTATTTTAGACGAAACTATGACTAGCTAACAATGGTTTTAACTACTAGATTAGCTAACTCAGTATCAGTATGAGCTCAACTTGGAATGAACTGACGGTTTCAGTCTCTCTCTCTCTCTCTCTCTCTCTCTCTCTCTCTCTCTCTCTGGATGTTATTATTAGTCCAGTTAGTGAGGGTATAAGAGGCTCAGCGAGACTTAGCTCTTTTATCCTCTTTTCTATTAATCTGACTGGTTTTCTCACTTCAGCTTCTCTCACTGTTTTCACACTAGAAGGTGACAAGTCTCATCATCTCTCTCGTCTCTTGTGGCCATGTCATCATCACTAGTGTCACACCATGCACCCTAAAATGTTTGAGTTTATGCTAAGAAAGAATAGAAGGTAATAGAATGGTTAATATAAAACGCTGACTATCCAGTCCTATGCAGTCATTCAGAATGATCTAGCCAACGTTGTGTTTGATGTGTTCAAACGTGAAGCTTTCTAACTTGGCTACTGTTATGCTATTAGCAATAAAGTCAGGGCTGAAACATAACTACTTTGTAGATCTTCTTTTGGCTGCAATCTTCTGTCATCTGTCTCTATCAGATTTGCACATCTGGATTCTGATATTCTTTTTTTAAGTGCTCTCAGTTGTTTCCATCCAATCTGGCAGAGCTTGAGCATTTTCCCCCCCCAGGATTCTTCTTTCCCTTTGTGTGTTTGCTTCATAAGGGACTTGGTGAAGGTTTCATATTTTAGGACACATCAGCACACATTGCTTTTAAGAGGACAGTTTAAAGCCAGTGTGGAGGGAAAGACATAGTAGTGTAAGTAGCTTGTTCCCATTTAAATTTAGGATGAGTTCTGGGTCACATTTCACATAGCCCAGTATGAAGTAAGCCTGCAGCTTATTTCTGCTCGCTGCTCTCTCATTTCCACACTGAATGGCCTGTGGACTGCCAGGGAAGAAATCTTTTGTTGGTCCCCCTTAATTTTCAGGTGACATTATTGCCTTGAGCGTAAGACATGGCTGTGAAATCAGAGGTCTCTCATCTACGGAAAGGCAGAGTTTTTTTTTCCTCCTTTGGTAAAATGAACAATCGTCATGAGAGAAGAGAAGTTGCTCAAATCCAGAAGTTGCTCAAGACAGCTGACCTTCAGTACAGATTTGACTGATTTCTGCAAAGCATGTGCCATTATTACATTTTGATGCCTTGATAATTGGCAACATTTTGATGACAGGTTGTAAAAAGTGTCATTATTTTTGCATTAAAAAATATCTAAGTTTAAAGTTCTATCTATGTAGTTAGACAGCCGAGTCAGAAATCTGCCTGAAGATTCATTTTCAGGATTCAGGATTCAACTTCAGTGTCAGGATTCGACTTCAGGATTCAGCCTGAGGATTCATCTTCACAATTAAGTTTCAGCTTCAGTATTGAGCTTCATCTTAATGATTCAGCTTCATATTCAGGATTCAGTTTTAGTGCCAGGACTCAGCTTCAGTGTCAGGATTCAGTGTCAGGATTCAGGATTTGGATTTGAGTGTCAGGATTCAACTTCCGGATTCAGCTTTACCTTCAGGATTCGGCTTCAGGGTCAGGCTTCAGTTTCAGGATTCAGGATTTGGATTTGAGCGTCAGGATTCAACTTCAGCATCAAGATTCAGCTTCATGATTCAGCATCAAGATTCAGCATCAGGATTCAGCTTTAGCATCAGGTTTGTACTGCAGGATTCAGGATTTGATTTCAGGATTCTGCATTAGCTTTAGGATTCAGTTTCAGGATTCAAGATTTAGGTTTATCATCTGGATTCAACATCGGCATCTTAAATTCATCTTCAGGAATTTCATCCAGTTTTTTTAAATGCCATGTGTGTTGAATATAAGTATATCTACACATGACTAATTACTACAATTCAAGCTACAGTGCTTTAGACCAAGATATGTTGGGGCTGTGTCCAACTTTGGCTTTGTCCTTAATGTCCCTTGATTTGAAAGCAGAGAGAGCACTTATGTGTCATAGTGAACGTGAGAGAGTGGAACAGATCACATCTTCAGTGCACTGGTACACAGCTGGGCCAGGTGACATTATGGCAGACCTCCAGCTGCTGCAGGGACTCTGTATGTGTTTGTGTGTGTTAGGCATTAGAGGCTGTTCTGAATGTCACCATGTGTTCTGACCATGTGTACTCTGTAGATAATCTCTTCCTCTCTGAAACCTGGTAACAGCGGCAATGCATGAGATTGTTGGAGGTCTGCAGGGGACGGAAGAGCACGCCACAGAGATGTTTCCGGAAAGCGGGTGTTTGTAAATGAGGATGTGAGTTGTGTTTCTCTGGTGGTCAGCTTTGGGACAGCGAAATGTTTTTCATGGTTCAGCCAAAAAACCTGCCAAATTTCTAGCTATAACAAATTCCCCAACATTCACTAATGTATGTTCAGATCATAGAGAATAACTGTTCCAATGGCATGATTACAATCTGTACTATAATCATCAGCCTTTTAGAAGAATACTGCATCAAAAATATTATATACAGTATATATGCCATTGACACTAGGAGAAAGGAGACATCAGTCATTTATTGTACTGCTGTTTACACACACAGACACACACACACACACACACATACACACACAGTAGCTAAATAATAAATATTCCTTCAACCTTTAACCTCAGTAATCAAAAGGAAGTATTTTGGCTTGTTTAATTTTTCAAATAAAAGCTATAAAAATGTTGTGTTTTTGTGACTGGGTGATTCTGAGGACCAGTCGATTGTCAGGACCGCGTGATTGTGTGGACCAGCTGATTGTCAGGACCGGGTGATTGTGTGGACCAGGAGATTGTTAGGATCAGGTGATTGTCAGGACTGGGTGATTGTGGTGACCGGTGTTTGTCAGGACCGGATGATTGTGAGGACCAGGCTATTGTCAGGACCGGGTGATTGTGGGGACCAGGTGATTGTGGGGACCAGGCGATTGTCAGGACCGGGCGATTGTGAGGGCTGGGCAATTGTGGGGATCGGGTGTTTTTGAGTGTTGGGTGATTGTAAGAGCCAGGTGATTGTGAAGACCTGGTGATTGTGAGGGCCGGGTGATTGTCAGGACCGGGTGATTGTGAGGACCAGGCGATTGTCAGGACCGGGTGATTGTGGGGAACAGGCGATTGTCAGGACCGGGCATTTGTCAGGACCAGGTGATTGTGGGGACCGGGCGATTGTGAGGGCTGGGCAATTGTGGGGATCGGGTGATTGTGAGGACCGGGTGATTGTGGGGATCGGGTGTTTTTGAGTGTTGGGTGATTGTGAGGGCCGGGTGATTGTGAGGGTCTGGTGATTGTGAGGGCTGGGTGATTGTGAGGACCTGTTGATTGTGAGGGCTGGGTGATTGTGAGGGCCGGATGATTTTGAGGACCATGTGATTGTGAGGGCCTGGTGATTTTGAGGACCATGTTTGTGAGGGCCGGGTGATTGTGAGGGACTGTTGATTGTGAGGGACTGGTGATTGTGAGGGACTGGTGATTGTGAGGACCTGGTGATTGACACAGTCCTATCTTTGTGAGGACATTTAGTCTTTTTAGTCACTTAGTTTAGTAATTTAATCAATTTGTGTCATCACAGTATTAGTGGGTTTTTTTTGCTTACTAGTCCTGATTTAGTAACCCTGATATGAAAAGGAAGAATAACTGCCTTCACAAGCCCACACGAACACAGAAAGGAACAAAGAGTAACAGATGCAAAGTACAGTTGCCAGACCGATCTTGTTACAGACAAATAAATGCAGTTAGGAGTTGAGGTTGAGTTTTCTATCTTGAGCTTGAGATGATTAATGAGTAGACTTTCTGTTCCTCTTTAGTTTTGTTAAACTGTCAAATCCAACTATCTTAAAATGTGTAAATTGGTTTGTGAAGGGTTGCACGAACAGGAAACCATGTTTGTGAGCATTTAAAAGTTAACATATCTTGTAGTTTCGTTTTGGCTCACATGTATGAATGTTCTCTAATCACAGGTTCTGTCATGTGTTGTGTTTGTCACAGAGTTCAAAGCGTCTGCACAATGTTGGTACAGTTGGTTCGCAATGATGTCATATTGATTTTGGGAGTCATCCGAACTTTGTGAGGAGCAGTTTGTTAATTTTAGAGCCCTCTACTGCCTGTGAGATGAATTGCATATGTAAAGAAGACATTCCTTTCTCGTCTATCCATCGAGCACCACACTCTATTTAAAGTACAGATGACGTAAGGTGCTTTTTTAGAGAAAACGGTTGGAGCTGAGTAACTCTGCTGCTCTGACTGATGCCGATGCTAATTAATTTCAGGGTGAGAAAAATGTAAACAAGTACCTGAAATGAAGAAACCAGCCAAAATTTGAAGGTACCTTTGAAATGGTATAATTATTACAGATTGAAACATTTTTAAACATCGTAGACTACACCTTTAAAACGGCTGCCTCGTTTCTGTTTTGGTCTTGTCTCCTCCCCCTGAGCTGTCATTTGCTTGTTACCTGATTGAGTCTGGCTGTATTGTTTTAGTATTTGATTAGTTTGCTCATCTGTACCCCAATGTGTCTAGGATTCTTTGCAAAGTCTTATTGTGCTTTCGTGTTTAGTGCTCAGCCTTGTTTCCGTGTTCTCGTCCCTTAGTTTTGACTTTCGCTTGTTCTTCCGGTTCTTATTATGGATTACCCTTGTTTTACCCTTGTTTCCGCTATGGGCGTGACAACAACTACTAGATTGCCCTTAATAAATCTCACACGGAATATACGCACTTGTGTCCTACCTAATTCTTACACATATTCCATTTATTTATCTATTGAAAACTTTACACTCTCTGTGTGTGTATAAAATTGAGGTTTGCTAAGCAGCAGAAAACACACTGAGTGACACTTTACACTCCCTACAGTAGATAATGTTATTGGGGCAGTTTCACAGCTTTCATGCAAGGAGGGTATTTAATTCTGCTACATTTAATTAGCAGTCTCCTTACCGTGCCTTCACCAAACCTCTCTGTTTGTTCAGGTTAGCTCACTAGCAACATCTGGAGTGTTTTAGTTAGGTTATTGGCCGTATTAGCATAGGTCCATCACTGAAAAGAAGTTTGGTGTTATATTTGTAACACAATATGCTAGAGTTGAACATTTTACCTGTGAGGAAAGTAATGTTTTGGAAGCTCTTACATAAGTCATACCTACAGCAGGTAGATGCAAATTATGTTTTTTATTATTATAATAATAATAATTATTATTATTATTATCACTTTGGTGTATTAAAACCTGTTTCACTCCACCCAAACCAGTACATTTCACACCACTGTTTTTTCATAACGAGCCTGGCTGAATGTTACTCAATTTAGAATTGCATATTGAAATGTATTCATTCGGCAGACCCTTTTATCCAACGCAACTTACAGAGCGAGGGGGAATTTAACCCACGTACAGAGCTGGTAAAGGAGCCGGCATAATGATAGAAGGGCTGCAAGACTTCCAGGAAACTCTCTCAGAAATGTCTTGTAGAAAAAAAAAAAACCCCAGTGCAAGACAGTTGCAGGAAGTACAGAGATGTAACTAAAGATGAGGATTGGAGTGAGGGCTAGTAAATTTTTCACACTCCAGTCTCTAAGCAGTCAGTCAGATCAAAAGGATAAAGACAAATTCAAAGAATTCTAACATGAGTAATAATAATAATAATAATAATAATAATTAGGGCTTTATGAAAATTAATACGATACCAATAAAAATATCAAAATGAGCAACATATACGTATATTTTCACAGAGCACAGTTTGAAGTGTGCTTTGCTTAGATTGTCATAATTAATCAAGAAATACATCTAGATGGCTGACATTTTGTGTCTTCGGACCGTGCGACATCGTACACTAGCTTTACATCGCATAGTTTCACGTGATATCAGAACATTCTGCAGCAATGCATGTATGATAATAATAATAATAATAATAATAATAATAATAATAATAACAACAACAGCAACAACCAGTACCAATATCAAAATGAATAACATACTTAGTATTATTCGATCAGGGGCAAAATGAGGCGTATTATTTAGCTCTGTTTATGTTTCCCCGGTTTAAATCCTGGCCACGATAAGCGCACACGTCCATGTACTTAAGCTACTGTAGTTGTTTTTAAATGAAGGGCATCATTAGCTAGCTAGATGAGTTACTTTGGATGGAATAGGTTTGCAGTGGAGAGGCGCTTCTGTCCAATTGTAAGTAGGGTTGGGTGATGTGACAAAAATATCAATATCACAATACTTGAGGACATTTCTACGGTACACGATATTTATCACGATATATACTCTAGCTAACAAACGGTCCATAAAACAGTAGTAAAATAAGCAAAAAACTGTTAGACTGAGTTTGATGATACTTTTCTTTAATACAAATACAAAGAAGATTACGTTTTTTTTTTCTAATTACGTCAAATCAGCAGCATCCATTCAGTACTATTTAATTTGTAATTATTAAAAACCATTTATCACAATATGTATATTATATCGATATATCGCCCAGCCCTAACTGTAAGTAAAATCCTTTTTTGTTTTCATCGCACCCGAATCTCCTCGTTGTCAATGTCCGATAGTGGCTGATCATCAAGAGCAACATAGGCGACGTTTTTCTTGCCTAGCCAGCGTGTGCTGCAGAGTCGCTTCTTGTTGTGTGCTGCTATCAATGAACTCCTTTATCTTCATTATGCTTTGTCAGGTTACTTATACTGTAGGAAGATGCTGTCGGTTCTCAAGTGTACAGTTTGTGGTCTGCTTTGCTTAGATTGTCATAAGTAGTGGCAGAGGTGGCTCAGTGGTTATAGGATCTGGGTTACTGCTAAGAAGGTCAGGAGTTCAAGCCCCAGCACTGCCAAGCTACTACTGTTGGGCCTTTGGGCAAGGTCCTTAACCCTCAATTGCTCAGTTGTATAAATGTAAGTCGCTCTGGATAAGGATGTCTGCCAAATGCTGTAGATGTAATTAATTGTGTAATAAGTCTAAATCACTGACATTTTGTTTCATCTGTTCATTAGTGTGACATCGTACACTTTACATCACATAGTGTCACATGGTATAAGAGCATTTTTTACAAGTACCAGTATCGGTATGAATGCATCCGTGACAATAATAATATTAACAGCAACATCATCATCATCTAATAGATGTCTCTGTGAGGAATATGAGTCAGGGGCTGGCTCAAAAAAAAAGATACATTTATGAACAGTACCAGCGTTCAGCTTTTCTCTTTGCCCCGTGTGTGTGAGTGTGTGAGGGTGAGGGTGTTGGAGTAAGTATCCTGTGAAAATGGTTGAGTAACCACATCACATGCAACCCGTGCTGCATTTTTCCTTATAGTATTTTCAAGGGATTAATAGAAACGGGCATGTTGTTATTAGGTAGAACACAGACACGTCTCTTTATACTGCGTATTTCCTTTGGTCTCTGTACAGCAGTACAGGAACATGCAGTGTGCTTTTGAAAAGGAAGGTCTTGTTAGAAAAACCCGGCATTCTCGTTGTCTTTTTTTTGTTTTACTCTTGTGTTAAAATAAAGGAAGGAGCCAATGCAAGTATGAGCTTTCTTTTACACACACACACACACACAAAAAAAAGGTCAGGTAATTGGTTACACTCTTCTAAATCAGTTACCTTCATCAGATCAGCAGGGACATGATGTTTGATGACTGACTTGCTCAGGATAATAGTGATCACCCTGTGAGTGTGTGTGAAAAGCCAGGTAAAAGAATTACTATGCAAATATTTGAAGCCATCATTCAAAGAATATTCAAGCATTTGAATGAACGCAAAACATTAAGTGTGTTCAGTGTATTGACTTACTTTAATTTTATAACATTGCCACAGTACAACATGTACACCGTTAGGTAGCTGCATGCAGATAAGCATGAAAGTCTGCAGCACCAGCTAAACCACGTTTCTCTTGTGGAAAAAGCGAGCGGTCTGTTTTTTTTGTTGTTTTTGTTTTGTTTGTTTTTTTTTGTTGTTGTTTGTTGTTTTTTTTAAGCAGGCTCATCAGACTGGTTTGCAGCTAAATATCACAACGTAGATTCGTTTACAACTCCGGTTTCCTCCCCCAGTCCAAAGACATGCATGGTAGGCTGATTGGCATGTCCAAAGTGTCTGTAGTGTATGAATGGGTGTGTGAGTGTGTATGTGATTGTGCCCTGCGATGGACTGGCACCCTGTCCAGGGTGTACCCCGCCTTGTGCCCCATGCTCCCTGGGATAGGCTCCAGGTTTCCCCGTGACCCTGAAAAGGATAAGCGGTATAGAAGATGGATGGATGGATGGATGGAGATTCGTTTACACGTTTATCGTGACACTGGTGTTGCCTTTTTTCTTAATTTTAGCAAAACTGCGTCCGGGAAATAATATTGCTTGGTGATTCGCTTTCAGACTTGAATGAGCGTGTCTTGATGGCAGCATGCAAGCAAAGAGTTACTTAAAATGGTTGAAGTGTGTCTTGAATAATGGATTATTTGAAATATATCTTGACTAATTCCCCTGTCCCAGCTGAAGGGAAGTAGCCCCAGTTGCACGATGCTGCCACCACCATGCTTCTCTGTGGACTTTAGCACTTCTGGTTTCATCATCCCGATGTCAGTGGGTTTTTTAAATGGGTTTTTGGTTAAATGCCTGAAATAAGGTCTGTGGTTAACACAAGCTCAAGATATTTTTACGTTTTAGTCTACGATATACTGTAAAATACATCAATAATACCCCGCTCGTGATTTTTTTTAATGCTTTTCCGTGTAATGAAAAAGATGGTTGTTAGCGAATGGCCAAATGGGACTACAGGGACGTTAAACGTCATCACGCCGAACAGGAAAAGTCATCTACTACAGCCTCGTTGTGTTTATTCTCGTGCTCTTGCAAACTATTCCAACTTGTACATTTTCAACTTATAGTATTTTCCTGTGGTAGTGTTTTTACAAATTGTAGTGCTATAAAGCGTAGTGGTGGCGGCGTTGAAGTCATGTGTCCGTGGTGTAGTTTGTAACTCTAGCTTTTTATTTCTGGCGATTGTATTTAGGCTTCAAAATTCATAAAAAATTTGTGTTCATATGTGCAGAAGAATCGTAATCTTGTGTTGGTCACAGAGTTTATTTTCTGCAGTAATCCAAACGCCAGTGGAAAATTCCTGTTGGCTTTTTGTCGAGGGAACCAGGGTGATGCTATCTTCCAGGTTGGCCTGCAAAAATACGTCATCCCTGCAGCACTCTATGATGCTCTTTGGATGATAAGCTGTCTTGTTTTTGTTCCAAACGTATATATATTAGAATTATGCCCAGGAAGTTCTACCTTTATCCTCAGAACATAACACTTTTTGCCACATGCTTTGGGGTGATTTAGGTGGGCTTGGATGTTTTTTTGTTGTTTGTTTTGTTTTCATGAAAGGGCTTCCATCTGGCCACTCTACCCCCAAATCTATCTTGATTTCATTTTTTTTTTTTTTGATTATACAAACCTGCAAATTTATCAGGGGTGTGTAGACTTTTTATATGCACTGTATGTGGACAACATACAAGGCAGAGTGAAAAGTGCAGAGCGAAAAGTGTAAATTAGACAAAATTGCAAAGAGTATAAGTAACATTTTCCTCAGATGTGTTGGCAAATTACTAGAAACTTCCACAGCACGTGAACTGTAAAGTGTGTTTACCGAAAACTTCACACGAGTAGGCCGTTTATATGTAACATTCTCATAAACACAGTAAACACATGCCCCTGTTAGATAGCATAGCAGTCTGATGTGCTTTAAGGTGGTCCTGAAGTCATTAAAAGCAACAGTTCAAGATCTTGTTCACCTTCCAGACAAAGAGAAAGTCCAGGCAGTCAGGCTTCTCTGAACCAGTGTTAGCATTCTGATGAGGCAGGCATCAGCGCTCTCTTCAATTCTGTCCAACTGCTTAGCATTCTTATCTCAGGTGGAGCGTGTTCTTTTCCAATATCGATCGCAGTAACCCAGCGGTGTCCAGAGCGGTGCAGAGCGCTCCTAAAGACCTTCTCACTCTGATGAAAAGAAGGTTAGATATGGGTCTGCATGCTGGGGGTGGAGGTTAGCCTTCAGGAGCTGGAGACTCCATGACACAGGAAGGAAACCAATAGAAAGCAGAAACCAAAAAAAAGAATTTAATGTGTGCAGTGCAGTTATAAAAATCAAAGTTTGCCAAACAGGGATACAAAGTTTAATTATGCGGTGGTCTGGGAAAGCCCTTTGGATATCGACGTGGCTAAATCCTGGAGGTTATCAGGCGATCAGTTCAGTTTGTATTCAGATACCGCCTGTCACGATGTCTACAATGTTCCTGTGTGTGTGTGATGTCACACACACACACCGTGTGTAATGTTGGACACTTCATGCACTCAACAGTAGTAGCTTTGCTTACGTAGCGGAAAAGGGGCGTGGCTACCAGGCACTGACACCGGCTCAAATTTGCTTGGAATCGAAAAAGATTATGTTGGGCATAAAAGGTCAGTACGTTGACATGGACAACAATAATCCGATATTAACCCGATTAAGACAGTACTCAGATTAAGAAACTAGCACGTAAACAGCGATTACTGATGACTTTAATCTAACTAAAGTCACACTCGAAGTAAACACAAATCAAATTAAGACATGTGGAGTACTCCTGTTTTAGTCACATTATCAACGTGTATTACTGACATGTACACACCTTAATCACTCTATTAACGTCGTGTGGGAGTTTTCGCCGCATTTTGTGACAGGACACGTACACACACGGCAGCGCTCAACCGTTTGACGGCAAACAAGACGTCTGTTTGATGTCCGAAACTGCGTACATATCTACTACATAGTAGGAGAAATACATGTATCTTAGCAACTTAGGTAAGTACGCGGTTTGGGACGCAGCCCAAGGATTCAAGCAGTCGTCTATTTGCACGTATATCATGACAAATAATTAACCGCACTTGAAGCTTCCGTAAAATAAATGAAAAATGAAACACCCAAAACTGTATACGGTTCCATAACGAAGACCAACTGTATGTCGATACGTGAAATTCTGGAGGGACGTCGGACGGCGTGGGGATGTAATGACGTGTGCCGTTAATCCATCTATGTTCTATAACATGTAAAAGAGGAACATGAAAGCAGTATTCTATATATATATATATTACATGATATATATATATCATGTAAACACCTTAATCACAGTATTATCTTATTCCGAATAAGGTCAATAATTAGATTACTGCTGTCCATGTAAACGTAGTCAGTGACATGGAGTATGTCTCAGTCAATAAAATGACTAGTTCAGTAGTCAGGGCACTGATCAGGGAGTCGGCCATTTTAAAGGCTGTCTCAATCGCAAAATCCTTCCAATGCATTGGAATATTCACTTACTAAAAAAATCCCACAATGCACCGCAAAAAAAACAGGGAGCATCGATGCTCACTATGTTCCCTTACTGGAAATGACGTCATGTTTTCTGAAGCCTCTCAGCTCGAAAAAAAATGTCGGGCGAACTCTAAACTTCCGGCTACAAATGTAAGCCGCTTGTTATCGTTGTTGCAGCTCTCAAAGGATTACTTACACTAGCAGTTTTTTATCTTTATTTGACATTCTATATAGAGCTTGTCTGAGTCTAATCACTTTTAAGTGTTTAGTGATTTTAAAAAACATGTTCCACTAGCTAGTGTGCAATCCTGCATAAGTACCATGACAGATTTATATGACCTTTAAAAGGTAAATATTTTTTTAAAAATAAGTTTTTAATTTTTGGTGATGTTTCACAGTGCGAGTATGTAATCGCGTCACCGGAAATTTGTTATCAGTGTCCCATTGTGTAGTGAGCCAGCGTCCTTACCAGTGCCCGAACTCACGTACACGATCTACTGAGTCACGAGCGAGGGAGCGAGGGAGCTGATCGAGACATCACAGTACAATGAAGAAATGAATTTTATGAATTTGGCATGTTGTTTTACTATAAGTAGATTAGGTTATTAATGTAGAGGTCAGCAAGGTGTCCTTAAATGGAATTGGAGTGAAATCTTTAAATGCGGTTTATTCCCTTTTTCACTTTTGGGAGACTTTAAAATCCTTTGAAACAGTTAAATAAGCCAAAATGTGACCATGCCAAAGGTTCTCCCACCCAGACTATAAGGTGTGCATCAGTCTAATGTCTAAAAACAAACATTAAAACTAACTAACGCACAGGTGTAAATGATTTAATGCAGTGTATCTAACACTCCTAAAGAAAAATGAATAGGCTTTGCATTCTATCTTTAAACATGATCTGCTTTCAGGATCTTTAAACATTTCTCTCACGCCTTTTCTTTCCCCTTAGAGGAGCGAAAGCCGGGACCCTCCCTCTGCTCACAGTGTGTGCGATATCAGCGTGCTGTTTGAGCCTCAGCGTGCGTGCTCTCGTGCAGAGAAACGAGGCCGGCGTGTCTTATTCTGTATTCTCGTTCAGCATGTGGTGCGTTTTCTGGTCATAAAACTTTAACCAGCTCGCTCGCGCTCTTCCCGCCGACCTCCGCATTCAGATTCCTCTCCTCTGTGCTCTGTTTTATGCGAAAAATTGAATATCTGAATAATGCAGCACACATGAGTTTCCTTCAGCAGTAGAGAAGGGAAAATGTAAGTGTGTGTGTGAGTGTGTGTGTGTGTGTGTCAGAGAGAGAGAGGTCACACTGCCTCTGCTGAATGAGACTAACTTGGTAGGGACGTGTGTCTCTCTTTTCTAAGTGATATGTCTGTACATATTGGATTTGGTGTGTGAAAAATACAGTATGTTTATAATAGAAACAGCAGATTTTGTTGTTTTGGCCCCCATCCCCCCTCTCTCACCCTTCCTTCTTCTTTGTCTTTCTCTGTCTTGCATCTCGTTCTCACTCATTTGTTTAGATGTACAGAGGCGAGGGAGGTCCATGAAAGCAGTCAGGCTTATCCAGTTTGCTGATTTGCATACAGAGTCTGGCAGACGCCAAGATACAATGTCTTCTCTCTCTCTCTCTCTCTCTCTCTCACACACACACATACACACACACCCACACACACACACACACACAACCTCACACTTGTGTTTAGGGATGTTACTAAGATTCTGTGAGTGTGTGTGTGTATGTGTGTGTCTTAGGTCTCAAGTGTGTGTTTTCCCATTTGTTTAGGGACTCATTATTCCATTTCTGTTTGTCAGATATCTGTGAAACTTTTTCAGTTGTTCAATCATTTTATGTGAATATATATATATATATATATATATATATATATATATATATATATATATATATATAAATATTTACACATTAAGAAATTTGTTCTTGTTGAGTGTGTATATATATATATTTATATAAAAAATATACACTACCGGTCAAAAGTTGGAGACACTCTACTGAAATGTTTCTCATGATCTTAAAAACCTTTTGAACTGAAGGTGTGTGATATATGTTTGAAACTGGAGTTGTAGACAAAAATATAATTGTGCTAACGTATTCATTTCTTTCATTAGAAAACTAACATTTTATATACAAAAAAATATTTCTTTAAACGGATGACTTCGCGCGAAATATTCGAAAAGCAGCCAATAAGAGTCCAGCGTCGGTGTGAATTCCTTTAATACTGTTTAAAAAGCATCTCAGGGAAATTCCTCAAGAAATCGGTCGAGAAAATGGCAAGAATACATTTCTGGAAATTGTAGGCAAAAAGTATGTCTACATTGAAGATGCTAAAATACTAAATTATTTTGATTTATTTTTCATTTTTTATCACAATATAATTCCCATAGTTCCATTTGTGTTACTCCAGAGTTTTGATGACTTTATTATTATTATTATTATTATTATTATTATTATTATTATTATTATTATTATTCTAAAGTGTGTATTATTCTAACAAAAATAAGAAAGAATGAGTGTGTGTGTGTGTGTGTGTGTGGCTATAGATAGATATAGATATAAAGTGAAGTACTTTAGGAATAGGTAGGTCTTTGGACGTCGTTTGAAGGCTCAGCTGTTTGGACATCTAGGGGAAGTTCATTCCACCACCTAGATGCCAGAACAGAGAAGAGTCTTGATGCATGCCTTCTTTGTAACCTGAGAGAGAGATGGTGGGACCAGTCGAGCAGTGCTAGAGGATCGGAGGGAGCGTGGTGCAGTGCGGGATGTGATGAGTGCTCTCAGTAAGCACTTTTTCCTGTCAGGGAGAGCAGTGGATCCGGAGCCTATCCCAGGAGCACTGGGTGTGAGGCTGGAATACAGCCTGGATGAGATGCCAATCGATCGCAAGGGCACCATGCCCACACACACACACACACACACACACACACACACACACACACACACACATGCAGCATGTTTTTGGGAGGTGGGAGGAAACTGGAGAACCCTGAAGAAACCAGACACAGTGAGAACATGCGGAACACTACACAAATCTAATTCCATGATATTTTCTATTTATAGAAAATCTTGTAAATGTGTGTGTGATTGTGCTCTGCGATGGATTGGCACCCTGTCCAGGGTGTACACCGCCTTGTGCCCGTTGCTCCCTGGGATAGGCTCCAGGTTTCCCCGTGACCCTGAAGAGGATAAGTAGTATAGAAGATGGATGGATGGATGGAGAAAATCTTGTAGCATTTGGGTGACATTGGAATGACCAATCACAGAGTTGTTTTTTTTTTTTTTTGTTATTAGCAGAGCACAGGCTCTGCTAATAACAGCCTGTGCTGCTCTGTGTTGATGTTAATAGCAGCCTTGCTCTGTGCCGAGCCACTCGTCTTCTCTCAGCGTACGCCTCAGTGGGCACATCTGTGTGGGAGTGTATGGCTCATAAACCCTCACCACTACACGCTGACCCACACACACACGCACACGCACACACACACACACAATGTTGCGCCTACTTCTACTTCTATTAACAATCTTTTGCAGTGTATCTCAACTGACACGCTGCTGAGTAGGAAAGAGAGTCGTCCAATCACATGAGGTCAAAAAATATAAAAACAATATTGACTCACTAGCAATGAAAGTGGGAGTGTCCGGGGTGCAGTGAACTGCGATCCGAGGACAATCTGAAGCAAGCCAATTTGAGAGCAGCCTCGAATCACCTGCTGTTCCGAAGTTTAAGGATCTACATACACACTCATTTGGCCGGTGCCAAAGATACACAGATATGAACGAAATACAATGTTGATTTTTTTTTTTTTTAAAAACTGCGTGTGATTATCATCGTCATTAAATTACACTATCTCTCTGTGCTTAAAAGCTTCAGAGCGCTAGCATGGTGAGACTCCTCGGTCTGTGATTACATTCGAGTTAAACTCCTCATAGTGGACATAGGGAGGAGGCCATTAATTCCTGTGTGTTGTTGTGAGGGTGCTTGCTGGTGCTGAGTGCACTGTAATTGGATTGGGAGTGTCGGTGGCTGTAAATGGAGGCTCGGCGTCGCTGCTGAAAACCGAGCCGCTCACACACAATGGAGAACTCTGGGAACGAGAGCGGCCTTGTTGGCTTTTAGAGCTCCCTGGGTAATTGATTGTTCTGGGAACTCCCCGCCTGTAGCGCACACACACACACACACACATGTGCACACACACACACGCACACTGGCCATCTTACTTCCTGATTGATGTGTCTGGTGAACAGGCGTTGAGTGTGAGTCTGACACTGTAAACCAGCGTTGTTTATTGCTGTTTCTTCTGGTTTCACTTCAGTCTGTAGTGACACTCCACTGAATATACTCAAGCCGCTGTTTTTATCTGTCCAGTTTTTCTGTCAGTTTGAATCAGCTCAGTTTGACTTTGGACCTTTCACTGACTTTAGTCCATTTAAAAAAAAAGTTTTTTATGTATTTTTTGTGTGAATCATATTGATGCACTGTGTGAATTATACAGTGTTGTGCAAATATATTAAAGCGCACATATTATGGTTTTGAAACGTGCCTAAATTTGTTTTAAAAGTCTCATACAATAGATTTACATGCATCCAAGGTCACAAAAACACTTTACTGTGCTCATAATTTCAATTGCAGTATTACATTTTTTCCCTCAGTGTCAAAAATGACTCGTTAAATGATCCGTTCTAAAGGATTCGTTCTAAACGCCTACTTTCAGAGAGCATACTCTGCTCTGATTGGTCAGTTGTCCCAGTCTGTTGTGATTGGTCTACCGCTGTCAGCGTGTTTCAGAAAGAAAACGCCCACTACCATAACGAGTTTCAGGTCTGTCTGTTCGCGAGCAGCCGATGAAGACCAGAGGCGGGGCTTTTTGTTACAAACCTACGTAGGTTAGTACGTTAGTAAGTCTGGAATTACTAACGATTCGTTTCAGCTGTTCAGAATCGATTCCTTCTTTTGGGAGTCAATAACTCCATTTGTCATGCTCCACTTTGATTTTTTTTAAACTTTGCAGACTATTTACATTCACAAACAGCTCTATAACACTACATGAAAGGTAATGTTTGAAAAACCATAATAGGTGCATTTTAAGCACCCTAGCTTTCGTATAAATTTTATGCATTCATCCAATTTTCCGTACTGCTTATCCTACACAGGGTCCCAGGGAGCTTGAAGCCTATCTCAGAGAACTCAGGCACAAGTCGGGGGACGACCCATCTCAGGGCACAATTGCACACAGGTGCGAGGCAGACTTGCCAACCACTAAGCCCCCTAAATTTTATCATTGTAGGTTTACAAGCATTCATTTTCCAGATAAAAAAGAAGCAAAATCTGTGTATGCTGTTAAAGAAAGTCACATATTAAGTAACAGACCACTTTTCAGATAAAAGCATAATGGAGGCCGTCTGCTATTACCAGCACAAACAGAGGAAAGTGTGTCAGCCAGCAAAACTGTGGCAGGTTCTTCACAATGCTTGGACAAAACAAGCAGCCAATTTGTTTCTCAAACTGCATGACAGTCTACCTGAGAGAGCTAATGCACTTTTATAGACTTATACTGACTTTGAGTAGTTTATTACCGTGCGCTGCTCATCATAGTAAATTTTCTCTCTGCACCAGCTTTTCATTTATTTCTGAAGACAGAATTCACCTAATATATTCACCCTGAATTACTCCACTGTGCTCATCTGGCTTTTATTTCTGGTTGAATCAGCAGCGTTGCCGGTTTTTACAGCGGTAGTTTTTCGACATTTTCCACATTTACTGTAATATTATAAAAGCAGATGTTGCTACTTGCATTGGAAATCCATCCATCCGTTTTTCCATACCGCTTACTCCTACACAAGGAGGAGCCTGCAGTGTATCCCAGGGAACTTGGGGCACGAGGCGGGGGACACCCTGGATGGGGTGCCAACCCATCACAGGGCACGATCACACACACGTTCAGATATTACGCTCAGTTTGGTAACACCAGTCAGCCTACAATGCACGTCTTTGCACTGGGAATGGAAACTGGAGTACCCGGTGGAAACCCCCCCGAAGCATGGGAAGATCACGCAAACTCCGTGCACATAGAACCCCCAACCCTGGAGGTGGGAGGCAACCATGCTAACCACTAAACCACTGTGCTCCTGCACCTGTACGTTTATCAATAGAATATTAATTATATTTAATAGCAAGATGCTCATGATTCGACTTTTGGAAGGTAAAATAAAGGTGCACTGAAAATATACATATCTGTATCTTGTTATTTTTCTAAGTATCACTTTCTTGACAAATTTCCTTGCTTGTGATGATGAACATAATGTGAAACATGACTCAGTTGTTCCGTACACAGCTTGAGGCAATAAAAACATGTACAGAATTTGCCATCTTGAGTGGAAATATTCTTTAGGATCACGTGTATAGTGCATAAGAAGAAAGAACTTTGACTGAAAGAAACATGTTCTCAGAGATGAAACGTTCTCATTCTTATTGTTATTTTATCCCTTTTGTTAGGAAACTGTTACACGATCAGTGTATACCTGAACTAACTCCAGCTCCGGAAATTCCATCATGACACGATCTATAGGGCCCTCTAGTACTACGAGTCTGTTGTGTGTCATGGACATGTTCAGACAGTGTACTCGATCTAGACCTGTCAGACACTCACGGGTAGAAATGTTTCCTTGTATAGTATCAGTCAGAACCATCTACATTGCTCTGCAGTCACTGTTCCCTCTAAGGGGACGAGTGGACAGAAACCGCACCAGCCGTCTGTGTGTATATATTTCATTCCCCAAAACTGATAAGCCGTATCTGTAGTGTTTATAACATCTGGATGTATTTCCCTCTCTGTATTTGTTTGTGTGTGTTGAGCCATAAAAAGTTTCAGCTGTCCCCCTGTTGTCTGCTTTTGAAGATGAACATCAGATATATGCCTTTTTTTATCTGAAGCAGTAATGGATACAAAGCACAGTCTAGGCATGTAATCGTGTGTGTGTGTGTGTGTGTGTGTCTGTGTCTTTGTGTGCCAGGCGTAATAGCATGACAAGCTAGAATGGACCGTTAGAGGTTGGAATAATTATCATTTTCTGAAAGAAAGCCACAGAGGTTGCCACTCAGGGCTAGACTTGTGCAGATACTGTATATGCACATGCACTCTGGATTGGATTTGTGTGAAGAGACAGCCTGTTTATCATTCTTCAAGAGTTCCTATTTTGAACCCATTTGAAGTAGCTCAGCATGGGTCCCTTATAGAAGCATTTTTAAACAATACCATTTTCTGTTTGTTTTCCGGTTTGGGAAATGATCCGTCCCCATTGGTTCATTTCCCATCTTTATTAGGATTTGTTTCTTGTGTTTGTGGCTCTTGGTTTGGGATCCCCTGCCTTTACCTGGCTTACTTCATAAAATCACAAGTCCCTCTCACCATTGTGCATTTGACAGAACAGGAAGTGTGGATGGTGTAACAGGACGCGGCTCGGAGCAGCAATGGATGAAATCTAACAGTAATGTTCAGTTTCTAAGGCTGATAGGTGCAAACAACACTGCCTGAGTTCTGCCTACAATCACAAGCAGCACGTCACTGGTTTATATTACATTTTACATGTACATTATGGTGTTTGGCAGACGCCCTTATCCAGAGAAACTTCTCATTTATACAACTGAGCAGTTGAGGGTTAAGGGCCTTGCACAAGGGCCCAGCAGTGCTGAGATTTGAACTCATGACCTTCCGATCAAAAGTCCAGCATCTTAACAGCTGACTTACCACTTCCCAAAAAAAAAGGCAGAAAAAACTCTGCAAATTGCTTGAATATGAAATTCAGCACATATGTACAGTAACGTTTCACACAGACGTCACATAGGCTATAATCTTCAATGGTGGACCATAATATTTTTAAAAATCGTGTTGAGTGCTGACCCGTTTTTGAGTCACTATAAATCTCGGTGAGATCTTAGACCAGAAGTCCTAATCTGAAGCAAGACACTGACCCTGTTTATAAAGTGTACCGCAGTCCAGATTTTGACAGATACAGTCAATCATCCATGTTTTATTGATTTCCCCGGTTTGGTCACATGATTCCCAGAGGAAAAACACTTTATCAGCTATTCGCTGATAAACACTACTACAAGATATCAGCAGAGAATATCAATGCCAGTGTGTCCTTGAGAACTCCTTGAGCCTGAACTGTTCTTCTTAAGATCCAGTGACTGAAACCAACAGTTAAGGAAGAACATGCAAAAACCCCTCACTAAATTTCCAAGTAACAAGCATTTTTTTTCATTCATTCATCTTCAGTAACTGCTTTATCTTGGTCAGGGTTGCGGTGGATCACTGGGCAAGAGATTTGATAGGACCTAACGGCAACTTAGAATAGTCTGTGCACCTGCCAGCATAGTGTGAGGAAACCGGAGAACCCAGAGGAAACCCACACGGACATGGAGAGAACATGGGGAAACTCCGAACAGAAAGTAACAAAGCTCAAGAAAGAACTGGGGACCCTGAAGCTATGAGGCAGCAATGCACCACCATGCTGCTCTTAAATGATGTTATTGCAAATGCTGATTGTTCTTCAGAACAGTGGCAAGATCCTGGGAGAGTAAAACTAAAAATAATCCTGAGTCTAGTTTCAATTAAAGATGATGCGATGCCACAAAAGAATCAGAATGTAATATAAACAATTATCTATTTTGTTCATAATTAAAACCTTTTCCCAGTCTCTACTTAAACAGTGCTGGCATCAGAGGTGTGAACATGTAGAGAATAGCTAATATCGTATATAACACCAGCATCATCGCTATAATTATAAATCTGATCATTTGGAGATACTAAGGCATAATCGTGACAATCCTTCTCATTATTGAAACCTAGTAAACGGTGCAATTTTGTATTCAGCCGCTGCAAATGTTAATACCTGCCCTTCAGTCGCACTAATTTGCAATCACAGTCATCATCTCTGAAATGGCTTTCAGGGTTAGTAAATTACATTGCGGGTGGATGGAGCTAATTCATATCACCGTGTATTTTAAAGTAGAACCTGCTCAAAGTCTCATGTGAAATCCTCAGCAGACCATGCTAGTAAATCAGCTTCCTTTTTTGTTTTTTGCAGGTGTTTTTTTTGTTGTTGTTGTTGTTGTTGTTTTTTTTTTTAACGTTTGCATGATTTTACACAGAAATTTAGTGTGGAAAGTATTTACCAGGAATGGTGTTATGCTCCTGACATGCATTGTTGCAGAGATGGAGGACAATATGGAGGATGTGTCATAAGCTAATGGCTATAATAAAATGCTTCCACTGGGAGCTGTGGACACGACATCGAAGAAGCTTATCACTGGGCAGAAAAATAGCGTGTGTGTGTTGGAGAGAGAGAGAGAGAGAGAGAGAGAGAGAGAGAGATGTCAATAGGAGCAGCGGTGATGCTGTTTTGTCTATTAGAATGAAGATGATCGTTTTCTCTCTCTCTCTCTCTCTCTCTCTCTCTCTCTCTCAGGCATTCTCTGTTGTTCTATGGACTTAAGAATTAAGTTAAGAATTTTGAATAATTTGGACTTGATTTGCCAAAATAGAAATTACTTTCGACTTGACTTGGACTTTATGATCGCCGACCGAACTGAATTGAATTCGTTTGCGCTTGTGATCCTCCCCCAGTGTGCACGTAGTTCTTTTTTGCTTACTAAACCAGTGTTAATTAACTGTAGCTAACTGTGAGAGAGCTCTATCGTGAAAGAGAAAGAGTTATAGTGGAGCTTCAGTGAGTATAAAAACATTCTCCTTTCTTTCTCTCTCATCTCAGCCCTCTCGCATCCTACTTTCCTCACACCCTTCTTTTTCTCCTTATGTATTTATGCATGTATGTTATGTCCCTGCACCAGGACTGTGGTTCGCTGGATTTGGACAGTTAATATCCATGTGTTTTGGTATTGGTTGTTCTTTTTTCTCTGCGCTGTCTTTGTTTCCTGATTTCTGATCATCATACAGTCGTAGCAGCTGACTTTACAAACCTTTCAGTCTGTCTCTGATCAATAAACAGGATATTGCATGAGGGCAGTGGTGGATTGGCAGTTAAGGCTCTGGGTTACTGATCGGAAGGTCGGGGGTTCAAGCCCCAGCACTGCCATGCTGCTACTGTTGTGCCCTTGAGTAAGGCACTTAACCCTTTCTGCTCCAGGGGTGCTGTATCAAGACTGACCCCAGCTTCCTGGCATGCTGGGGTATGTGAAGAAAAGAATTTCACTGTGCTGTAATGTATATGTGATCAATAAAGCCTCATTATCATTTTCATAGACTGTATAAATGATATGTATCAGAATGTGATAACCCCTTCACTGTAAACACTATCAGAGGTGTGTGTTAGGTGTCTCACTTGTCTTTCCCTGGCCTTGATTTCTGGGCTTGTTGTTTTTGTGCGTGTGAGAGCAGGTGTTGTGCTGCTCTGCCTTTATCACTAGCGCACATGGCTCTGTGTGTGTGTGTGTGTGTGTGTGTGTCCTTGATGAGTCAGACAGTAACTGAAGGACTCATCAGGGGGTGTGTGAAATGTGTCATTAATGAAAACTCTGTGTGTGTCGGACACCTGAGAGGAGGCCCGTGATCATATTCAGGGTTTCTGTATGTTCTGGAAAAGAAGGGAATTTATATACTGGTTCTCCAAACATGGAAAGTAGCTGCATAATTAGAAGAAAAAAATGTATAAAAAATTTGTGAATTGTGAATGTTCTGGAAAAGTGTGAATTTAGGCTAAAAAAAGCTGCAACCTCTTTTAGAAAATTTTCTTCTCAGAAGAAGTATATCATAGTAAAAATATAACATTAGGGTCATGATCTAACTCCTGTTTACAGTAGTGCGTTTTTGTTTTGAAACGCATAACTTTCGCTACGGTTACGCCTGTCGTCTACACTACTCCCGCATTCTCGACCCTCGAAAACAGAGACTTTTGGAAACGCCGAAGACCCCGTTTTAGTTTGAAAACGAAGACTTCTGAAAATGAAGGTGTGGAATCGCCCACATTTGCCCCCTGATTGGGTCTTCTGGGTCATTGCGTATCCTTCCCTTATTCGTCAAGCCCCTACCATACGACCATTACACTACCTTGATCGTATACACAACAACACGGAGACTGAACCACAAGCTTTGCTGGCTTTGTCAGCACAGGTTTGATCAACCTGTGCCGGCTGATCTACCGCTAAACTACAGGCTACAGCCTGGAGATTGCTGAGGATGGTACCGCTTGAAGTACCATGGAAATGGTTTTGGACCTCAGTTCCACATGTACATTCTCGCTGTGGCTTTGGGACTGCAATTACCACATACAGTTTTGCACTCAAGTCTCCTTTAGTGAACAGTGGACTAGTTCAACAAAACAGACTTCATGCTAAAAGCATAATGAACTTTACCTTTACCTTTACCTTCACACTATCCGTTGTTACCCAGATGAGGACGGGTTCCCTTCAGAGTCTGGTTCCTCTCAAGGTTTCTTCCTCTTATCACCTCATTCCTCGCCACTGTCGCCACCGGCTTGCTCAATAGGGATAAATTCACACATTTAAAATCTATTTCCTGTCTTTATATGTTTCTGTAAATCTGCCTTGAGACAATGTCCACTGTTAAAAGTGCTATACAAATAAAATGGAATTGAACTGAATCGAATTAAACTAGCTGAACGGGATTGGATTGTGACGTGCAACCCGCGGCTCCTGAAGTGCTCTTTCACACAAAGATTTGAAATTTTATTTTACTTTAAAGTACAACGAAAATAACTGTGGGAGGAATTCCTTCTGGACCTGTCTCGCACATTCCTCTTCACTTCATGCAAAGTGAAAGCACAGTCCATTAAAGGAAAAAAAAGGGGGGGGAAAAGTCTTTTTTTTTAACCAGTGTAGTCATGTGCTGGGTCATGCACAGTTGAGTAGAACTGGCTTCATCTAGTTTGAAATATTTATAGAATAACAAAGTAGATTTAGCGGCTTTCTTTACAGTCTGCCTCGCTGTTTCTTTCCTCTACTGGGACTAACTGACATTCTCACAGCAGCGACTAGTGACTGTATTAATTAACCAATACTATGCAACCTGTATTATTAAATCATAATTGCTTAATGAATTCTGTGTGTGTGTGTGTGTGTGAGAGAGAGAGAGAGAGACAGAGAGAGAGAGAGAGAGAGAGACAGTTTCAGTTCAAACGTACGCTGTAGTTAGCGGTTATGTTGTTGCATTTAATGTTAAGGATGTGGGAAAATGTGAGTCATTTCTAGAGGACCTTCTGCAAGCAACAGCTGTCATCAATCATTCCTGGAAAAACAAATGAGTCACTAATGACACATGATATCGTCACACCACAACGCACACTGATAATAATCACTCAGTACATTTACCTGGACAACAATATTCCGATATTCCGATTAAGATTTTGATGACCTTAATCGGACATGACATTTACATGTTATAGAACACAGATCGATTAACAGCACGTGTCATTACGTCCCCACGCCACGCCGTCCGACGTTCCCTCCAGAATTTCACGTATCGACATACAGTTGGTCTTCGTTATGGTACTGTGTACAGTTTTGGGTGTTTCATTTTTACTTTTACGGAAGCTTCAAGTGTAGTTAATTATTTGGCGTGCTGTACGTGCAACTAGACGACTGCTTGTAGCCGTGGGCTGCGTCCCAAACCGCATAGTTACCTACTATATAGTAGGTAAGTACGCGGTTTCGGACACAGCCGTGCTCTATTCTTCGCCGTAAAACGGTTGAGCGCTGCCATGTGTGTACGTGTCCTGTCGCAAAATGCGGTGAAAACTCCCACACGATGTTAATAGTGTGATTAAGGTGTGTACATGTCTGTAATGCACTTCGATAATGCGACTATAACAGGAATACTCCACACGTCTTAATTCAATTAGTGATTACTTCGAGTATGACTTTAGTCAGATTAAGGTCACCAATAATCTCTGTTTACATGCTAGTTTCTTAATCAGAGTATCTTAATCCGGTTAATATCAGATTATTGTCGTCCATGTAAACGTACTGATTGACATGAAGTATTAGTGAAAACTGCATTACTGTAATCACACAAGTGGGCCAGTTTAATCAAAACAAATCAAAATTCTCTCTCTGTTTATTTATTTATTTATTTATTTATTTATTTATTAAAATTTTTTTATTATATTCTTGAAATTGGTCCAAAACGAGATCCCTGAGAAGACACTTCTAGTAATTATTATTATTATTCAACAATTAAAACTTAGTACGTCACCACATCATTCAATAAGCACCTTCACATATTCAGCCATCGCCAGTATAAAAGGAATGCAATTAAGACCAAAGAACATGGAAATTAAACAGCTGTTGAACAGTCCTGCTCATTTACCTCATTATGTTGCCAAAACTGATCCCTTTTTTTATCTCATTTCCCCTTCATTATGCAGTCTCCCCTGCATGCACTCATCATATGATGCGATTTCGATCATCCCATCAATTCAGTCTTTCAGATCTGGAGTTTTGGGGCATTTCCAGTTGCATAAAATCCTAGCAGCTGTACTGTAACACAACCGATCTTAATAAGGTTAAGTGTATTTTATGCTACATTGTATACCAACAATTTATCCCCAAGAAGCCATTGTTCTGGCTCCAGAGGTAAATTAGACCCAGGCACTCTTCAGGTATCCCCAGAATTTTACACTAGAATGGTTGAACTAATGAACAGTAAGTAAGTGCCCTCCACTTCATTACAATTCCAACATCAATTGTTATTATATCCCCATCCTGTAGAGCAGCGGTCACCAACCCTCTTCTTTAAGGTCTACCTTCCTGCAGGTTTCATCTCCAACCAAAACCTTTTAGGCAGTTAAGGCCATGATTAGATGGTGAGGTGGGCACGATTATGGTTGGAGCTAAAGTCTTCAGGAAGGTAGATCTCCAGGAACAGAGTTGGTGACCACTGCTGTAGGGTCTAGATGGCATCCAGTAATATCTACATATTATTTTTCACTGGACGAATGTTCCTCTAACCTCCCTTTATCTTACCCACATCAGACAAAATGACCAGCCACATGTTGTCATTAATATCAATCCCTGAATCTTTCTGCCATCGTTCTCAAATGATTACAAGTGCTTACAGTTACACTGAGCAGTGAAGAAGACACTTCTAATGCCACTTTCTGCACGAGACAGATTAACGAACGCTGCTAAAAACACCGCACAACTACGCTGCTTTCTCCCGAATGGAAGAATGACGATATATGATTTGTCTGGCAGGTGTGCGTTCATTGCTTATCTTATTGGAAATGTAATCACAGCTCTACAGAAATGCTCCAGTGCAGTGTAAGAATGTTGGATTGTAGTCATGACAACAAGCATGAATAGCACAACTTGGTGCTATTCTTTTTTTTTTTAGGAGGAAATGGCTTTGTGATGTTCATCTCCTCACATTGGGACACTTCATTGCCCATTGTCTCTTAGATGCAGGGACTTGCTTATTTCTGAATAACAACTTTTATGATCTAATATGTGGTTTTATACAACATGTAGCACCTCTGTAATTTGTTGAAAGTGTCCTGATGTTCGTGTGCATGAGTGTATGTGCTGTAACTGATGTATTATATGTACAGTGTTAGTACACATCAGTATGTGCTAAAATGGATCCAGAGACAGATAATCAGTACACATCCGTATGAGTATATGTGTGTGTGTGTGTGTGTGTGTGTGTGTGTGTGGTAGGGATGGGTGATATCTTATCGTTTGTGATATACCGGTAGAAATTCTCCCCACAATAAGTATGAGTCTTCCTGCGATAATAACGATAAAGCCTAGTTGATGATAAACAAGTACGACAGAAAGCGGATGTGAAGCTGAGGAGGAGTTTATCTCTAAATGAGGAGCTGCCTCTACAATCTGGAACTGGTTTGGTTACAGAAAATCAGTTTTAGTTTTAGATCAATGTTTGTGTTTCTGAGGCTCTCAAGATCACAGCTATCACCTGTAGCCAAAAACAGCATTGCACAGTGCTGTATTTATATCGTCATGGATATCGTTATCGCAATAAATACCAGAAAGTATCGTGATATAGTTTTGAAGTCCATATCGGCTATCCCTAGTGTGTTTATATGTGTATGTTGTGTTTATGTTTGTGAGTGTGTGCATGTGTATGTCTTGATTAAAAGAAAAGGTTATGCACAAGTGGCTCAGGCACTTCTGTAAACAATGGCCTTTGAATTACTTCACACCTATCAGCAGTCCTGCGGTTTATAACGAGCAGCCTCGAAAATTATTCAGCTATTTACTTACTTCACAAATTTTCCTCATTTCTTCTTGTTACAAAGAGAGTTATTTGTGTGTGTGTGTGTGTGTGTGAGTGTGTTTTGGGGAGGGGGGGTGTTCTGCTGGTGAGGTGTTTAGAGCCTTGGTATGTTTGATTGCCTCTGTCTCAGTACACACACACAAACACACACACACACACACTAAGGGGACTCAGTGGTGCAACACTAGGGTGACAGCGGCACACAGTACCTATATACGCAGCAGTAGGTGTGTGTGTGTGTGTGTGTGTGTGTGTGACACCAAAACAAACTGCTGATCTCCTGCTCTCAGCGACTGCGCTCCTCATTAATCCTTTCTCCGTTTATTTGCAGCCGTACAGCAGAATATCATCACCAGCGTGTTTTACAGCTTCCCATAAGCTGCTGTTTTCTCCCAGCTGTGTTATAACCACTGCTGTGCTCCACACTTCAGAACAACTAGTAGCTCTTTAGAGTGCTTAAAGTCCCAGAGACTATAGTGTAGAACAGTGGGTCTCAACCAGGGGGGCGAGAATCAACGAGGAGGCGCAAATTGTTTTAAACAGAAAACACAGACAGACATTTGGGTTCTCTGTGTATTTTATTGCTTTTCAAATAGAATGTGCATAAATGAAAAACCCTGCGTTCCCTCTCTCTCTGTATTTTCTTTTTTTCTGGAGAGAGGCGGAGCTTAGTTTGCCTTTTATCTAGCTGTCAGTGCAGACCAGTGTTGCCAACCTAGTGACTTTTCAGACCTCTTTAGTAACTTTTTTGCGGAAAAAAAAAAAAAGCACCTAGCGAAAAATCTAGTGACGTTTTGGACAAACCTTAGTAACTTTCCAAATGTCACCAGTACTATCCTGCAAGCGCGAGGTGCTGCTTTCCCGCTGCACTCACACCTCTCTCTGCTATGTCACGGATAACGAGACGCGCCCTTCATCCCAATTGACCTCATTCATATGCGTATGATTTTAGAATGCAAGACGAATGTAATGCAACATGTTTTACATGTAAAATAGTCCACGTTATTACAGCCTAGTTCTCTTGTTCAAAGTAGTTATAGTGTTCAGAAACATTTTTGATCATTCATGTTCCATACCTGTCCGTTATATAGTTTATAAAAGTTATTTTAAAAAAATCATAAAAGTTATGAAAAGTAATTTTTAAAAAAAGTACAAAAACACAAGAGCAAGAATAATCTATCTGTCTATCAAAACAGATTATAGATTGGCTTATATAGATATATAGATAGATAGAGAGAGAGAGAGAGAGAGAGAGAGAGAGAAATAGATAGATAGATTTTATATAGAATAAATAATCATTATACCTGGTCTCCTCCAATATGGGGGGGGGGCATGCCACATGATCGGGGAGGCTTTAGTTACAAAAGGTTGAGAAGCTCTGGTGTAGAATATTAAACGTGTGTATCAGGCTTGCAAAATGTAAGCAGTTCTATTGATCGATTATTGCCCTTACGTTAACGAGCAGTCATTGATTAACTGTGGACAGCCACAAGGTTATAAAATAGAAAATACAAACCCATATATTTATATTTTTTTCAATCAAACGTATTTTATTGAGAATTGACATTAAAGAGAAAGGAATTTTTTTTTCTTTTTTAAATCCACCACAGATGAATAACTTTTGAAAAATGTTATTGTTAAATGTAAGTTATTGTTGCATCACAAGCTCATTAATTACACTGCGTCATCTTTGAGTAGAATTTCAAATCATGACAAATTCATCAAACAGCATTTCAGTTAGCGCAACAGAAGACAGAAAGTAGAGGCTGAATAATAACTAGATTGTAGTCTCCTTATTGATGAGGTGGAAGCCTACACTAGCTTTAGCCGATATTAACCCCGCCCACTCTGATTATAAAGGGAAATGCTGAAGGACACTTGGAATACAAGAGGAATCCGTATGTTTTACGGCATATCGAGCACCCACAAGATCAACATTAACCTCATTAGAAAGCCATCATTAGATTTTGATTCAGTCTTTTTTTATCAGGATGAGCGCTTTTGAGTTTGATGAATGACTTTCTGTGATTCTCTGCCAGCTAATGAGTCAGGGGATGATGGGAAATGTAGTAAAGTGTGTTCTGGGAAATGGGAACACTACAGTTCCTGTCATCACTCTACAGTCACTCCAAGTACAGAAACGTTTCCTTTAGTACATTTTTATGAGTGACTCATGCAGTGCACTGTGACTGCGAACGTGTTCAGGAGTCCAGATGATCAGAATGTGGAGGAGTTTAGTGTGTCTTCTAAGATGTCTCTCCACTTTATCAGTTATGGGCAATGAGGGTAATTACCTCAAGTCTGTAATACAGAAATACTAATACACTCTCTGTCTTTCACTGGGTGTGTCTCTGCCTCCCTCTGTGTGTCTCTCTCTGCCTCTCACTGGGTGTGTCTCTGCCTCCCTCTGTGTCTCTCTCTGCCTCTCACTGGGTGTGTCTCTGCCTCCCTCTGTGTCTCTCTCTGCCTCTCACTGGGTGTGTCTCTGCCTCCCTCTGTGTGTCTCTCTCTGCCTCTCACTGGGTGTGTCTCTGCCTCCCTCTGTGTGTGTCTCTCTGCCTCTCACTGGGTGTGTCTCTGCCTTCCTCTGTGTGTCTCTCTGCCTTTCACTGGGTGTGTTTCTGCCTCCCTCTGTATCTCTCTCTGCCTCTCACTGGGTGTGTCTCTGCCTCCGTCTGTGTCTCTCTCTGCCTCTCATTGGGTGTGTCTCTGCCTCCCTCTGTGTGTGTCTCTCTGCCTCTCGCTGGGTGTGTTTCTGCCTCTCTCTGTGTCTCTCTCTGCCTCTCACTGGGTGTGTCTCTGCCTCCCTCTGTGTGTCTCTCTCTGCCTCTCACTGTGTGTGTCTCTCTCTCTCTGTCTCTCTCTCTCTCTGTGACTGTCTGTTTCTGACTCTCTCTGTCCTCTGTCTGTCTCTCTCTTTCTGCTGTTTCCTATTGACCATTTTCTGTCTCTGGCCTTCTATCTGGCTTCTTCTCTGCCTTTTTGTGTTTCTCCACCTGTGTTGCATTCCTCTCTCTCTCTCTCTCTCTCTCTCTCTCTCTCTCTCTCCCTATTTCAGTTTAACAGTGATTTAATTGTAGAAATGTTAACAATCACAATATTGCCAAAGCAAACAGTGCAAGTAAATAAGAGAACAGAGACACACAGACAAAATCACAGTCAAAAAGAAAACAATTGCTCTCTCTCTCTCTCCCTCTCTCTCTCCCTCTCTCTTTCTCTCTCTCAGATATTTTAATCTGCGGATGAAGAGGGACACGTCTCTGTTTGCCCCAGACTTGAAGGTGGAGATCTCTGGAGAGGAGACACCGATTGACACCTCGCATATTTACAGCGGAGAGCTCTTCGGTCAGTACTTTACACAACACACACACACACACACACACATTAATTAATAATAGCCAATTATTGTTTATACTTTCTTCCTCCATTCTCAATCTACAGTTTCAAAATCTCACATCCAATTTCAGATGGTATGATACAAATCCAAAATAATCATCAAAATGTAAATAATCATCAAAATATCTTATGGTATTATTTCTACTTCATAGTATTCTCTGTGTGTGAGTGAGTGTGTGTGTGTGTGTGTGTGTGTAAGCGAGTGACAGAGAATCTGTTGTGAAATTCTTGATGCACTCGTCTGTTGCTTTTGATTGGACAAACCTGTAACAGATGCCTGAGTGAGTCAGTGAGTGAGTGAGTGAGTGTGCACCTGCATGCTTGTGTGTGTGTGTGTGTGTGTGTGTGTGTGTGTGAGTGCACACATGCATTTTTAGTCTTTTGTGAAGCTTCAATAAATGACAAAATGTCCTGATTAATGATAGGTTTGTGTCAAATGTCTGCACAATCACCTGGTCCTCACAAAAATGATGCTTTTGCAAAAAACAAACAAACAAACAAAAAACAGCTTTTATTTGAACAATCTAAAGCCACTTTTCTGCTGCACGGTATGACTCTGCTCGGCTCGGCTCGACCCTATTCGCTTTACTTTGCTTGCTTTTCCACTGCGGTTTAGTGTCGCCTCAACGCGTCCTCCACTCGCCTTCACACAGGAATAATGTTGTATTATGGAAGCCCTGTACAGATACACAGACAGGCCGTATTCCAGACGCCTTTCCTGTTCACTGAACACGGAGCCTATTAAGGATATAAAATCACGGCGTTCTAGACCCTACGAAGTGCTCGATATGGTATTAGATTCAGGCGCGACAGGAGTGACTTTGATAAACGCCTGTTTGGAAATCCGTAACAAGCGAGATGTAAAAATCTAAGACAGAAACCTTTGATGTTATTTAATCTGTAATGAGATAAATGATACATCATTTTCGATTAATAGATTATTACCATACGCAAAGTATGTATTAAACGACACACATTTAGTCAGGCACAATACAGAGCCACTCGTTAAGGGGAATTCCCCACTCCCTCAGTGTGTGGCTCACAGGTAGTATCGGCTCAAGTCGCTTGGAACCTCGGCCGAGGTGGTACTAAAAAAAGGACCAGGTACCAGGTACTATACACAGTGGAAAACCCACAAAAGGCGAGCAGAGTCGAGTCGAGTCGAGACGTACCGTGCAGTGGAAAAGTGCCATAAAAAGCCAGACTATTTATTTTTTGTTACCGAGGTTGAGGTCAGGGTTAGATTCAGGTGTAGTAAAATATTAATTAGCTGATCATTTATATCAATACAAGGTCCTCACAAAGAGAGAAAAAACATGTGTCTGTGTTCATGTGTGTAGTGTGTTACTCATGCTTTTCCATGACAGAGACAGAGACAGAGCTCATGACTCAAGGTTACCGATCTATGCTGTGTGTGTGTGAGAGAGTGAGAGAGAGAGAGAGAGAGAGCAGTGCAGTGTCCTCATTCTCTCCTCAATGCTCCCAACTTCTTGATGGAAATATCCTGCGTGCTCTTCACTAGCAGCAGGAGGAGAAATCACACACACACACACTCTCTCTCTCTCTCTCTCTCTGTCTCCTGCTCTCTCTCGCTCTCTCACACACACTCTCTCTCTCTCTCTCACACACACATACACGCACACACTCTCTCACACACACACACAGTAAATGAGTCTGTGAGATTCGGTTATTGTTTATGTTACACACCAGAACACACACAGCCTTGGCATAGGGTTAGTTTTATTGTTCACTGCTTCTGCTTTCCAAATATGGTGCTACGGTTTCATTTGGCTGCTCAGTCAAAAACAAAGATTACTAGCCAATCAAGAGCTATGAGAATTACAAACGTGTACCATTTCTTTATTAACAGGAATATTTTGTGTTTAGAACATCTGCTCAAACAGTCTCATTTTGATTCACTTATATTAGATTAGAGATTTTCTCAGGTCGACATTTCTGCATTATAAATTCTTTATTTGAATATTTTGAGATACTGGATTTTTTTATTGGATTTTTGGTCATTTAAGAGATTTAAAACAAACAAAGGTTTGATATATGTCACTTTATGTGTAATGAATGTAGAAAATATGAAGGTTTCACTTTTTGAATGAAATTGTGTGTGTGTGTGTGTGTGTGTGTGTGTGTGTGTGTGTATGTGTGTGTGTGTGTGTGTGTGTGTATACAGTATCTCACAAAAGTGAGTACACCCCTCACATTTTTGTAAATATTTGATTATATCTTTTCATGTGACAACACTGAAGAAATGACACTTTCTACAATGTAAAGTAGTGAGTGTACAGCTTGTGTAACAGTGTAAATTTGCTGTCCCCTCAAAATAACTCAACACACAGCCATTAACGTCTAAACCGCTGGCAAGAAAAGTGAGTATACCCCTAAGTGAAAATGTCCATATTGGGCCCAAAGTGTCAATATTTTGTGTGGCCACCATTATTTTCCAGCACTGCCTTAACCCTCTTGGGCATGGAGTTCACCAGAGCTTCACAGGTTGCCACTGGAGTCCTCTTCCACTCCTCCATGACGACATCACGGAGATGGTGGATGTTAGAGACCTTGTGCTCCTCCACCTTCCATTTGAGGATGCCCCACAGATGCTCAATAGGGTTTAGGTCTGGAGACATGCTTGGCCAGTCCATCAGCTTCACCCTCAGCTTCTTTAACAAGGCAGTTTTCGTCTTGGTGGTGTGTTTGGGGTCGTTATCATGCTGGAATACTGCATACTGATCATGCTCTGCTTCAGTATGTCACAGTACATGTTGGCATTCACGGTTCCCTCAATGAACTGTAGCTCCCCAGTGCCGGCAGCACTCATGCAGCCCCAGACCATGACACTCCCACCACCATGCTTGACTGTAGGCAAGATACACTTGTCTTTGTACTCCTCACCTGATTGCCGCCACACACGCTTGACACCATCTGAACCAAATAAGTTTATCTTGGTCTCATCAGACCACAGGACATGGTTCCAGTAATCCATGTCCTTAGTCTGCTTGTCTTCAGCAAACTGTTTGCGGGCTTTCTTGTGCATCATCTTTAGAAGAGGCTTCCTTCTGGGACGACAGCCATGCAGACCAATTTGATGCGGTGTGCGGCGTATGGTCTGAGCACTGACAGGCTGACCCCCAACCCCTTCAACCTCTGCAGCAACGCTGGCAGCACTCATACGTCTATTTCCCAAAGACAACCTCTGGATATGACGCTGAGCACATGCACTCAACTTCTTTGGTCGACCATGACGAGGCCTGTTCTGAGTGGAACCTGTCCTGTTAAACCGCTGTATGGTCATGGCCACCGTGCTGCAGCACAGTGTCAGGGTCTTGGCAATCTTCTTATAGCCTAGGCCATCTTTATGTAGAGCAACAATTCTTTTTTTCAGATCCTCAGAGAGTTCTTTGCCATGAGGTGCCATGTTGAACTTCCAGTGACCAGTATGAGGGAGTGTGAGAGCGATGACACCAAATTTAACACACCTGCTCCCCATTCACACCTGAGACCTTGTAACACTAACAAGTCACATGACACCGGGGAGCGAAAATGGTAATTGGGCCCAATTTGGACATTTTCACTTAGGGGTGTACTCAGTTTTATTGCCAGCGGTTTAGACATTAATGGCTGTGTGTTGAGTTCTTTTGAGCAAATTTTCACTGTTACACAAGCTGTACACTCACTACTTTACATTGTAGCAAAGTGTCATTTCTTCAGTGTTGTCACATGAAAAGATATAATCAAATATTTACAAAATTGTGAGGGGTGTACTCACTTTTGTGAGATATATGTATACATTAGTGCCAAAAATATGCCATTAGATATATATATTCACAGAAGTGCCAAAAATATGCCATTGCTGATGCTACAGACAAACAGGTTAATGGGGCGGCTGTGGCTCAGGTGGTAGAGCGGGTTGTCCACTAATTGTAGGGTTGGCGGTTTGATTCCCGGCCCACGTGACTCCACATACCGAAGTGTCCTTGGGCAAGACTGAACCCCAAGTTGCTCCCGATGGCAAGTTAGGACCTTGCATGGCAGCTCTGCTACCATTGGAGTGTGTGTGAATGGGTGAATGAGACACAGTGTACAGCGTTTTGGATAAAAGCACTATATAAGTGCGCCATTTTAATTTAATTTAATATAAATGTAGGCAGTAATTGTAAAAATAAATAAATAAATAAATAGTAATAATAATTTAAAAAATGTAAACGTCTCATCCCTTAAGACTCGGATTTTTGTCTCCCGGTCTTTTCGACTCTGTCAGCCCTCTATTTGCATTCGCTCTCACTGTTCTGCCTCTTCACTTTCCTGATGATGACCAGACTTTTGACAAATGGTACCAAGTCGCTGCAGTAAGCCTCGGATCGCATCCGGCGCCTGAGTCAAGTATGTAAGATGGCAGCGGGCCACACTGGAGCACAAATTATTCAGACGGCCTGAGTTTGGGTGAACCATTAATCATGTTCCAGCCACTGATTGTGTTAGCGCAATAGCAAGTGCAAACAGTTTGAGCATTTCTATTAAATCTGGCTGTGAAATTGCCACCACTTTCCTATTCATTAGCATCCTCTTTCTGTAGTCGTAGTCGTTTCTGGAGCTGCAGGGTTCCTGCACACATTACAGAACTCGCTCTACTGCTTGACATTGAAAGAGAGAGAGAGAGAGAGAGAGAGAGAGAGAGAAAGAAAGGCCAGCCTTTTTCATATAAGTGACTCAAATCCAGTGTATATGAAATGGTTTCTTTGTACATGATGATGCACAGGACTTTTTTTTTTTTTTTTTTCCTGTTGTACATTTTAAAATTAATTAGTGATGAACATTCCAGAGTTTTACACTGACATAAAAGTTTAAATAGAAAAAAAACCACTCAAACCTGTATGCCAATTCCACATGAACTTGATAATCTGCGCGATGTGAGAAGTGTCTGGACATGGCCTGATATTCTAACAAGCATGCTTAATTGCTGTCTCACTGTCTGAGGAATTCTTCCAAAACACGTACAGACATGCAGGCATTTCTTTTTCATTGCTTCATCAGGGGCATACTGTTTGCCGACAGACCCAATACCCTCATTAAAAAGGCAGAGATTTAGGTTTTATGTTTGCATCGTTAATGTTACAGTGATGACATTAACAGTAATGACAGTAGTTGTAGCTTAATAACAGTAGCTTATAGCCTTGGCAGTTATCTGCAGAATGTAGACTGCTATGGGCAAACTATTCCACACACATATACATATTTAAAGATAGATAGGCAGCTTCATGCATGATTTCTGGAAAAAGGATGATTAAGGCGATGTCCAAATGAATCCGGATAAATTTAAAAACGCATCTTTTTCTCTAGGTTTTGGTCTTACGTCCACACTGAGACTGCAATTTTGTCCTAAAAAGCTCTCCAAAGTAGATCAATTTGAAAACGCCGTTTTTGTGTTGTAGTTTGGACTGCGAAAAGACATCGATATTCAAAAACAATGACATATTTTTAGTCGTTTGACCAATTTCACTCGAAACAAACAAGATGGTGGACAGTGTTGTACTGCAGTTGTGGCTGCGATCCAGTTTGATAGCTTTGTTAAAGATTACTGTCACTTTCTACAACCTTCAGATTGCATTTTTAAATAAACGCCTGATGGAACTGACACAGGCCAGAGCTTCTTACGTTTTTTTTTTTTACCATGCACGGTATAGGGATGTAAGCGTTTTCAGACGCTTCACTGCTTCACTGACGAGCAGTTTTTGGAAGACGTTTGAGAATGGCAGTGTAGACGGAGAGCATTTTAAAATGGAAATACAGTTTTAAGGATCCATCTGGATTAATGTAGACGTAGCCTAAGTAAATAATGGCTTTCACATTCGCCTTCTTAATCACTGCTGACGATGTGCCATGGGTGCGTCAGTGACATGAGCTGAAAAATATCAGCCCAAATGATCAAGTCAAGGGGATGTTTTAGATCTAATCATCTGACGCAAATGTCACTGACTGGCTGCATGAATCTACAGTCTGAGTGAGAAAGAACTCAAAGTCAGCGTTGCGTCATGAAGCCATCCAACATTGGTGGTGCTGTTGCGTTCGGTTCAACAAAAGTCCAAAATAATCTGCCTTAAGACATTTATTTACAGCAAACAATCTGATGAATACTCTCTCTCTCTCTCTCTCTCTATATATATATATACATATGTATGTATGTGTGTGTATATATATATATATATATATATATATATATATATATATATATATATATATATATAACATGCTGATATGGAGATAAATCTTTTTCCATTAACAAAAAGTCAACATAGTACTTTAAATAGTAACTTAATTATTACTTAATGGTTTAAACCATTTAGAGAATTAAGATTGGGATACTGTGGAACACAGCAAATAAAAAGTCACAGCAGAAGTTATAGGAAGTTATTGCGCTCATGTGGGCAGAAGGTGAGAGTGGTCATATAGGAGATAGCCTGCGAGATAGCACATTTTCAGTCATGTACAACATCAGGTACAACTACTCTAAAAATATAAATATCGTTATAAACATCTAGCAGTACGTACAAGAAATCTCTACATCAGGTGGCTCGGGTTTCAGCCAGCCTGGCCTTATTTGGAGTAGAAAAATGCTGTGTTGAAGTGGTGTACCAGGCGCTGAATGCTGGCCGGCTCCACCTGCACACTCAGATTCCTGTAGCTCTCCATCAGTGCTGGAGCAAATGAATGGAAAGGAAGCGTAAGAGAAAAAGGAGGACTTGAGTGGGAGAGATCTGGCAGCTCTTCTGCTCTGGTTGCTGATCTGCTTATTCTCCTACGATATTCCTTACACTTAAGGATGTAAAGTTGAATCGATTTCAGTCAGTGCACTAGTTGTAATATTTATAATGTTATATAATTTATCATTTAAAAATGCTTTAAAGCTATCATGACTGAATAGATCTGTGTGGATGTCTGTATCTGTGAAAGTGAAAATCTCTCTGTGACAGTATCTCTCTTTTTTTAAATAGATTGTGGCACCCGAGGTTTATTTAGTCATTTCTTAGCCGACTTTTTTTTCACTTTGGTTTACAGTTTCCTACATTACCCACAATGCTGATTGTCTACCTGCTGATAGTGGTGCAGTGGGATTTAGTCCTTGCTTTATCTCTACCTAAAGAGAGTGATGCAGCAGTGCTTTAATCCTTTAGTCTGTCCATTTCTCTCACCTCCACATCTGTACACTCTGCTCAAACAGATCAAATAGTGAACGCTTCAACGTTCATCCTAATACCGTGATCAATGACATCACACTCGTCATCGTTTTGATAAGATCAATGACCTTTTTTCCCCCTTTTAAACACCTTTGTCAGTCCCTCCAGGATTTCGCGACTTTGCGACCACAGAAATGAACTCAAAATCAAGCAAATTCCGCGATATTCGGAGGAGCTTGCCATTTTTCAAAATTACTGCAGATTTTCCACAGATTTGGGCCAAGACAAAAAGCCCTCTTTGATTTTGATTCACATGCGCCAAACTTGAGTACAGCTAAAGGGTCTCATATACCAACAAACATCACTGCGAAAGACCGTGGAAAACTATTTCGTGTAACTGCAATTTCGCCAATTCAACTAGTTTTCCGCAAAAAAGCACACCGCAAGTTGCATCGTAAGCATTTCTGCAAGCATTTTTGGCCACAACAATCATAAAAAACTCCATGATATCCTGTACGGGCTGGTTTATAACTGTGCTAGCAGTGTAACCCTGTGATATCAATATGGCAGAAAAGCACCAGGTTCTCATAGGAATACCGCAAATACATCACCAGCACTAAGCACATCACAAATATTTCAGCATCAGAATATTTAATCAGTCCTTCGAGGATTTTGCCTTCGCAGAAATGAACGTAAAACCAAGTAAACTCCGCAACATTCAGAGGAGCTTGCAATTTTTCAAAATTACCACAGATTTTTTGCAGATTTGGGCCAAGACACATCATGTGACATCATCACAGCACGCATTCACGTGTGTCATACATGAGTACCGTAATTTTCGGACTATTGAGCGCACCTGAATATAAGCCGCACCCACTAACTTTAAAAAGAAAATTTTTTTTGTACATATATAGGCCGCACTTGTCTATAAGCCGCAGGTGTCCACGTTGTAACATGAGATATTTACACAGAAAGATGTTACACAAAGATTTTTTAAAAAACTTTTAATTAAATATGTTCCGTAAATGCTTTTTTCCGAACTGTGTCTGTAACACGGCTGGTTAAAAAAATAAAAAATCACAAATTTTGAAAAAAAGCTGCAGCAAAATCAAGCATTCTTGGCCACAACAATCACAAAAAAAAATAATAACCCTGATCGGATTGTTTATTGTGTTTCCAGGTGGTGTTTCATTGAGATATGTATCACATCATCTCAGAAGGAAACCCTATCAACAATCAGTCCACAGTTTTCCTTGACACTTTTCTTGCCCCGGTTCTTGATCACCTCATAGCACTATCTTCCTCCTTCCTCAGTACTTTAAAGCCTGACTTTATGTTCCACATTTCTCTGGCAGGACAGCAACCACTTAGGATCAGTGTGCTCCGGGTCAGTGGGGTTCTTGGCAGTGCGGCTTGGGACCATTTTTGTTTTCTCTTTCGAATGCAGAACTGAGAACTTATGTGAAAATCCAGTTTAGATCTAGAGAGCCACATGAGAGTCTCGCTGTCTTCCTGCCAGCAGACGCAGCCATACTGGCACAGTTCAGTAAAAAACCCCGCAATCTGCTTCACCTTACAAAATTAAACTTTTTATTAAGACTAGTGCATCTGCCGTCTGCTCTTCACAAAGTTTGGATAGATAGTGAGTAAGTTTGTTTTATTTTTTTTCCCCATAAACATTTCTGCTTTGATTATCAGTGACATAAGACATTAGAGTTTTCGAATCTCATTAGAGCGCTTGTTATGAGGCAGATCTGAAGGTCACAGGGGATGTGTGCTTGTTTGTGTGAAAGAATAATCTCATATGAAGCAGATTTTGAGACGAGCCCCTTCAAACTGACTAACTCCAGCAGATTTAACATCCTCAGGAGGAACGTCCTGTCTGCCTACCATCTGGCCTTATAGTGCTGTGTGTGTTTGTGTTTACACACGATATGTTGCATAATTATTTATAACAGCTAATGGACTTTCCTGGTTCCTTTGTAGTTTTCATCTACTGTTTGATGATCATTGTGGTTACAGCTTCAGGATGTAAGATGTAAGGGAATTTTCCTTCTCTTATAAAAAAAAAAAAGAGAGAGAGAAAGAATATTTAGCAAGAGTCCTTTTCTAACATGTGAATTAATCAAAATGTTGTGATAGATAAGTACAATCACATTTGTGGCCTGTGCCTCTGTGTTAAATCATACCTGAAATTTGGGGACTTGGCTGAACTGGTTTCAGGTGAGATGATACAGGATGTATCTGAGCCGGTGTATGATGTGTGCGTTTTAACCCAACAGTTCTGACTCTAAGTTACTATTACGGGACGGTCAGGGACGTTCACAGCATCTCAGGAGTATTTTTTTTTTTATCCCCTGACCTAGTAAAGCTATTTGAAACTATATACAGTGCTGTGAAAAAGTATTTGCCTGATTTCTGCTGTTTTTGTGTACATCTCATACTAAACTGTTTCAGAAATTAAAACCAAATCTAAGATAAAACAAAGGCAACCTGAGTAAAGACAAAATACAGTTTTTAAATGCTAACATTATTTATTGAAGCAAAAAGTTATCCAGTACCAACTAGGCCTGTGTGGAAATGTATTTGCCCCCGTAGTTACTAATTCCCCAAATCTATGAATCTGTATTCATAATGGGGTTCAGCTGCACTAGACACAACCAGGTCTGATTACTGCAAACCCTGTTCAATCAAATCAACACTTAAATGGAACTTTCTCAACAGCATGAAGTTGGTTAAAAGGTCTTACTGAGTAACACTCTATGCAAAAATTGAAAACAATTCCAGAAATGATGAAGAAGAAGGTGATTGAAATACATCAGACTGAGAAGGGTTACAAAGCTATTTCAAAGGCTCTGGGACTCCAAAGGACCACAGTGAGAGGCATTCTCTCCAAATGGAAAAACACAGCACAGTAGTGAACCTTCACAGAAGTGGCCGACCTTCCAAAATTCCTCCAAGAGCACAGCAACTACTCATCCAGCAAGTCACAAAAGAGCCAAGGACAACATCAGAGGACTTACAGGCCTCTCTCGCATCAGTAAAGGTCACTGTTCATGACTCCACGATCAGAAAGACACTGGGCAAAAATGGCATCATGGAAGAGTGGTGAGGTGAAAACCACTGCTAACCCAGAAGAACATTAAGGCTCATCTGAATTTTGCCAAAACACACCTTGATGATCCTCAAACCTTTTGGGAGAATGTTCTGTGGACTGATGAGTTGAAAGTGGAACAGTTTGGCAGACAGGGGTCCCGTTACATCTGGCGTAAACCAAACACAGAATTCCACAAAAAGATCATCATACCTACAGTGAAGCATGGTGGTGGCAGTGTGATGGTGTGGGGATGCTTTGCTGCTTCAGGGCCTGGGCAACTTGCAATAATTGAGGGAAACATGAATTCTGCTTTCTACCAGAAATATTTAAAGGAGAATGTCTTCAGTCTGTAAGTTGAAACTCAGGTGCAACTGGATTATGCAGCAAGACAATGATCCAAAGCATAGGAGTAAATCCTAGTCCTAGAAGTAAGTGAAAGCCTGATCTCCAGTTATCGGAAGTGTTTGGTTACACTGCATTTATTGCTGCTAAAGGTGGCACAACCAGATTTTAAGTTTAAAATAAAAACTGTATTGTGTTTACTCAGGTTATCTCATTATTTTGTATGAGATATTCACAAAAACAGAAGAAGTCAGGATTGGGCAAATACTTTTTCATAGCACTGTATGTGTGAGTTTTTCTGAAACTGCCCCTGACTAAACAGTTTTGCAGACTGGCTTTTGCCTTCCTAACCCGTGTTAATGCATGTATTAATGTGTGTGTTTTCTCCTCAGGTGAGAAGGACACTCTAACTCATGGGTCTATTGTGGATGGAAAGTTTGAGGGCTTCATTCAGAGTCATCGAGGCATGTATTATGTGGAACCAGCTGAGCGATACCTTGGAGCGCGAAAAATACCCTACCACTCTGTCATCTACCATGAGGATGACATCGGTGAGTGCATGTTCTCAGAGATATATCAGTGTTAAAAGCTTAAAATACCTAAATGTGACACAGACTTGTATGAACACAAATCTGATCTTTTTCAAATCCAGTTTGGACCACTTTGGCTATATTCACATTCTAGCAAATCTGTTTTTCCTCACAAGTTACACACAGGCCTCAGTCCCACCGCAGGCAAAGTGAACCAAATCCATTTTGACTTAAGATCTGATCTGTCTTTGACAGTGTGAACTCAAAAATTCTGATTCTGATTCAATTTCACTTCTTTTGTCTAAACAGGTGTTGGATATTAATGGAGATTATGTTAAAAGAGATTTGAACAACCTCACAAAAGATTTAAATAGTATCTCAGGGTATGTGTAAATTTGCGGTGTGAACAGAACTAGAATTTTTTCGTCAGGTTTTCCCTTCTTGGTATAGAAGTGCTAGTTATAGCCACAGAAACCTTAAAAGCTTCGCATCAGGGGTTGTCTTTCTCTAATTATGGAGCTTTCTTAACCTAATCGTGAAGAGCCGAGGAGATTTAGTCAACTTCCAAATCAAATCATTGTTGCAATGAAGGCTTGTGCTGCTGGGTCAATTACCGATTCTTCTGTTACGCTTGTCTAGAAATATATAAAGTATAAGAAAATGTCGCTAACGTAATTTATATCCAGGGTATAACATACTAGTTAAGTGCATTAATACAGAATAATCAACTCGAGTATGTACTTAAATCTTCAGGATGACCCTTTTCTTATTCTCTCTCTTCATGAGATTGATCTTGAGCTTGCACCCTCAACAATATGACAGTAAGTCTTTGGCTAACATTTGAGCTCTGAGCTATGGGCTGTGGTTTTCAGGCTGCGCAGTAGCACCGGATCGTCTCTGACCAGGATAAAGCGGTTACTGAAATTGAATGAGTGCCTGAGCTGTGCTTTTCTTTTCTTGCATCACAGTCTGGCCGTGCATTTATGCTTCTAGTTTAGCAGACGATGTAATTCAGGAACGAGTAGTAATGTGTTGCACCACCAGGAAATACTGCATGAATCAAATGGAGTTTAAACGTAAATCTGTGATTATTCGTCCACCCCTGCTTATTGGCTCATTGCTGATCTCACTTTTTTTTTTTTAAAAAAGTGTATAATTATTATAGGCCTGGACACAAAACAAATAACACACTGCAGCTTTAGTATGAGCAGAGAGCCAGTTTTAGGCCCAGAAGTGTGCTTGTATGATATGATATTGCGCATATTATTGTGTTTATGAGCAGCCAACAGTCTGATGTGTATTAACAGCATGAGATTATGGGCGCGAACTGCTGTAAAATAGAAAAGGCTATAAAAAAAATCCTCAATATTTTTGGAAACAGTATTTATACCCAAGGTTCTTTACCACACACACACACACACACACACACACACAGACAATAATTCTGAACCGCCAGGATTTTGCGATCGCAGAAGTGAATGTAAAATCATGCAAACGCCGCAATATTAAGAGGAGCTTGTGATTTTTCAACATAACCGCAGATTTGGGCCAAGACACGTCATGTGATGTCATGGAAATGCGCATGCAGTCAAAGTCCTCTTCGATTTACACGAGTCGAACACGAGTACAGCTAAAAGGTCTCAGTTATCAACAATCACTGCGAAAGACAGTGCAAAACAATTTCGTAGCCAATTCGAGTAGTTTTCCAAAAAAAAAAAAATCCACAAAAAAACTCTGCAAGTTGCATCACAAATTTCTGAAAAAAGCACAAGCATTTTTGGGCACAACAATAATAATAATCATTAAATCCTGTACGGAGTGACAATAGCTTTGCTTTGTGTGTGCTGAGGTTAGAGTTAGTTAAAGGCGTGGTGTTATGGCGCTGCGGTAATATAGAAATCAGTGGAAATGGACTACATAATGAATATTAGAACCGGGGCGATTTCATTCCATTGAAACCGTAGGCAGAAATCTTTTTATTCAAACCTCAGATTGTGAACGACACTCGTCGATAAGCCGCCCGAATATCCTTATTACCTCGCGCTCACTTTGAAGAATGTTGCGGTTTATTTTCTGTGCGAACCCGGATCACGTTGATTGATGAAGTAATGATAGTAGAACGTAGTAATTTTCTTTAATAGCAGTGCTACCGTTAGAGGATCCGCATCATAAAATCTGACATGGAGTACACGGAAGATGTTATCGCCCAGATTTTATTCACATCACCTGGTACAGACTGACAAGTAATAATCTAAGGCTGCTGTAATCGTAGAGTATAAAGACCGTCGTAATGTGGCTGATGGCAGGAAGTGCGAGGACAGGAACAGGCCCAGAGACACACAGTGGCTGAGTGTCTCACTGGACAGAAATCATCACGTGTGTCAGGCAGAGGGTTGCATGCATGTGTGTGTGTGTGTGTGTGTGTGTGTGCGTGTGTGTGTGTATGGGTGGGCTTGTTTCGTGTTCTGGCTTGTTGATAACGTATTGTATCTAAAGAATCCAGTTTCCAGGCTCTGTTTGTGTGTGCGTGTGTGTGTGTGTGTGTATTCTCTTTGGGTGTGTCTGTTTTTCCAAAGCGAGATTATCAGTAATGACTGTATAATTTCTGATTTCCCCCAACGTAGATCTTTCCTCCCTTTCCTAACAGCACTGTAACCATAGCATGGTGAATATCACTGTTAATATCCTGTTAAATATCTGTCTGTTTTCCTCTTCCCACTCCACCCATCCGCCTAGATATTACACTTAACTATTATCAGAATGACTCGTGCATTTCTGCTCAGTTTTCTGCTTCATCTTTATAATAAACATAAGCAAGCATATTGAAGTCTTATTATCGAGATGATGCTCAGTTTTGACCCGACGAGGTCAAATAAAAGTGTTAAAATTGAAATGGTGTTTGAAAATTAGCATTAGAGAAAAGCGTTTAGGCAGTGCCATTTCCTTCATATTTTATTTACACACACACACACACGCGCACACACACACACACACACCTGCCATCAAGTTATTATTATGAATAATGTATTAATTTCATTACTAGATGTTATAAATAGAAGAGGGAACCAAGAACTTTTGGGAATTGCATTGTTTGCAAGGAAAAAGCCCTATAATGTGTCCACATTACTGAAGTTCTTTATTCTTTCTTTATTTGTTTGTTTGTTTTTTGTTTTTTTTTTTTGCTTTAGTTGTATTGTTGGAAAATGAGACCATGGTATGATAGGACAAGTCATTGCTGAGTAGTGAAAAACATGCAGAAGAAAACAGCTCAGTGTGTGTTAGTCTGACACACATGTGCCGACGCCTCCCAGTTCTCCCAGTCCTGATGTTCATTTCGACTCGCCGGTTGTTCGGTCCAAGTTTCACCATATGTTTCCTGTTTCCCTCGTCGAACAAAAAAACATCTTACGTCCAGCGTCATTGACATGCACATGAATAATCAATATCTGGTTGCATTTAACTGGCCATGTAAGCACCATACTACAATACCTTAAAGAGTATCAAAGCTGTTACCAGACCACAGAAAACATGTTAAAGATAATTGATAATCAGTTTATTTAGTGCATGAACATGCATATATATATATATATATATATATATATATATATATATATATATATATATATATATATAAACTCTCAAAAAAGTAGAACAATTTGAATTGTTTGACATGCCTTTCTTCTGTGGTTTGGTGACGAGTTACAAAGTGACTCTTGAGGGGCGTGCATCGTTTGCAAAAATAATGGTACTATTATTAGCTGACTTAGACCAGATCAGATGACTTTCTTAAATAAACCTGTTGCTCCAGTTATAGTTGAAATGTTTATTATTGTGACTATTGTTTACATGTGTACATGTAAACACACTGAGTCACACCACTGAAGATCCTTTGAGGCTACTGATGTCGCAAATGGTATGTTACTAAATAACTAAATTAATTAATACGTCAGAATGCAGGAATGTCTAAATCTTAGTATTTCCCGAGGAGTTCCATAACCCCACCCCCTTCCTTTTTGATTAGCCTGGTTGGCATTTACGCTCAATCAAGATCCATCACACAGCCTTGTGCTGCTTCCTTTACTGCCCCCTTGTGGAGAAACACCCCAGCATGTTTGTGCCCTTCTTTCATAATAGAGCACTCATTCTTCTTTCTTCCATACAGACCTTATTTATTTATGGTGAAAATGTACTAGAATGAACGTGATCAGATGTATCACAGTATGGGTTTATTTCTGGATTATTTGTTTCTTCTATAAAGTAGCTATATTTCCTTCCAAATGTGTTGCATAATTTACTTGGGCAACATTTCAATTAGATGTTGCACTTTTTTTTTTTTTTTCCGGGAAAACTACTGTCATCTCTTTCCATCACTCTTCTAGATATTGGTACACTTTTCAGTGCCTCAGATGAAAAAGAACCCCCAGAGTCTTGTATGTGATGTATGTGGAGGCATTTATATTAGAGATATATTATATTATATATATTATATTAGAGATAGTGATATGGCAAAAAAAAAAGAAAGAAAAAAAATCATATTATATATAATCCATGAAAACAACCAACCTTCCATCCGTTTTTCATACCGCTTATCCTACACAGGGACGCAGGGAACTCGTGACACAAGGCGGGGGACACCCTGGATGGGGTGCCAACCCATCGCAGGGCACAATCACACACATATTCACACACTGGACAATTTGGAAATGCTAATCAGGCTACAATGCGTGTCTTTGGAGGCAACGGGGTTAACCACTAAGCCATTTTCAACATATATTTCATTTTGCTGAGGTTTGCTAATAAAACAGAAGCCTATGCCAAACAATTAGTTCAGTTATTTTTTGTTCTGTTTTAGTACTGATGATACCTGCTATAAGCATATACAAGCGATTATCATTTATTATGATAGCTTATTGTCATATTTCCCAGCGATGTTGTCTTTCCAGTGGAATACTAGTATTGAAAATGAAAGCTCAGTTTGGTAACTGTGGTGGTCTCCCTTGCTGTGCTAGTCCACCCTGGTGTTATAGATCAGGGATAGTCAACTGCCTAATTCAGCGAAGTGTTGGGAATTTCAGCCAGAGTGCTGCGCTTAACACGACAAATCAAGAAATAAAACAAAACTCTGTAACATTCAACCTTCATGAAATATTTGTCGCAGGACTCCCAGACATTCTACAAGTGAGCAAAATAGTTTTGTAAGCACAACTGCCGAACAGAGTCGTTTAAATCTCTGGCAGCCGACAGTATAAGACAAGTAGCATTTTTTCATTCCTGCAAGAAACGCTCAACGTCATGCAGCAGCTCAGAATTATTCAGGACAATCCGCCAGCAGTGTGTGTCTAAGCTGGCCCAGCTTCCAGTGAGGTTAAATAGTCCTGTCATAAATATGGTTCCTTTGGCTGAAATATCTTTTGTGCTTAATGTTGCTGCTAACACACAGTACACTTGTTTCACACTGCCATCTCTGCCAGTGGCAGAAAAAAAAAACAGATCCCATCCCTCTCTCTTTTTCTCATATATTTGATCATCCACCAATTCCCACGCTCCAGCCAGCTCGCCCCATCATACAGTAGCTACCAACTGGGACGAGTGAGGGCTATCACACGTTTCCTCAAAGATACACGAAGCCAAGCCAACCACGTCTTGTTGCTTCTGCTGCACGAAACACTCTGAAGAAAGCACATCTTCCACATGCATGACCTTATGGACACTCACAATTGGCTGGTGTTGATGTGATTGACAAGGGAGTGAGAGTATGTCATCCCTCCCACACAGAGAGCACAGCTAAGTTTGCTCCCTTGACCCCTAGCCACGGATGGCTGTGGCACTGTCGGGGTTTGAACTCGTGGTTTCTGAAATGGCGAATACTTCCGAGTTTTATTATTTAACTTGATAACTTGTCAGGTTAAAGAGAGGCTGTCATTCAAGTAGGTTGGTGAAACTTTACTATCTAGCTACCTAGTAGCACCATAATATAAGGTATTAAAGCGCACCTGTTATGGTTTTGAAACGTGCCTAATTTTGCTTTAAAAGTCTCATACAATAGATTTACGTGCATCCGAGGTCAAAAAACACTTTAATGTGCTGATAATTTAAATTGCAGCATTACATGTTTTCCCCCTCAGTGTCAAAAACGACTCGTTAAATGATCCATTCTAAAGGATTCATTCTAAACTACTCCTTTCAGAGAGCATACTCTGCTCTGATTGGTCAGATGTCCCAGTCTGTTGTGATTGGTCTACCGCTGTCAGAGTGTTTCAAAAAGGAAACGCCCACTACCATAACGAGTTTCAGCTCTGTCTGTTTTTTGTTCCAAACCTAGGTAGGTTAGTACAGGAAGTAAGTCTGGAATCACTAACAACTCGTTTCAGCCGTTCAGAATCGATTCCTTCTTTCGGGAGTCAATAACTCTGTTTGTCTCTTTGATTTTTTGAAACTTTGTAGACTTTTTACATTCACAAACAGCTCTATAACACACTACATGAAAGGTAATATGTGAAAAACCATAATAGGTGCACTTTAAATACATTTAGCTTGGAGCTAAACTAGGCTAAACTAACCTACTTAAATAGCTGGCTGGCTTGATATCAATCTACAGATATGTGTGCTTGAAGTCTAGATTCTGAGTCCTCAGAAGGTATCGATTATTTCTGTAAAGACATTTTTTTTCTGTGAGGAGACGATTCTTTAGTGTTTTTGGAAGGAGTCTACAGTGTCAGTGCTTTGTAGCAGAGATAAATCTGTTCCACATCACCCCATCACTGATTCATTTCCTAACAGTGCAGGAAGTAAACATTACCTAACGTGAAATAGATAGCTTGTTACCTGAACATAACCTGGATGTGGTTCTGCAGTGTTTTTTGTTTTATTATGTCAGTGGTCCATCTCAGGCACTACACCTGCTGTAGACTTGTATCATCTAAAAAAGAGACAGACATAGCAACAAAGAGATTCTTAGAAAGGCAGTAAGTAGTGGAGCATTTCTGGTCAGCACTCTGCAGTGCGCTTTGCTTTGATGAGCAGCTGAGAGAGCTGTGTGGAAGTGTGAGAGGCATGACTGCGAGGATGCACTCACTAATGAGACAGTATTTATAGCAGGTAAGGTAACAAGGCAAAGTCTCGTCTCACTGAAAGTACTGAATCATGTTAGAAACCATTTGCTCCTGCTGCCATCACATCAGTGGAAGATAACATACTATCTGGACTGTAAAACATATTTTTGTATTCCCCCCTTATTTGTTTAGCTGGTGCAGCGGGTTATAATAAGAAATATTATGTTTGCAGAAGTCTTTTGTAAGCTGGGCTAGTGTTTTTATGGTCAAAGATGACAAGTTTTCTGTTCAGTTTAATTCTCGAATTTGACTGCAGTACCAGCATCATCCTAATCAACACTAGACATTCAGAAAGGTACTGCTGAAGTTTGAACTCGTTCCGAGAGAATCACTGAGAATCATCTTCACCAAATCACATCTGCATATTTTAATAAAAGTTCCCTAAATCAGGACCAAAAACCAACAACTGACACATTATTGTTGTAGGCTAGTCAGCATGATCTACCACGTTGCTTGTGCCTTCGTCAGTGGATGTTTGTGGACGTCCGCTTCTCGGTTGGTCCGTAACACCTCCAATCTTTTTGAATTTGGCAGCAGTGTCGTGTGTGATGTGTTTGCATTGTTTGCTGCCAAAGTCCAGCGCAACCTTGCAAGATCTTCCTGATCCGACCATGAGAATGATTTCAGTACGTTTTTTTTTTTTTTTTTTTTTTTTTTTTGGGTCAAAGGAATTCTTAAAGTAAAAAATATATATAAACAAAGTATGAACATTTTTGGAAGACATTTTGCTGAAGTGTTAATTTCCCCCTATGTATGCAGACTTTCGGGACACCCTGTATAATTCACATTACTAACAATGCCCACAGAACCTTAAAAGGCCTTTAAAAGGTGTTTTTCATTTTATAGCCCTTACTTAAAATGTATTTTGTTGAAATGTCTTAAATTTGAATTTACATATGCTTAGTTTTAGGCCGCAGATATTCTTAATCTAGTGTCTTTTGATTGATTGATTGATTGATTGATTGATTTTGTATGATTATTGTCCAGAAATAATGATGAGTAAGAATGTTAAGAATTCTAACGAATGCCGTTAAGACTTCACAGATGAGAGAGTAAAAGGTAAGGTGAGGTTGCTATTCCAATCCATGCTGGGAAAGTTTGATGGAAAAGCGCTATTTTCTGTCGCACGGTATTAGGGATGGGCGATATCTTATCGTTTGTGATATACCTTTGTGCTAGAAATTCTCGTTTGTGATATACCTTTGTGGTAGAAATTCTCCCCACAATAAGAATCAGTCTAGATAATAACGATAAAGCCTAGTTGATGACGTATTTCTGTCTGCGACAGTCTGCGACCCGTAGAGGAGCTACCTCTACAATCTGGAACTGATTTGGTTACAGAAAATCTGTTTTATTTTTAGATCAATGTTTGTGTTTCTGAGGCTCTCAAGATCACAGCTGTTACCTGTAGCCAAAAACAGTGGTGCACGGTGCTATATTTATATCGTCATGGATATCGTTATCGCAATAAATACCAGTAAATATCGTGATATAGTTTTAAGTCCATTTCGCCCATCCCTGCACTGTATGTATATAGGTGCATCTTGTTTTCCTCTCTGTATTACTGCGTGAGATAGTGAGAATCTGAACAGTGTCCTTTGCTTTTATGGGGTAAGTATGATAAGGCTGTTCTCTCACATCATGAACACATCCACTGCCTCGTCTTTCTTCCAGTCTTGGCCTCAGTAATTCGAGACACACAGCACAACTTCACGTTCTGCTGCTTTGTTTTCTAGCACTCATCACCTTCACATTCTGCTTCCAGCAAGCGTGTTGCGTGTCCCCAAAATAGCTGCTTGTTCTCATCTCCTGACCTGCCATGTGTCAGCATTGTTTTATTTTTTGGGTAAAGATGGAAAAGTTTGTAGTAGGGCTGTGTTCCGAGGCAGCCTCGGGCCTTGTTCACATTCAGGACGGCACCGAGGCCTGAGGTTGCACCACTGGAGTGTCTCTATGCGGCTTTAAATTCTGGCCCGTGCAAAGGATGGTGAGAGATGTAGAGAGTGAGGGAGAATAGAGGAGAGGACAGAGGCACTAGACAGAAAGAGAGAGAGTAAGAAATAGAGAGATGTTGGCTGTTGTAATTCCCCAGGCACTCATTAGTTCTCGGGCAACTCTGTATCTGTCTCAGGCAGACCACAGCAAAGCAGGCTACAGCGACAATGCAACTTCTCCAGGCTTTCACACACACACACAACTGAACAGTGTATTTTTCTTTTAGGCTAGGTTTTGCGGTGCTGTCAACTGGCAGATCAGGGTCTGGATTTGGACCCTGTAGTATTTCAACAGACTGAAACAAGCACTCGAAAAATAGTATAGCGAACAATGAATGAAAAAACTGGCCTTAGGTCAGCGACTCCTGTTTTTAAAAAATTGCAGCTTCAGTGGCAGATGTTTTGTTGTGGACAATAATGTGCATGTATGTCAATTAGCTACTTGAAGGCAGCTCATTGAGGAAGCACAGTTTTCATTTCATGTTTTTATTTCATATCCCCTCTCTAGTCTGATTAATGTACAGTACTGATGAGATGGTATGTTCAAAGTACTACACATTTTACCTGCATTAGTGTGTAACCTTGAAGTAGGTTTCATACACATTATTATTTTTGAAACCTGCTGAAGTCCATGCTAACTCTGTGTTTTATTGCAGTGTTATTGCCTCTGTTAGTTTTCTGTTTAAACCTGGCCTATGGCCAGTCATATTCTCAATGGGCCACTGCAGCCATGCTGGAAAACACCAATTACTTTAATTAGGGTATTACTGTTTAATTTTAAACCTGGAGCCACTTTAGCTAAAGCTTGATACCTAATAATTTATTAATAATCTGACTCATGGCTCATCTGAATAAAAATGTTATACAGTATCTCACAAAAGTGAGTACACCCCTCACATTTTTGTAAATATTTGATTATATCTTTTCATGTGACAACACTGAAGAAATGATACTTTGCTACAATGTAAAGTAGTGAGTGTACAGCTTGTGTAACAGTGTAAATTTGCTGTCCCCTCAAAATAACTCAACACACAGCCATTAATGTCTAAACCACTGGCAACGAAAGTGAGTACACCCCTAAGTGAAAATGTCCATATTGGGCCCAAAGTGTCAGTATTTTGTGGTCACCATTATTTTCCAGCACTGCCTTAACCCTCTTGGGCATGGAGTTCACCAGAGCTTCACAGGTTGCCACTGGAGTCCTCTTCCACTCCTCCATGACGACATCACTGAGCTGGTGGATGTTAGAGACCTTGTGCTCCTCCACCTTCCATTTGAGGACGCCCCACAGATGCTCAATAGGGTTTAGGTCTGGAGACATGCTTGGCCAGTCCATCACCTTCACCCTCAGCTTCTTTAGCAAGGCAGTGGTCATCTTGGAGGTGTGTTTGGGGTCGTTATCATGCTGGAATACTGCCCTACGGCCCAGTCACCGAAGGGAGGGGACCATGCTCTGCTTCAGTATGTCACAATACGTGTTGGCATTCATGGTTCCCTCAATGAACTGTAGCTCCCCAGTGCCGGCAGCACTCATGCAGCCCCAGACCATGACACTCCCACCACCATGCTTGACTGTAGGCAAGACACACTTGTCTTTGTACTCCTCACCTGGTTGCCGCCAGACACGCTTGACACCATCTGAACCAAATAAGTTTATCTTGGTCTCATCAGACCACAGGACATTCATTCCAGTATTCCATGTCCTTAGTCTGCTTGTCTTCAGTGAACTGTTTGCAGGCTTTCTTGTGCAACATCTTTAGAAGAGGCTTCCTTCTGGGACGACAGCCAACCAATTTGATGCAGTGTGCGGCGTATGGTCTGAGCACTGACAGGCTGACCCCCCACCCCTTCAACCTCTGCAGCAACGCTGGCAGCACTCATACGTCTATTTCCCAAACACAACCTCTGGATATGACGCTGATCACATGCTCTCAACTTCTTTGGTCGACCATGACGAGGCCTGTTCTGAGTGGAACCTGTCCTGTTAAACCGCTGTATGGTCTTGACCATCGTGCTGCAGCTCAGTGTCAGGGTCTTGGCAATCTTCTTATAGCCTAGGCCATCTTTATGTAGAGCAATGAATTCTTTTTTTCAGATCCTCAGAGAGTTCTTTGCCATGAGGTGCAATGTTGAACTTCCAGTGACCAGTATGAGGGAGTGTGAGAGCGATGACACCAAATTTAACACACCTGCTCCCCATTCACACCTGAGACCTTGTAACACTAACAAGTCACATGACACCGGGGAGGGAAAATGGCAAATTTACACTGTTATACAAGCTGTACACTCACTATTTTACATTGTAGTGAAGTGTCATTTCTTCAGTGTTGTCACATGAAAAGATATAATCAAATATTTACAAAAAATTTGAGGGATGTACTCACTTTTGTGAGATACTGTATATGCACAAGATTCAGAATTGAGAAAAGCTCTGATGGGACTTCATGTTTCTTTTGACACTAAATGCTACCTCTTGCATGTGTATTAATTTGGGTTACATGTACCGTGCAGGTGAAAGAACATTTCAAATCTCCATTTTAAATGAATTCATTCAAATGGCTGAGAATCCAGCTATTTGCATGTCAGATTGAATCGTCCTGCCCTGTGTGCATTTGTGTTTTATCTATCTTCATCTTTCTTCGTCCCTAGATTACCCTCACAAGTACGGCCGAGAGGGAGGCTGTGCAGATCACTCCGTGTTCGAGAGGATGAGGAAGTACCAGGCATCTGCTGTGGAGACTCCCGCTGAGGTCAGTCCACATCGTTGAGAAATGCTTCTACAATGCACAAAAACATACAAAAACATATCGATACCTAAAGCAGTTTGAGATGAAATACATTGCATCAGAAATATGAAATAGTAACACAGAGTTGTTTTTCTTCTATTCCTGAAATTAAAATGGTTGTGTTTCTGTCAGAAGTGATGTGTTGCTTCTCGCGTCACCTGATATATGATTAGAGGAAAGGTGACAACAGCGCAGAGAAATTATTACATTACTCTGAGACATTCAGAGCTTTTAAAAGCGCCAGGCTCTTTGCTTGTGAGCTTTTAAAAGTTGTCTTATTTTGTTATTTAGGGAGTAATCAGGATTGGGTGTGGCGGCACATTCCGGCATTTTTTAAGTCCTTGGGTGCTTTTTATGCACCAAAAAACCTCTCCCGTCTTTTTCTGCCTCCTCCAGTATAGCAGAACTTTGACCTCAATATTCAGAACAAAAACATAGAGTCTAAAGCAACAAAAAAGCCTCTGCTTAATGCATAATAAGTGTCTTATTGAAGACATCTAGAATTTTAAACTTTGCTGATGGCTTAAAATGTCATATGGGGTATTTGCACAAAGTCTTCCTTTCTTTGTTTCTTTGTTCTTTCTCATTTTCCTTTGTTTGACGTCTCAGGGGTTTTTTTCTTTGTTTCTTTCACTCTCTTTCTTTTCTTCCTTCTTTGTTTTTATTCCTACTTTTGTTCCTTATTTCACTCGTTCTTGTTTTGTTTCTTTATCTTTTCTCCCTATTTTTTCTAATATTGAGCATGAGGTTTGTCTTTTATTTAACTATATAGGCATAGCAAAATAGCTTAAAATTGTTAAATGGGGGGAACGGTGGCTTAGTAGTTAAGTAGCACATTTACCTCGCCCCTCCGGGGTTCTGGGATTGAATTCTGCCTCTGCCCTGTGTGTGCAGAGTTTGCATGTTCTCCCCGTGCTTCGGGGGTTTCCTCCAGGTCCTCTGGCTTCCTCACCAAGTCCAAAAACATGCTTTGTAGGCTGATTTGGCACTTCCAAATTGTCCGATGTGTGTGAATGGGTGCCCTGCGAAGGGTTGGCACCCCGTCCAGGGTGTCCCCCACCTCGAGCCCTGAGTCTCCTGGGATAGGCTCCAGGCTCCCCATGACCCTGTGTAGGATAAGTGGTACAGAAAATGGATGGATGTTAAAAGTCATGATGGGTGTACCACTCTTTTGCAGAGCATCCTTCACACCTAGGGGGAATTTAAAGTTGCCAATCCAGTATGTTGTTGAGAGGTGGGAGGACGCTGCACCACTAGTCCACCCACAGTTGAAGCAGCACAGTTGAACTAATAAAAAACACCAAATAACAGTTATAACAAGCCAGATGATGCTTCACTGTTGAGCTCCCTGAGAAAGACTGATATTGCATTGTAATTGAAAGTGTGCGTGATGTTGGGCTACTCTTGCACTGAACAGGTGAAACAGCCTTGTCTCCTGCATAAGACCTGAATAACTCTGTGTTCAGGACTGTTTCTTGCTTTTCTATTTTGCTTTTCTGGAATTTTCCTGGAGCCAGTACCAACAGTAGCATAACGGAAGGTTACTACAGATAATAATGGATTTTTGGATGGGTTAGAAGATGTGTTGTGTTGGTACTTCCATGCTGAATGGTTTTTGCTCTTTGCCTCCTGCAGGAAAAGAACAGACAGCATGCAGTGGACGAAGAGGAGGATATAACTGGGCCAGTGATCCTGAGGAAGCGTCGAGCCGCTCAAGCTGAGAAAAACACCTGCCAGCTCTTCATCCAAACAGACCACCTGTTCTACCAGTACTACCGTACTAGAGAGGCCGTCATAGCTCAGGTACAGCATTAAATGGATCCCAATAGACCAAGACCTTTGGACCTTTATGGTATTGCAATAGTGACCAAAAAGTTGAGCAAGACCCATAAAGAAATTTACACATTTGCCCCCTTCGCCCAAATGTACTTGAACAGCCAAGATATGTTTTCTGTTCAACAAGTGTCTTTAGTTTTGCACCATGGTTGCGAGGCTAATGTGTTAAAGAAAATCTGTCTCCTCTAAATATCTAAAAGCCAGGTGGCCACATTGGTGGTTGTGTTTTGTAAAGCTGCTTTAATACAGTACATTGTAGAGACTGCTGTATTTGTCCCAACAGATCTCCAGTCATGTTAAGGCCATCGACTCAATCTATCAGTCCACAGACTTCCAGGGCATCCGCAACATCAGCTTTATGGTCAAGAGGATCAGGGTATGTGTGTGTTTGTATTATCTTGCCTCTTTCAGCTTGATCAGCATTGTGCTCAGTGCTGGCATCATTTACTGTCGTGGTGTGTGTGTGTGTGTTTGTGTGTGTTTGTGAGAGAGAGACAGAGAGTACTGAGAAAAACAAGGTGTATGAGCACTGTCTGTTAAATCCAATTATTTTCTAGTCTTCATCTGCTGATTATCAATGATGCAATATGTAAGAGATAACACCATATCGATATGGGAAGATTAATGAATCAACACAGTAATCACATTGTGACCGCTGCACCACATCCAGCATGTTCCCATGCTAATCGCCGTGGCCTTTCTTTGTCCCGTGAGCTTCATATCTGACCACCTACTCCCGCCTGCATGAGCGTGAAAACCATCTGCTCCTGTGACCTTTGTGTTTGGTCCTGCGGGTCCTGCGCAATCCCAGTCCCTTATGCCCAGCTCTAATACAGAGAGCCCTTTCATTTCGGTCACTGTAATTGTTTTCTGCGACAGTAATTTGTTTCGGCACCTTCTTGTAGTTGCTTGTCATTGCTAATGAAAGCATGAACCTACCATCAATACCTTGTTACGCCGTCACTCAGAGGTCTGTGTCAGTTAGCTGCTTATTTCTGCTCTAACCGCTCTGGTGCCAGAGAACTAATGAAAATGGACTGCACTGAACACGCTGAAAGGTCTTAATCAAAACCATTTTATATTGTTGAAATCACCTGACATTTAGGAGCTGCTGTGGAATAAAATATATAAAAAGACCGTCATTAATTAATATCAGTACAAAAGAGGCTTCACCAGCCCAAAGGACCCAAAGTGGGTTTTCATCTTATTAGGAGAAGAATATTGTTCCTTGTCCAGTAGGTTTTTTTAAGGACTTTATTAGCTTCTGTAAGAGGTTGGAGGCATGTCTTTATGAGAGCTGCATTGGCTCCTACAGACACTGAGATGTGGACTGATACAGATTGATCCACCTACATCTCAATGCTGCTCATGACGCTCTTTCTGTTTCTCTGTCTGTCTGTCTTTCATATCTTCAATTTATGGACCTTCAATTTAAAGAAATTGTTTATCCAAAAATGTTATATATTTGCTGTATTAGATGTAACCACTGTTGTAGAGCTCGTGTGATTCCTTTCTCTCTCACCTCCTCTCTTAGATTAACACGACGAGTGATGAGACTGACAAAACAAACCCTTTCCGTTTCCCCAACATCGGTGTAGAGAAGTTTCTGGAGCTGAATTCAGAACAGAACCATGACGAATTCTGCCTGGCTTACGTCTTCACTGACAGAGACTTTGATGACGGAGTTCTGGGATTAGCCTGGGTTGGAGCGCCCTCAGGTACACGCACGCACAGACACACACACATATACACACACACACACACACATATACATACACACATACATACACACATACACACACACACACACATATACATACACGCACATATACATACACACACACACATATACATACACGCACATATACATACACACACACATATCCACACATCCACATCTATCTTTTTACACACACACACACACACACACACATATATACACACACACAACCCTTTTTTACACTCACACAGTGCTGATTCAGGGAACTAGCAAAGTTTTTTAAATAACTGGGTCACATTTCTACCAGAGTTGAACATCACAAAACACATGGCATAAAAATTTCAGCTATGAAGGATTTTTGGATTTGAGAACATATTTTACTACCTAAAGTTAAATTATTGGGCGTCTGTAAAAAGCAAAGAGAGGAGTCATAGACAAGGATTACTCATAAGCCATTCTATGTATTTTTTATTGATTTCTAGCTTTTTGCGTTACGTATAGCCGTGGTGTGTATCTGCTTTTGCATTTGAGTTCCTATTTAGAAATATTTCAGTCAAATGTTTAGTTCTTTGTCTCAGACGAGAATTAATTGTCACAATATAATTTTTTTTATTAATGTTGTCATGTTTGTTGTAATGTTATCTAATCCATATTTTATTTTTAATTACCTAGTTATCTATGTATATTTAGTTAATGTACTCTAAACACCGTGAATTTAATAACAGTGTACTCTTTTGGCAGTTACACGGCTGATTTAATAACAATATTTGTATTCTTTACAAAATAGTTTGCAAATGATTCCAATTTGGCACACATGTACAATGGCCATGTGACCTCGTAGGTAGGACAAGGAGACGTGCATGATTTCAGCCAATGGAACACTATCTAGGACATTGCGGTGGACCACTAAAAATCACCAGCTCTTTTGTGGTTTGAGATTAGGCACCAGAACCAAAGACCTAACACGTGCACTTAAATCTCCATGTCCTGTCTCTGACGCTGGCTGTGGGTCACCGATCAGAATACATGGGCTGTTAATCTATAATGAGATCTTTCTCTGAGGTTGAGGTGAGGGAGAGGAGGTTGTAATGAAGGCCATGTGATGTGCTTGTCGCGCTGTTGAGTATCTCTGGCATCTGGAGCAAGAGCGGCCTCCATTAACCCGCACTCATACTGATACAATCTCTGTCTTACTCTGTTGCAGTTCTGCTATATATGTACATGTGTGTGTTTGTGTTTGTGTGTGTGTGTGTGTGTGTGTGTGTGTGTGTCTGTGTGTGTTTTCTCATGAGTCCATAGGCTCTTTAAGCTTCTAATAGGTTTCTGAGTAATTCACTAGAAAATACATTGCTAACAAACACCGACATAAGAAAATCCTGCTGATCTATACAGGCTAATTCACGTTGTTCTTATTCTTCTGATTTTATCCCGAACGGAGCATACCTTACTCGGAAGAGAGAGTGGAAAAATCTCTTTTGAGCACTCTGTACTGTGAGTAAATGCATATCAGTGAACTCTAGGCCCCTGATGGGCTTCACACTGCACTCTGATCAATGAACTTCTACCCAGAAAGGCTTTGCACACTCAGACTTGCTGTCTACATGCAGAGAGTACAGTGCGTGAAATCACTCATTCACAAAGACGTCTTTTGTAATGGAATATCTTTGCAGTCATACCAATAAGTGTGGATTGGTCAGGGATGACTGATGTAAGCAGTGTTATCTTTTGTAATCCCAATCAGACTACAGGTATCAGAGTAAACATGGATGATGTAAATGAAATGCTATGGCCATCTCAGTTACCAGCTCTCAACCCAGTTGAACATCCACGAGACGTTTGGAGCAAAGTGTTAGACATTGCTTACCACCACCATCATCAAAACACCAAGGGAATATGTTTTGAGAGGCATAGATTGAAGCTGTTCTGGTGACACATGGAGGACTTATGGTGTTTTATTCTTTATTTTGTCACCTGTGCGTATATATTTGTTGAGCAGGTTGCCTGTGGTTATGACTGTTATAAAAGGAATAATACTATAAATGTTTTCTACTATTTCAGGAAGCTCTGGTGGGATTTGTGAGAAGAATAAACAATACTCCGATAATAAAAAGAAGTCTCTTAACACTGGCATCATCACCGTTCAGAACTATGGCAGCCACGTTCCCCCTAAAGTGTCCCACATCACCTTCGCCCATGAGGTCGGACACAACTTCGGCTCCCCTGTGAGTATCCGCTGCTTATAAGTAAAGTTCAGGACCCTAAAGGGTTGTGGAATGACCCTGTATTCACACTAGCAACCAACAAGTCACTTGTAGTTTGTCTTCTGGCAATGTATGTTGAGTGAATCTGTTAGCAACTATATATACTGTAGCTTATAAAGTGAACTAGTTAGACACAAATTAAACATAAATTAAACAATGTACTACTCAGTGTAAAAATTGGTTGTTTAATTTACATTACATGCTAGGCTTTGTATCAACTTCATTAGCACATTATCAGCAAAAGCCCAATGTAATGTACTAGCTATGTACATTCACCAGAGACACCCATGATCTCTGCTACTTCCTTGAATTCTTTTTCATAATGTCTCTAGGCACACCTACTGCTTTTTCTGAAATCGCGACTTCCTTTCACACATGTACATAGAAAATGAACAGTCACCTGTCGGTTTGTGGCTTGCTGTTGTGAATGTAGGATGAGAACCACACAGGTTTCTGTTTTGTGCCTCTGTTACTGTACATCAGGTGTGTCCAGTCTTATCCGGAAAGGGCCGGTGTGGGTGCAGGTTTTCATTCCAACCAAGCAGGAGCCACACCTGATTCCACCTGTTTAATCAGTTGATTTTGGCTTTCAATAGACTCAGGTGTGGCTTCTGCTTGGTTGGAATGAAAACCTGTACCCACACCAGCCTTTTCTGGATAAGATTGGACACCCCTGCTCTAGATGAACTGTGACCATTTTTTTTTAAGGTACCCTTTAAAAGCAGCTTCATACTATGTATGGTCTGTATAGCATCAAAATAAAACAACTAAGACAAATTGCAAGCATTTATTTGCGGTTATCTGCCAACTAGAAACAAAAGGCTATTGTCCAAATATATGTTGTACATTTTGCGTTTGTTCTGGAGTAACTGCCATGTCTTTAATTCGCTCCTCTTCACCGTTTGACAGCATGACTCTGGCAGTGAGTGTACTCCTGGAGAGTCGAAGACCTCTGACATGAAGGAGCGAGGCAACTACATCATGTATGCCAGAGCCACGTCCGGAGACAAGTCAAACAACAACAAGTTCTCCATCTGCAGCATCCGCAACATCAGCAAGGTGTTGGATGCGAAGAGATCCCAATGTTTTGTCGGTAAGAGCTTTCTGCACATAGCCAGGGTCTCCAAGCATCTAGTGGGATTCATTTTAAAGGAATAGATCAGCCACACAAAGTCCTCCTAAGCCCAAATGTTGTCAGTGTTTGGTGTGTGCCGTTTACTACTGTATTTTGCTCTGGAGCTATGCCAGTGATGCAGGTAACAAGTAATATAGCCACTAGTTTAGCATCGTGTAGCTGTATAATCATGCTAAACATTTGTACATTTACCTAAAACGTGTTGGGTTCTTCAGTGTCTCAGACTTACTGATGTGGTTTCTGACACAATATGACACACTGAAGTACAATAGGATTTTAAGCTGCAGCGCCAAAACAGGTAGAAGAATCATATTCAGGTAGGATGTGCTACCCAAAGTGTGAAAGTGGAATTGTATTTTAGAATTGGTTTGGATATTAATTTGGTTCTAATTTAATTTCATCAAACATGTCTAAGCTGATTGTCTTCATTGGTATTTATTTATTATTGTGCCACTACTGTGTCAGTTTCACAGCTGAGAATGGTATCTTTAATTTTCCTCCTTTCCTCAGAGTCTGGCCAGCCCATCTGTGGAAACGGTTTGGTGGAGGTTGGGGAACAGTGTGACTGTGGCTACAGTGATCACTGTAAAGACACTTGCTGCCACAATGCCAATGAGCCAGATGGCAAGAAGTGCACACTGAAGCCTGGGGCCAAGTGCAGGTATGTGCTGAGTCTGGAACGTCCACTGCAGCATTCATGAATGTTCATGAGAGCATATAATCCCCTTTCTGACTGCATGAGGTGGTGTGTTTTAGCATGGACAAATCAAATTCATTAGCAAACCCACCATACAAGTGAAAGCTCAGAGTGCTTATTCAGCCCCATGTTGTGGTTGCTCATAATGAAAGTAGAATAGAAAATGTTAGCTAACATAATGAACTCAAATTTATGGTAAGATACTTAGATAGTTAAATACATTAATACAGACAAGGGATATGAGTATGAACGTGAACTCAACAGTGAAAATGAGTGTATCCTCGAATTGCTAGGTAAAGAGGGAAGGTGATCTCACAATTCACATTTCTACATAATAAATATAAATCGTGTTTGGATCCTCTGCAAAACCTAGCAACATTAATTCACACATTTATTTTTTACTATGATTAATCATTGCTAATTCTACACTATTAGTAAGTGCTTGTACCAACTGCTAATACAGACAGGTGTTATAATTTATTTGAGTAATATATTCATTATTATCCTTAGCCAGAATTCATGCTCTGTTAATGCCTGTAGTGCAGTAGGTTTTTGTCTTTAGGCAGCCTGGATTGTTTGTGCTTGCGGGTCTCTGTACCCAGCCGGTGCTGACGAATTGTGTATTTTGTCAGCGCACTGTCGCTATGCTCATCTAGTCTACCAAGGTGTACGGACTCGTAATGGTCAAACGGCGTGGGGTTCTCTCAGATTCCGTCTGTTTCCCAACATGTGATGTATTGTTGTTTCACTTGTGCTATAATTTGGTTGGTTCTGATTGACGTTGTTGTTTTGATCTGGTCTTGAGTCTGTGGGGTGATTGTGGGTAGCTGCTGTTCTTTAGGTGGTTACATTTTGGAAATGCATGATTAATCGATATTGGCTTAATTCTGCTTCGTGTACATTGTTTGTTGTGATACAGTGCACCTTTAGGATGTGCTTACAGAACTATGCATGTCCGGCTGTGAAATTCTTGAATGGCGAAACATACCCCAGACCTCACTGATTTAAATATCTTCCATCCATCCATCCATCCATCCATCCATCCATTTATTTGTTCATTCATTCATCTTCAGTCAGTGCTTTATCCTGCTCAGGGATGTGGTGATTCAGAGCCTATCCGGGGAACACTGAGGGTGAGGTGGGATGTGGATGTGACACCATTCCAACACAGTGCAGTATGCACACACTCGGTCATTCCTAGCATGTTTTTGGGAGGTAGGAGGAAACCAGAGAACCCAGAGTTAACCCAAGCAGACATTGGGAGAGCATGCAGAACTCTACATAGATAACTCAGGATTGAAGGAGCTGTGAGGTGGCCATGTGTGCCACCCCTAAATATTTATAGTTACAGTAATAATTGGAATAGCCACAAAAATGTTTTGTTTTATGGCATAGAAAGATCTGCACACTTTTACCTTCACTTCACTTCACCCTGGTTAAAATTTGTCTGAAGAAGTGATCATGATGCTAAAATAATTATAACTGGCGAAGCGAGTGTTTTCTTTTGTGCCTAATATAAAATGTGTGTGTTATTCCCTGCGATCATGGAATCATGGTTGCCTGCCAGGGCCTAGGACTGATAGTAGTGCTCGAGCTGCCTCGGCCAGCACCGTTAACATAACATATCTGTGTGTCGAGTGATGAAATCTGTTCATTTATTGTTTATTTTATACTATTGTTGTTGCTTGTATACATTGATTTAGTCAGGTTATTCTCTCATTGCTTTCCTCTTCTATCACAGTCCCAGTCAGGGCCCATGCTGTACAGCTCAGTGTGAGTTTAAGGGCACTCAGGAAAAGTGTAGGAACGAGTCGGATTGCGCTCTTGAGGGCAAGTGCAGCGGCACCACAGCACAGTGTCCTACTTCTACACCAAAGACCAACTTAACAGCATGCAACGGGGAGACACAAGTCTGCATCAATGGGGTATGAACTGTCGTACTATATTCTAATGTGTGTGCATGATTTTATCTCTACATTTGGCTGGTAATTTGAACATTAATTTCAGACTCCTTGCATGTACTCCTCATGTACTTACATGTACTTCCCCTCTGTGTCTGTTTCTTCTCCCCTCCCCACCCCACCCCTCCAACCCCAACCCTCCATCCCCTCTCAGGTCTGCACTGGCTCTATCTGTGAGAGCTTCAACCTGGAGGTGTGCACATGTGCCAGTGAAGATGGGAAGGATGAGACAGAGTTGTGCCATGTTTGCTGCATGGAGAAGAGTGAGTGCTGCACGCCAGCCTAAGCACTGGTGTTAAATGTCGTTCAGCTCTGCTGTGCACAAGTTACACATACACATGCACACATTTATGGAGAATTACAGATCATCATAATAATTAATAAGCTTTTATTTATATGCATTTATGTATTTTATATATTTACCTTTTACATATGGAATGCAGCTCAACATACCATAACTGAAATAATAAAAAAAAAAGTGAACAACACCATACGTACATAACAACTAGTAATCAAAATGTGAAAACCGAAAAGGCTTTAACTTGTGTCTTTAAACCAGAATTGGGGACGAGATATAAAATGAGTTTATAATGTGGCACATTACTACCATTTTAAGCAAATCTGGAATGTACACATAAAATAAAAATGTTTTGCTTTGCTGTGTGTGCTTTTACATGAGCATCTGCATCTGTATGTACACAGATAAGCCCAACACGTGCAGAAGTACAGGCTCTAATGAATGGGACGCACACTTCAAAAAGAAGGTTCGCACCCTACAGCCTGGATCTCCCTGTAACGACTTTAAAGGCTACTGTGACGTGTTTATGAAGTGCAGGCTGGTGGATGCTGACGGGCCACTGGCCAGACTCAAGAAGGCTATCTTTAACCCTGAGCTTTACAAGACCATCGCTGAGTGGATAGTGGTAAGCACAGCTTTCTATATTCTCCCTCAGTGAGCCAGGGTGTGCTGACAATAGTGTGTGGTAGTGTACAATTTGTCAGCTATTTTTAAAAGTAGTCTTAGTCCTGTGTCAAATGTCCTTGATGATAGTTTTTATCATATTTAGTCAACCGTATCCTGTTTTCTCTTTTAGTCAACTTTTAGTTGACTAAAAGTCTGAGCATTTTAGTCTGATCTTAGTCTAAGAGAAGTCTAGTCTATAGTTTTAGTCAAGGAAAACTGTAGACATTTTAAGATTACTATTGATTAACATTTCAATCAGTTTAGTCTCGCCAGTGGTGGAAATGTCCAAGATACACTTTTTTATTTGTTTGTTTGTTTTTGCCTTATTTACATATGTGTAAATATAATATAAATATAAACATATAAATACCTCATGTCTCCTCCAAACAATATGCTTTCTTGAGTATCAAGACAGGCACATGAAAGATTAATGAACAACATTCATGAATTATGTGTGGCACAAAACAAACACCGTTCATTCATCCTTATCTTTTATATCACAACCCTCTGCCCTCTCACTCCTAGTTTTTTTTTACCAGGTGGTAAAAAGTATTTTAATATAGTCCTGCCAGACTCTCTCTCTCTCTCTCTCTCTCTCTTGCCTTTTTTGACTATCAACAAAAATAAGAGTGACAGCCTGTGTCAATGCTATAAAAAAATGAAAGTGGTACAGTCCATAGGGGCTTGAGAATCCTTACTGAAACACTTTACAAACATTACGTGTCTCTCTATGTAACTATTGAACAAGTTTTTATTTGTAATAAACATGTAGGCTAACATAACGGTGGATATAATACTCAGCAAGCTGTGATTCTGACAATAAATTAAGATGAATAAGAATGTTCAAAATAGATTAAACCTGGATCATTTCAGGTACTTGCACACAGCTTGATCCATATTAATCGCATCAGTTAAAAGTAACTGTTTCTGTTAAGATTTTCAGCTTCTTTAAGACTTACCTGAGGTGGTCTGATCGGTCCTGTGAGGACACACGCTGATAGAGAAGCGTTCCCATTGGCTGCAGCCTGTAGGTATTATGGGCAATCACGAAAGTCAACATTGCACAGAATATCCCCGCTACGCTTGTAGCATAGTTCCATGTGCGAACTCGCATTTATGTGTGGATCTCGCATTCGTTTCAAAAACAGCCTATAATATTTAGCGTACATTTTAGTCTCGTCTTTTTTTTTTTGTCAACAATATTGCATGTTAATCCAGTCACAGTTAGTGTTTAATGACGTCGATGTCGTCTTGTCATCATCTCATCTTAGTCATGGAAAAAACGGTCATCCACAAACATTTTTCATCAGTTTTCGTTGAAGAAATTAACACTACAGTGTGGTTCTCAACAACACAGGAAAGGGTTATTTGTCATTGCAAGATACAGTTTATTGTGTAGGAATGTTTAATATGTGTGTATATGTTACAGATTTATTGGTGGGCTGTGCTGTTGATGGGTATTGCTCTCATCATGTTGATGGCTGGATTCATTAAGATCTGCAGTGTTCACACACCAAGCAGCAACCCCAAACTACCCCCACCAAGACCACTGCCAGGTAATGCACCCACCAAACTGCCCCTCCCAAACCACTGCCAGGTAATATCCTCAATTAACCTGCACCTCCCAAACCAATGCCAGGTAATATCCTCAATTAACCTGCACCTCCCAAACCACTGCCAGGTAATATCCTCAATTAACCTGCCCCTCCCAAACCACTGCCAGGTAATATCCTCAATTAACCTGCACCTCCCAAACCACTGCCAGGTAATATCCTCAATTAACCTGCACCTCCCAAACCAATGCCAGGTAATATCCTCAATTAACCTGCACCTCCCAAACCAATGCCAGGTAATATCCTCAATTAACCTGCCCCTCCCAAGCCACTGCCAGGTAATATACTGTTTTGTTTAATTGGTTTCTCGTTATCTACTTTTAGGACTTCTGATGGAAATCTGATGATGTTTTAAGGTCATATTTATGCTGAAATGTAGAAAAATCTAAATGGTTCAGAAACTTTCAACACCGGTGTAGAAACTGTGCACACTCTCACTGTAACACACTATATGTGACACAGTAATAAGCTTTTCTGCTCTGTGTAAACTATATTCAGAGCATGAGCTTTGGCCTGAAATTACTTTCTCTGAATCACAGCCAAGTCATCTTGCACCACAGTGCAGCTCTGTGCACCTCTGCAATAAAAAAAATGGCAAGACAAGTGAAGTGAATCATTGAAAATGACTTTTGTTTGTACCTGCTCTCTCACCATCAGTAATATTCCAGCTGTGTCTTACAGACTGTCTTACAGACACAGCACCCTGCTCACCTTCACCACTGTACTTTCTCATCCAGTTGTATGAAAACTGAAGGACACTTTTGAGTCTTAGACCCACATTGTAAGACGAGTCACTGAGGACTTGTCTTGCCTTTCCTTCTTTCCTAACTTTGTACCTTACTACTTTTACCTCATTTCACTCTATGCTCCATTTCTCTCTCCTTCATATTCTCTTTTCCTTTTTCCTCTCCCTCTGTCTTTGTCATTTCCTTCACCTTCTCTGTCTTTTGGGTACTGCCCCTTTCTTTCTTTCGATGTCCATTTACCTCTCTCTCTATATTTGTGTCTGGGAGTATGTGCGGAGGAGTATTGTGTGGGGGAGTAGGACTAGTACCAGGACCTGTACCGGTTCATTGCTCAGATCTTAATGTCTGTCCTCTCCTCCACCTCTCCTTCTGTAGGTACATTGAAGAGGAGGAGAGCTCAGGGTCAGAGCGCTCAGACTCAGCCACAGCGTGCACACCTTCGCCAGCCCAGAGATACCTATCAGATGGGTCAGATGCGCCGCTAAGCTCCGCACTCCGCCTTGGTTCTTCCTAGTGCCTACAACAGGAAACACTTTACTCCAAAGAGTTACTGAACCAATCAATTAACCCCATCCACAGTCTTACAGAGCTGTCTAAAGGAAACAGCAAACTCCCACAACAAACTTCAAACAAACTGCTCTGTAAAGCAATGATGCTGTCCTCACACTGAATAAAGACCAGATGAGGAAAAGAGAGAATCACTGCTTTGTTTTCTTATGTGGATATCTATTTCCCCCTTTTTTCCCCCCTTCTTTTCTTGGGCATCTCTATGTAAGTGGAGTGCTTCAAGGGTCTGGTCTCTGTCCACTTTTAATTCTCTTTTTTCCTCCACCCGTATTTTCCCCAAACACTGCCATCCTGCTCAGAATGACATGATGGGGAAGCGCAGAGCCCGTGTGGTCCGGCAAGGCAAGGCTGGGTGAGCAAGAGCTCCTTCTTCATAGACTCTGTTGCCAATGTGATTAAAAATATTCTCAATGAAAAGTAGAAATATATCAAATGCAAGATTTTTTTTTTTAAAGATCACATTCTCTCTCTTTCTCTCTTTTCATTTGTATAGTTTTTCCACTAAATGTTTTTTTTTCTTTCTTGATGCATCGTATGATTGTGTTTTTGCTTCTGGTGAAGTTATTTACTATTTTGATTGACACTCAGGACAAATTAAAAAGCCTAAAGCATTATGTGTCAGAGAGGTGAATGGAAAATGCCTGATGATTATTGGCGATGTGTTTTTATTTGCTCTGCACGTCCCTGTTTTGTTCTATGACCAAGACTGAGTATTCTTGTTCTTGTAAGTTTCATCCTATTCTCACACTCTGTTTGCATTAGAAGAGTTGCCTCGTTTAGACTGAGTGAAATCTTAAAATCCTGAGAACAGGAGCAAGAGAGACAATGAGACTTGTGATTGTGTTACCTTTTGGTGAATGGCCTTATTTCACATACATTCAGCTGTGAAAGCTTGTGAGAAGTGTGCTGATGTTGTATTTGTAGTGTTGAGTTCATGTCGGATCCACCACTGTCAGAGATGTTTTACAACTGCCTAGAAATTTCCTGTGGCATGACTATGGTCAAAATCTTTGTTTCTCTGAGAACAGCCACTAATACAGAGACCTGCTGGGAGGATTTTGGAGTTTGGAAAACAAACTAGAGGAAAACTAGGAGGACTTTATGAGTACATGTTGTGGTTTCTACATGACTACTTTCCATATCGAAGTGAATACAGAAAGTTCATTCAGGAAATAAACCAAGCAGGATCTGAAAACCTAAATACGTTAGTAGTGGAACTGTGTTTAAAATGTAGCCTTTTCAGATTTTCACCTATTTATACATGAGTTGTTGATAAAATAATGGCATCCTTAAGCCTGGTTCCAGATCCACAGCATTTTGCTGGTTGATTTTTAGCTAGATTTTTGTGATGGAAAAGTGACATTTTGAGATTAAGCACCAGCTGGGAAACCACCACAACAGCTTTTCAGCATAGAAGTGCTATAATTATTTCAGATTGTCCCATCCCTACTCTGCAAAAGTTCTTCAGATGGAACAACGCAAATTTGTTTCTATATTAGAGCACCTGCGGTCCAACCCTTATTCTGTCCTCCATGTGCAGAAGATGATCTGTAAACACTTTCTACTGTGCCTGATGAGCAGCAGGACAGATTTGTGCCAGCCTCTTATAGGTATAGGGTCATATACACATCTGCTGCATTGATTTTCTTAGACGCTCATTTGAGAAGAAAAGACTCAGCTCAGGGGCGCACAGTGGCTTAGTGGTTAGCATGTTCGCCTCACACCTCCAGGGTCGGGGGTTCGATTCCCACCGTGGCCCTGTGTGTGCAGAGTTTGCATGTTCTCCCCGTGCTGCAGGGGTTTCCTCTGGGTACTCTGGTTTCCTCCACCAGTCCAAAGACATGCATGGTAGGCTGATTGGTATGTCTAAAGTGTCCGCAGTGTGTGAATGTGTATGTGATTGTGCATGTGATTGTGCTCTGCGATGGATTGGCACCCTGTCCAAGGTGTACCCCGCCTTGTGCCCCATGCTCCCTGGGATAGGCTCCAGGTTTCCCTGTGACCCTGAAGAGGATAAGCGGTATAGAAGATGGATGGATGGATACTCAGCTCAGAGGGGGTGGACTGTCAGGCAGTCATTAAAGCGGCGCTAATTATACTCTGTTTTTTTTTTTATTTTTATATTCCTCATTTTACTTTTGTTGATGCAAACACGTGTACCAAAATAAAATCACGTTATATTCTGTTTATAATAAAACACTTTTTCTTGTTGGAATGTTTGTTGGTCCATTTGTCAACTGGATTCAAAGTTTTTCATGATCTCTTGAAAAGAGGATTGTAACAGCTCACTTACAGATCCAGTGCGCTCCAAGGTCCTCCCTTAAGGCATGACTCATTAGTGGACAGGCCATTTCATTTGGTCCTTCATTAGGAGAGTGAGTTATGCGTTTATTCTACTCGACAAGTGTTGCCGAACAGTGGTTGGTGGTTTGAGTTTTGCTTGAACTTAAAGGCTCTGATCTTACTGAATAATTCTTGTTCTTCTGTGGTAAAGTGGTGTGGGTAATCTTTCTTTGGGCAGGGAAGACTTTTTGTAATTCAAATCTGCTTTTTTTTCAGTTCTTCCTTTAAAGCTATAAGAGGAATGTACACTGATATGGATGCAAAATGTGTGGAAATTGAAAGAGAAATATGTCTAATACTACTGTTTGTTTTTAATGGCCGCTGTGTTTTATGCAGTACCCCCTTTGTTGTGTGTTTTACTTTTTCATAATTCAGATTTTTTTTTTTTTCCTTTTCCTTTAATTTGCTCTCAATTTTAAAAAAAAGAAAAACAACTTTTTACTAAGAATGCAAAAAGTATTGTGCAAAGATATGTAATTTTTTTGAAGTACTTGAAATGCATTAATAAATAGATTTGGTCAATTTCTCAATACACAGTTTATTCACATTAATAAAAACAGACTTGGAAAAACATTTCAGCATGCTGTTTGTGTGTTTCACGCTGCTGTGTGTTAACAGCAGGTACATTTGCTCCTGATGACATTTGCTATAAATGTCACTTTAAAAACTGTTGTCTATGTTTGTGCAGGTCCTGGCTGTAAAGTTTATCAGTGGACATCTGATCTCAGCATCGAGGGAACACGACCAAAGCAAACTCGCATTAGCCAGCGCAAAATGCAGTAGCACTTTTATTATGTGACCTGTTCATTTCTTCTTATACGTTCTCGTAGGCTGTAATAATCAGCTTGTAACAGACATCAATATTACTATAACCTTAATCATAAGCCTTAGGTATTTGTCACAATACAAATTTGAATTTGCTGTGAAGTTATAAACACTTGCTACATAGATGTAAACCTATAGAGATTTTTTTAAAAGTTTTACAAGGTTTAGGTTACATATAGTGTGTATATAATCAGACTATGCATTCATTCGTTTAAACTGACATCTCCTTCTCTTCTTCTTGTTACCACATTTCTTTATTCAAAGATGCTGCTACAAGTCATGAAAGTGCTGTGCTGAATGAATTTTCAGTGCTTGGTGTGTTGGCTCGGGTCCAGTGAGGTAGAACATTAGTCTGACTGGGGGGAGGGCTGGCTTGGAAATGTGCTGTTTCTGGAGCTTATCCATTTTGGCCTGTCAATACTTCACCTTTTCTCAAAGATAATTATAACTCTTCTTTATAGATATAGGATTTTGAATAGGTAATTAAATGAAATGCTTTGCGTTTATTGATTTATCTGCTCAGGTAAATCCCACAAGATTATGACCGATGTCTTGTTCAGTGACTCCATGGACCAATCTGTCCTCCAAAAAAGGTTTGCATTTGCGGAATGATCAGTTTTAATGGAACATTGGGACATGGTGAGGATTTACAAAGCATTTACACAAATAATTAGCAAAACAGGTTCGCCTTATGGATACACAAAAAGCATCAAACTTTGTAAATATTACGAAGGGCCATGTTCAAATCTGCATACGGATCTAAATAGCATCTCTCCTCAACTTTTCTTCTCTGACTTTCCCACTCAAGAATGCACACAACTGCGGCGGCAAGAAAAATGGAAGAAGTCCATTAGATCATCTGACCCTAAGAAATAGTTCGGCATCTATGCCTACAAGCCGACGTCAAACTATTAATCTTAATAAGCTAAAGAGAAATATTCACTAGATTCAAATGCAAATTCAAAAAACTTTTTAATGCTCATGGGCAGGGTTTAAATAAAATGGAAATTTTAGCCACACCACACTATTGTAAGAAACCTATATATATATATATATATATAATATAATATAATAATAATATAATAATCAGTGGTCAGATTTCCCATGTTCAAGAAATTAAACAAATCACAAGGGTTGACGCAGTGAATTTCATTCTCACCATCTCAAGAGCAACATTTTTAAAACGAGAATGAATAGTGGCTTGGAAAGTATACCAAGAAATGGCATCTAGCACTGTTCTTCCGCATCAGGAGATAACAAGATACAACGGCAAAGCTAAAAATGAAATGTCCCGACAGCCAAAATGAGCTAGCTTTTCGATAAGAAAGATTTCTAAAAATCCATGAATTGACTGAATCATCAGTCATAATAACATCTAAATGTTAATACATAGCCATTGTGTACAGGGTGATACATCACTTTTACTGCAGACCTGCAATAGAGATGTTACATCAGATGTGATGCGCTGGAAGCAACACCGCCGCTCAGACTTTGTCTGCAGGTTTAAAAACAAAACTGTGTGAAATGACAATGTATTCTAGACAGCTTTTGCACCTGAGGTCTATATTAGGTCCAACTGTCCATAACCTCTCAGTAACAGACTTCAGTTGAGCTATCACGTGAGCTAGCCTAATAAAAAGGGACCTTAAGCCTAGTTCACACTGCAGCGACAGACGCTGACCAAAACCAACAGACACGTTTGTCTGGTTTTGTCAGATCAGCGTGTTAACCCTATTGGTGTCTGTTGGCGTTAGTCGGTGTTTGTTGAACATGTTCAGTCGGCTTTCGTCGGGTCGTGGAATGTCTGAGCAGTAAACACTGACGTAATCTGACCTGGGTATGAACCGTTGCCATGACAATGATGCAAGCTTCACTGATTTAGGCATGGTAAACCGTTGTTGTGGGTAAAATGGCAGATTTCTGGACGAATCAGACAGAAGATGATAAATTATGTATCGCTGTGTTATTTAAATAAAATTGTTTATTTTGACCCGTGGTAAGGATCATCTACTCTTGTGTTTTGGTTATAATCAGGATCATCCACTAACCGTATGCCATTTTCCGTATTCGGTTTAATGAAGTAAGAAGCAAAATCACAACAAATTTTTATAACTTACATAAGAAATATTGTTCATAATGTCTGATCTAATAATGGTCTTAGATTACCACATAGTTTACCTTAATGTCTTTCTTGGAGTTGTTGAAACTGTTGAAAAAAGCTCCATACAGCCTATGTCTGCAGTTCTCTCAAAACATGTAAGTAAGTGCTGTCTCTCACGTCACAACAACCAAGGCTTCACCCACAAACTCTTTGGTTTCACTCTTTGTCTTTTCAGGTGAACAACGACACATAAAATCATGAGTAATAGTAAAACTTTGATTGTGGTTAAAGGATCATCCATTTGAAACCAGTCTGACTGTCCGTAAAAAAAGGTTTGTTGGTGTCTGTGTGACAGTTGTGTTTCCCAGCATTCTAAATCCAGCGCCCAACTTTTAAAAGCGGGTGATTATGATATGGGATAAGAATTGATTCATAATTCCAAATAAATAGATTATAATCCGCAAATAAATGTAGTGAGATTTACAAAAATTTTACAAATTCACAAATGCATTGAATCAGAGCCACAAATATATGTTAGAAGTTTCACAAAAATTAATTAAATTAACAAATAAATAAAATGAGATTTGCAAATAATTTTTTTTTTTTTACAAATATGTTTTTATGTCACAAACACAACTCTGCCCTGCATTCATTTGTGGATCGCGTCCTGTGCATTTGTGGATCGCGTCCTGTGCATTTGTGGATCGCGTCCTGTGAATTTGTGGATCGCGTCCTGTGCATTTGTGGATCTCGTCCTGTGCATTTGTGGATCTCGTCCTGTGCATTTGTGAATCGCGTCCTGTGAATTTGTGGATCGCGTCCTGTGCATTTGTGGATCTCGTCCTGTGCATTTGTGGATCTCGTCCTGTGCATTTGTGGATCTCGTCCTGTGCATTTGTGTATCGCGTCCTGTGCATTTGTGTATCGCGTCCTGTGCATTTGTGGATCGCGTCCTGTGCATTTGTGGATCTCGTCCTGTGAATTTGTGGGTTGCTGCACACGTTTGTGGATTTTTAAACATTTCTAGTCAAGAGTGCACACAAATCCACAAAAAGTTGGACTCCGCCCACCGTCTAATCAAGCCAATCGGATAACTGCCACATTGCACTGACCAATCGTAGCGTAGTCTCGCTCCAACCAATCACTTTTTGTTTTACAAGCAGGACAGAAACAGAGTCATATTGCACCGAACTCGCATATATCATCTAACAGCATCACTGTAATAACATCTAAAAGAAAACCAGCAACGTTATGGTTTATAAATGCACTGTTATTATAGATGAGTGGTCTGATGGATTAGTAATGATTGATTCACTGATTCAATAAGGATTCGTTAGACTGATTTAAACCAGTAACTCCAAAGGTTCCCGAGTCTTTTAGCACGGTTCGTTTAGAGAATGTAATCATTAGTGAGAATGTAATCATTGAATTGGATGACACTGGTCAGGCTGTGTTTTGACATGCTGCTTGTGAGAACATTTTCCTGCTAATGCCATCTTTTCCCGATACACAGTCTTTCAATCTCAACACACTCAATTTACTGTAAAATCAAAAAAATCCGTGGATTCGGTAGTGATACAGGAAACACTGGTAAAAACACATATAGTCCTTTAAAATAAAGAATTTCTGACCCATAATGTTGCTTGTTTTCTTTAGATGTTGTTACAGTGATGCTATTAGATGGTTAGATCCACTCTCCTGTCGTCATTCCTCCTGATCGACCATGTTGGAGAGCCTTTATAATATGCGAGTTTGGTGTAATATGACTCTGTTCCCGTCCTGATTGTAAAACAAAACGTGATTGCATAAAAACATATTTGTAAAAAAATTTTTTAAAAAGTTTATTCGCAAATATCATTTTATTTATTTGTCAATTGAATTTATTTTTGTGAAACTCCTAACATATATTTGTGGATCTCATTCAATGAATTTGTTTAATTTTTGTAAATCGGACTACATTTATTTGTGGATCGTAATCTATTTATATGGAATAATGAAACAACTCTAATCCCATATTACGAGTGTCTGTGGGTGCAGTGTGAACTAGGCTTGAAATCACAGCAGGGATTCAAAACAAGGGGAAAGTGACGAGTACCAGTCGACAAGAGCGGATTAAAAACAGTAACTGTGGTTTCAGCTTCTTCTGCGTCGCTTAACCTCATAAAGTCCAAGTGTTGTTGTTGTTGTTGTTGTTGTTGTTTAACATACTCACATTACGATGTTACAACACGTGCGTGAGCACAAAAACCCTGCGCTTTCCTTCAGCCATGTGACCTCATGTGCTCCGGCTTTTCCCGCCTTTCATCACAGCGAACAAACAGCTTCTCCTCAGAGGGCTGGATATACACCCCATCTTCTGTCCGAGCACAAAACTGGGTTCTGTGGAGAAAAGGAGATAAGACGGGTCACAGGGCAAAAGCTAATTAATAATCATAAAAATCATTTACATTTCATACAGAAAGAAACAAAATTCACTGTGTGCTTGCTAGGATATATTACCTTAAACCGCCTCTGAACCCTCAGGGTCCTTTAACCATTTAGCAGTGCATGTTATGAACCCAGTCCATCTCTTTTAATAAGCAGAATCTATTTTAAAACCATAAATATGTCTTGTCTCTATCTTTATCATTAATAAGCAAATACATTCATATAATGTAGAATTTATATTTAAAATACTGATGGGAATTGAACCTTAATAACTATTCCTGTTCTTGTTCTTGTGTGTGTACAAGTGTAGCTCATAGCTGGAGCTAAATAACAAATGTTTCATTTTTTCAGTTATATAAACAATTTTATATATCTTTGCTAACATTTTGCTTTTTTAAAAAAAAAAAAAAAGAAAAAAGAAAGAAAGAAAAAAGAAGGATGGAAGTAAATTGTGCTCACAATATATAATACCACAATTTACTTCCAGCCTTCTTTTTTCTTTTTCTTTTTTTTTTACCTTGCTGCCAAAGGTACTCCAACATTTGTAAAATGTTAAACTCTTAGTCTGTCAAATGATTAGTCTGATCTTAGGAGTTTATTTTATAACTGTAATTACCTAGAAAATTAAAACTGGAGCTTGAATAATTATTCCAGTCGAGGCATTTTCGTAAAAAACTCTCTCTACACTGGAGCTCTGCGTATTCAGTCCCTGAGCCTTGTGTTGAGATACACTGTACGGGATAAGTAGGGCTTGTCCACTAGGGGGCGCTGTAGGAATGGCTCTGAACAGTGTTTCCAACCTTGTTACACATTACAGAAAGAGACTTGTCCTCTCAAGGTTAGGCATAAAAATTGTGAGTCATTGTGAGGGTGCCATTCATTTTGAAACCAGCCATTTCAATTGAAAACATTGACATCATGATTCTCACTCATGATTCTTTGACCAGATTAGTAAAAGCAGTATGCATATTTATTACATTCTTACATTAACAGCGCATGGTAGCTAAATTTTTTCCAGCAAGTGTTTCTGAGTAACTGCTCGCTTTGTGAGTGACTGATTTGCGGCCATATTTGTACTGCAATAGTCAGAATCCTGAGCAAGGATTCTGAACAGCACAGAAGTGCTGTTTTACCTCTGCTGTGTCTCCCCTGCTTTGACTCGAATACTGCCAATGGTCATCTGTGGCACAACTTCCTTCCTACTCCATGGGATTATGGTCTTCACTTTGCTCCACATGTTGGTCCACAGTGGGTCTGCTTCCCAGGCAACGTGCATCATCCTCAGATCTCCGATGTCAGCGTCCAGGGTGATCAGGAAAGTGTAGGTCTTGTTGCCTGAGAGTTCCTTTACTCTTTCAAAGAGGTAAAGATGGTGTAAAGGGACACATTTGTTTCATTTGCTTCATTGAATTATTGCAGTCTGACTGAAGGCTCAGTTCCGTCTGTAGATTTCAATTTGAAATGAAATGTATTTATTAGGTAGATTATTTATTTAGGTGTGTTGTTTGTACAATGCTAATCTAGAGGAAATAAGCTTCCCATGAATGTGGACATTAGCCACATTAGCCATGTAGCTCTAGTGCAAAACTAATGAACAAACTTTGAGCACCAAACAAGGGCATAACAGGGAAATTTCATACATTTTATTTTAGGATATACTACACCTTTATCTCCATTTGCTTTGAACTAAAGCACTGGCCTTGGCCCAAAACTGTGATGACGTCTGTTGATTCTAACATTCCTGATATACCTTACAAACAGTATGTGATGCAACCGTTATTTGCATTAGGTATGATAACCACGTACGTGTTATGTAAAAGTTATAGAAACAGCCTTGCAAGAAATAAGGGATTTAGTTCAAACAAACTATCCGTAAGTTAGAATAAGGACTTACAGCGTGATTGGCAAGGATTCGCTCTCCTCAAGAGTGCCGGTGAGTTTGATGGTGAGAGACGGATCAATCTTTTCAAACCGTGTGCTGAGCTGGATCCTGATCTGAAAGTGGTACACTGCAGATGAATGAAAAAAAGAAAGATATTACTGAGAACTGTTTCATGCTCCAGTGGAAATTCACTTAATGGTTTCTATTCAACATTTTCATGGAATGTTTTATTTGACTTTCAGAAAGAGTTTAAACGTTCTCCTTCTTCACTTGTTCATGAAACATTAACAATACTGTTATGTCTTAATGGAACATTCTGTGCTTTTATCTTGACACCAATTAATTCTATACAAGTGGGTGATTTTCCTGCAGATAGCCTTATTTGTAGGGTCATTATAGATGTCCAGTAGGTCCACTGAATCACCATTGAACCACAGTTTATTATCACAGTGTGACCATCAGAAATCTTCAGATTCCTGCTGGTATATTAATTCACATTGTATCCATGTGGTTTGTTGCACAGGAGAATAAATTCATATTTCAGCATTGCACAGAGACATTTAATTTGTCTTTTATAATTATAATATGTGATTACCAGCATTGAGCAAACTACTTTAAAGGTAGTTTACACTAAGCTACAAGTAATTCTACAAAAAAAAACCAAAGTGAGCTACAGAACAAGCTACAATGAAGCTACATGCATGACTGGTGTCAACTCTTCTGCTAATTACAAATAATAATGTAAACAATTTCCACACGAGCTTCAATCAGCTCCCTCTGATGACAGTGAAGAAATGGCGAAGCTCATAGAGATGAACTGGCCGCTTATTCGTTTATATTCATTTCCCAGAATCCAGAACTTACGATTCCAGTTCGTTTTTCTCACATCAGCATCAGAAAGAGCACACCCATTAACAGCAAGTAAACATATCCCACAGTAAAGACATACACATCCGTCAGAACCATTTATACAAAGTGACTTACAGGTGAGGCAGAACCCAATGCAAGCATAGTTAAGTTTCTTGCTCAAGTAACCAACAGTGGTCCATAGACTTGAACTCAACCTTTCAGCCACTAGCACTAAACCCTGAGCTACAACAGATGATGATTTAAAGCATGAACACTGTTACAACAGCTCTGTCTTACATTTGTATGGCATAAGCGAGCGTGTTTTGAGGTACAGGCTCTTGCTGGTGCTCGTGCGGACCTTCTTGATGTCATAGCCGAGAGTGTTACACCGGTTTTTGCGGCAGTCCAGACAGACACCCTTGTTAAATGCTGTGTTGTCTCTGCACTTGTAGGCCGTGATCTGTTTGTCTCTGTTCAGGAGAGAGTCAATGAAAAGGTGCACAGCTCGCTCGTGGGCACACTTCAACGTCTGCTGAAAGCCTGCACACAAACAGACAGGAATAAAACGAGAATAAGAAATTGGTCTTACCTACAGATGTTATTACGCTATGTTTGTCATCACATAGTCTCTCGAGGTTTTAATTCTCACTTGAAGACACAACAATGTAACTGGAAAAAATGACAAAAGTACAGCAGCTATGTCTGCACATCTTTCTGCATTAGAATGGTCTTATCCTTGTTTTCATTTACTCACTGCTTGATCAAGACTCGTCACATGACCATCACATGACTCGTTGCATTTCACTTTGATTAGATATCTTAAGCCTGTTGTCCAGCTCATGCATTTCACATAAAGGCATATTTTGACACCCTGCAGGCATGAGCTCAGCAGGGTGGAAAGCACCATGCTGCATTTGGGATTATTAAGATTTGTGCTTGAAAGCTTCTTTTATGTTCGTGAACTTTTTATCCAAGTAAGTTGTCAAATCTTTCTTTTTCATCAGCTGAACATGTTGGGAATTCACAGCGTTTCTTTTTAAGGTGCCAATTTACTCCAAATCATTAAATTTTAATAGCACTCTTCACGAGGCTCCTTTTCTCCAATCCGTCAATTCAGTCTCTCCACCAATACCCACTATCCACCCTTTAATCTCTTCCTCTCACCCATCCCAATCTTTCCCTTTCTCTCCCTCTGTTGATGCTTACCCAGAAGGCCATACTGAGACAGGTGGGCATACAGGTTCTGAACGTGCAGGTGGCACCCGGGCTGAAATGATCCTCCGTTAGGGTAGAAGTCGTAGTGGGCAACGGGTTGATGGATGCCCACACTGAGCCCCAAGTGCTGCTGGGTAAATGTGTGAATGGCGTCCACAAACCTGGCATCATCTGGGGAGAGTCTGTCTGTAGAGGACATGCCTTCAAACAGTGGGCCTGCAGGGTCCAGGCCTACACACACAAACACACACACACACACACACACACACACACACACACTTGCTGCATTTAGCAGTTGCCCTAAATGCTGTATTTAGTTACTACTATTTTACATTAATTTAGTGGGTTGGTCTATGATGCAAATCAGAAGAGGGCTTATTTCATTCCCATGCTCAAGTCCTCCTAGGAAGTTTGTATCTATGAGTTACATCATATATATATATACATAGTGCAAATGGTTTGTCTCAGTGGGTGAGGTTTAAACGGTAAGCGCAAGCGGGGTCATATTTGGTCATATTTGAGTGCAAGGGGGAAGATTTAAAGTGGACTGTTCTCTATTTCCTGACAGGAAAATGGTGGCTTAACCCCTGCAAAGAGATTTCGTTGCTTATCATCCATATGCATCTAATTAACTTTTGTGGTATTGCATTAAGGAGACGTGTGTGCCAGCTGTAGCGAGTTTAAGCTGTGACTTAACGGATTTTACATGGTTTATACAGTGAGTAATCTTTTGTGCCAAGCGTGTCAGTTTTCATGCATGTGTGTGTGCAGCAGGTTGAATGTTGTGGAATCATTACTCCAATAATGTTTCAAAAAAATTCACTTAGTATAGTCATCGCTATAGTTAGATCACTCATATTTTCTTACTAAAAGGTTTTAACTGCAGTATCTTCTAGTGATTTGCATCGCTTCTAGAAGTAAGACTTTTTTCAGTAGCAATATCTGCTACCTTAATTTAAAAAAAAAAAGAAGTCGTCCTGGTTTAATTGCAACCTAATGATGATTAACAGTCTGTATTTCCATGTTATGGTCATTTAAGTTGAAACTCCTTGGGAACGCAACAAAACATTTCAAATGTCTACTACTGTACATTCAAAATGATCTGGAAGTTGGAAAGCCTTCATAGTTATATGTAACTATATTTTCTCTTACCAGTGATTCTTCCCAGAGTCCTCCCTGATGCGGCTAAGTTAGTTCCAGCGAATCCTGCTATGTGAGCACCCAGACTGTAGCCGATAAGATGGGCCTTACTAACAGGACACTGTGTGAGATCCTGGAAATGACAGAAGCAACAGATATGTGAACTTATGGTAACATTCTTACATGGTTTTATACAGAGGTCTTCCGAGAAAGTCAGTGTATTTTTGTGTTGTATTCTTTAAAGCATAAACACCCTGGTTCGTAGGCTTTTTTGTTTAGTAGCCTCACCTCAAGCCACATGAGCAGCCAGGCAATCTCCTGCCCCACCACCCGTGTGTTTTGAGCAGCAATGGGATAGTGCTGCTGTGCTAAGGTCAGCCAATCACTGACCAGGATATTGATATCCTTCTGTGTGCTTTTAAGTGCATCAGCCAGCCGAGTGACCCAGCTTTCTATCATCCCATCCACCTACAAGCCACACACAAAGAGGTCAGGTTATTTACTAGCAGTTTGAGCCGAGTTGTCTTTCTTGTGATTGGTGGTGAATGTCTATAGGTGTCTATGAAATCCTGATTAGGCATAAATTGTTATACAGTACATGATATGAATATAAACCACATGAATATTCAACATGCATCATGTATGTTACATTCACGCTTATCTTGTCCACAATGACCCTTATTACTCTCTGCATCATGTCCTGCCAATCCCTGCATGTCCACAACCTCTGCCTGGTGCATGCACTATTACTATTAACCCTAATATACACATGTTAAAAAAACACTTACCTATGCCTGCACATTACAATATGGAAGCCACTGCCATCTGAGGAGGAGGCAACATTTGAACAGTATTTGTACCCCTGAGATAAAGGCTTTATTATTCATTAGTCTGCATAAGACTTCAAGGCATCTAAATGTAGTCAAATTTTATTTGCTTTATTGTGATATTAAAATGCACTCTTGGGGTATGAATATCCTCGGACCTAATTCAGCCCTGACAAATAGGGTACTCCTTAACAAAAACCAGGCTTAAATTTTGCTTTTAGGTCTTTGCATTTATAAAGGTTTATGATATTATAATGACTTTGGATTGAAAAAATGCTCTCTTCAATTTGACCAAAATGTGGTGCCTTAGCTGCCTAATGACTAGAACAGACTTTCAGGACTATAATTATTACCCATATCTACAGCCTCCTGAATGGATTTCAGTGGCAATAGTTTCACGCATGTTGAATATTGATTACACTGGGTATCATCTTTGCAGTACTCTGTGTGTTTCTGGAATCTGTATATTCAGTTAGTCGTGCCCTATATTTTCCTCCTGATAATGAAGTCCCATACCGACCAGCCGTGGATGATGATGACCAGTGGGTGACTGCTGTTGAAGTGACAGGTCTGCAGAGTGTGGGCTTGGAAGAGCTCTACAGTGCAGGCATCCTCTATATCCTTCCCATGCGTATACATCCTGAACATGGATTTAGACTTATAGTGTGTCTTCATCTTCAACCCCAAATCATTGTCTGTAACAGAGTCAAACAAACCCTGAGCTTTTATAAGGCTAGTGATGACTAATGTCTGTCATGCTTTTGCAGTAGGAGATTTGTATTTTTCTGTTTTTTTGTTATGATCCCGGTATCTTTGCTGAGCACAGTAATACTTTGTTTTATTTCCTTCCATGTTCACGTTTCTCTTCATACATAATAATGCAATATTCAGTCTGTAAAGAATTTTGATGAATTTTGTTGTGATTGTTGTGGCCAAAAATACTTGATTTTGCTGTGGCTTTTTTCTTTTCAAAATTTGCTAGTTTTTTATGCTTTTATTTTTGCAGAAAATGACTTGAATTGGCAATTCAATTCAAAAAACTCATTCACACTGATGTTTGTTGGTAAATGAGACCTTTTAACTGTCCTTGTGTTCGGCGCACTTGAATCGAAGAGGGCTTTTACTGAACGTGCATTGTGATGACATCACATGACTCATCTTTGCCCAAATCTGGAGAAAATCTGTGGTAATTTTGAAAAATTGCAAACTCCTCCTAATATTACAGAGTTTGCTTGCTTTTGCATCAATTTATGCAATCCAACTCAAGTAAAAAAAAAGAAAAAAAAAAGAGGGAAAACACTACGAGAGTACAAACAAGGCGTTTTTTTGCTACAGCAGCAGAAGGACAATTTATGTCAAGTTGTGCAAATGTAAGCCAAATAAACTTCACTGTGTCGAGTCATCTTCAAAGCTCTAGAAGATTTCCCAATGCCTGGAATCGTAAAACGCAGAAGTTGAAACGCTGACTGCATAGATTTGGATTTGACACTGAACAACGATCCCTTGCCTTCTAATATCCTTATGTTCATTTGCACTTCCTCAACACAAGCTTGTTTTCGCAGTGACTGCAGTTTAGCACACAGGCCCCTGACTACTCATCACTTTTATTAGCTTCTTCCACCACAAATCAACTACCAGATATTGGATGGGTCTTAATAACCAAGAGTTGCATTGGAAAATGTATTACATGAAAACCAGCTCATTAGTAAGCGCTCACCTGCTCTGTTTCCTCTTTCTCTTCTCCCATCACACAGGCATGAGGTAATTAACAGGAAGGACAGCACATTAACCACATGCATTCTGCTCCAACAGACTGCAACAGCTTGCTAATTCAACAACTAATGGCAAGTTTCTTCTTAAAATTGAGTATTATGTGTCTATCTATCTAGATACCCTCTGGCATTTGTCATTCTATGTGGATGTGTGTCCAAACTTAAAATGGGAAAGTGAACCACTATATGCAAATGCAGTAGGTTGGGGGGGGGGGGTACTGGGAGGGTTGTGGGTGCAAAGGCACTCTGAGAATAATCCACGTATTTGACAAATTTTTTATTACCTCTCCCTACTCTGAACTGAGTTGTCCGCACTAAAGGCAATGATTTACCACTGTGTAAAATAACACCTGCACTTTGTAGGTGACAGCAGAACTCAAATAGCTTGCACTGTTGAACTGCTGTTTCATAATCAGGTCTGAACTTAAATAACTGCACTGAGATCAATAATCCCAACTGCACTGCCTTCATACATACAGGTACAGAACATGTATACTCTTACTCAACCATATATTACAATGCTTAAGGTAGGTTCAAAAACAAGCAATTTGAATTTAAAGGAATGTGCAAAATGTCTAAGACATGTCTAAAGATACCTCCAAAAATAATGAAATGAAGCAGCAGAATAATTAGCAGTAAACAGAAAACCCGTAAAAATCACATCCAATCACAATGTGGCCTTGCACTTAAATCTGCATACATGTTCTTGTGCACACTTTCATGCAGCTTTCTAAAGAAAGTGGATTGTTGGCTGTTCCAGATTTGTTGCAGAACTTGCTACAGTGCTTCTGTAGCTATAGTTTCAGTTACACATACAGAAGCAGACATCCTAGATGTTGTTGGGTTTTTTTTTATCAGAAGTGTGTTCTATTACTGATCATAGTCTGTTTCTTAACATAGTACAAAACTCCTCTGTTAGAATTAATCTAGTATGTCAAGTCATTTGCACAGGCCTGAGCATTTGAGCAATACAATCATCTGATTTTGGCATTTATCCGAATATTCAATTGATTATGCAAGCAGCATACTATTATACAAACCTATTTCCAAAAAAGTTGGGACAGTATGGAAAATGCAAAAAAACAAACAAACAAAAAAAGTCATTTGAAAATTCAGTTCACCCTGTACTGTATTGAAGACACATTATTAACACATTATTTGATGTTTTACTTTATGAATTCAGTTTATTTTTGAAAATATACACTCATTTCAAATCTGATGACACACTCCAAAAAAGTTGGGACAGTCAACTGTTTAGCACTGTGTAACATCACCTTTTCTTTTAATAACACTTATTAAGTGTTCGGGCACTGAAGACACCAGTTGGTTACGTTTAGCAAGCGGAATTTTCCCCCATTCATCCATTATGCGTTTCTTCAGCTTCATAATGTACCACACATTCTCAATCGGAGACAGGTCAGGACTGCAGGCAGGCCATGCTAGCACCCGCACTCTCTGCTTACACAACCATGCGCTTGTAATCTGGGCAGAATTTGGTTTGGTGTTGTCCTGCTATGGATGGCAGCAGATGTTGCTCTAAAATGTGTACATATCTTTCTGCATTAATGATGCCCTCACAGATGCGCAAGTTACCCATGCCATGGGCACTGACACACCCCCATACCAGGACAGACGCTGGCTTTTGGACCTGACGCTGATAACAGCTTGGATGGTCCTTTTCCTCTTTGGCCCGGAGAACACGACGGCTATTTTGTCCAAAAACTATTTGAAATGTTGACTCGTCGGACCACAAAACACGATTCCACTGTGCTACTGTTCATCTCAGATGAGCCCGAGCCCAGAGAACTTGGCGGTGCTTCTGGACAGTGTTGATGTATGGCTTCTGCTTTGCATAGTAAAGCTTTAACTTGCATCTGTGGAGGCAGCGGTGAATGGTGTTGACTGTCAAAAGTTTACCAAAGTATTCCCGAGCCCATGTCAGGATATCCGTTACAGACTCATGATGGTTTTTAAGTCAGTGACATCTGAGGAATCGGAGATCACGTGCATTCAGAAGTGGTTTTCAGCCTTGCCAATAATGAGGTAATTCTGGCCATCTATAACAAGTCATTTCTATGTCTGGTAATGTGTGCAAACATAAACACTTAGAGACAAACTGTCCTGGAAGCACTAAACACCACAAATAATCACAGCTCAAAACAGGAGAGCATTGTTTTCAATTTACAACTATAAAACTTACAGTTTTATGTCATTATTTATTTATTTATTTATTTTTACAGTTATTAGATTAACATGTGCATGTATTTAATAGTGCAAGATCTTTTTATGGAACAGGCCAGTATTAAGCCATCCTGGTTTTTAGCATGAAGTTTCATCACTGGAGATATATATTGATGATGCTGTGTTTACTGGACAAACATCCTGTATTTCTCTATTTCCTGTATTTCTGCTGTCCTGGTGATGATGCAACCATTCATGAATCAGATCACTGACTTACTGGAGCCATAATGTAGCTTTTCATTTGAAATGAAAACATGTATATAAATTTTTTTTTAGAAACATTCCATTTTCCAAAGTTGCAGAAATAGAAACTTTATGTTTGAACATAAATACTAGAATCTTATTGTGACAAATGTAAAAAATACATTTATAAATAAACACACTGTGCTGTTGTGCACTTCTGGCACCTCTACAACATGCCCACGGTAGTTTCTTCAACCATAAAGCTTGTTTTTAAATGTGTATAGCTGGTGTTTGGCTTTGGTTGCATAGTAATTAGGGAGAGGACAAAAGCAGTGTCGTTTGTGCATGTTCGGTGCCCCAATTAACTTCCTAAACTTTAATGAACGGTGACTAGCTTCATCATTTTGCATTGTTTTTATATATATTAGTTACTTGATAATAAGCTTTGTAATTTGGAGCTACAATAGTATTGTATTAAAACAGTGTAATCTCAGTGAATCTTACAGTACAATATGCTTTAGTAGACAGCAGTATTAACTCCATAAATAGACATGAACTTAGAAATGAACTTGGAAACATGGGACCACTGTGACCCAGGTTAGTGAGTAAACAGTGTCTCTGAATCAGGTGAATGGGGTCAGTCAGGTCCAAATATTTTTCATCTACTACAAGGGACATCTTGTGTCAGTGAATATTCAGACTAAATGCTGAGTAGACACCCATTAGCTATTCAATTAGGTTGTGTAAAATTGCATTCCATGAGTCAGATTTTTGTTCAACCAGAAATAGTAATTTATTTCAAAGCTTTCAGAAGAAATTTCAGAAGATCATTGCCATATCATTAAAACATATGTGGTAAAAAAAAAAAAAAGTAAAAAAAGTTAATATATCCACAAGAACAATATGTAAAGAATTGCCAACCACTGTGAGATGCATATAGAGCTCATATAGAGTTCTTTTGAAAATTCATAGTAAAAAAATACAAATCATTTTTGGCTAAAAGGTGTTTGTCTAGTATTCTAGTTACAGGTTATTGGTCTTGAAATACCCTTAGAACAGCAAACTTCACTAAAATGTATCCAAATTAGTATTTGAATTTGGATCATTCAGGCCTATGAATCCAGAGGGAGAGTGTTTCAATGAGAAAACAGGCATTGAGTGCAAATTGGACACTGTTAAGCTCAAGAATAATTTAAATTATTTAACTATATGGCCTCATGGTAATGGTTTGACACTGCTCTTTGAAGTCTTTTTTTTTTTGGTTGTGGGAACTTGAGATCCAAGTTCATGTCTGATAGAATCTGTAAAACAGATGAGCTCTTAACTGCAGCTGTTTTTGAAAAGCATTTGATGCGTTCTCAGAGGTCAGTGGTCGCTCATTTACTCCAGGCCTGCAGAGAATTTCAGACTCTCCGTTCTGTTTCATTTAAGAGATTACAAAAACACAAGTTAAAAAAAAAATTATCAAAAACCATTTGAAATTTACCCCTTTATACTGTGTAGTACAAAACTCACCCATCTATATTCCATTTGTTTAGAGGGAAAAAATCTTCAGATATTATTTAATGTTGAATTAATGTAGCAGGCATTTACTATTTACTATTAACACTTTAGACCCTTTTCCTGTTATAAAATGTGCTGGTATAACATAGTTCAGCTCTGTAATGTGTGTGCTCCAATCCTTATCATATGCTTCCTCCTCGTGCTACTGGAATTATCATAAATACAAGTTTCCAAGCATGTTATTACCAACTTATTTTTTTAGTAATCACAAATTAGGTCATAGCCACCATTTTACCTATCTAACCATACTGTGGAAAATTTACAGTGGAGTAAAATGTTAGGAAAATACCAAAATAGATCACGATAGGTAACAATATCGGTGCACTTATAAAGATTCAGTAATGATGAGTGGCTAACAAGACCATCTAACAAGCTTGTGCATGCAGCATTAATCCCTGAATAATATCTGGATGATAATAATCTGGAAATAAGTCGATCCTTACCAGAGTTTTAACATTGTTTCAATGTAATTTACTTCATAAGGAGCTTATGTTTATCTCATCACTGCTACTATGATAATTTCCCATTAGTTTAATTGTAGGATGTATAATGTAATGCTAGCACCAATGTGGATGCTTGGATTCTTACAACAAGAGACAAAAACAGAAGAAAATTGAGGTTCTACACTACAGCCTGGTTGAGGTGAAGAAGAGACAAAGTCTTCTTTGTCTTCTGTCTAGCTCATGGTGATTATTTCATACTTGTCCTTAACGGTGTTCTTCTCCTCATGCTTTTTCTCTGGCTCTATGTGGTGTAGCTCGATCAGCAGGTAGTAGATCATTGCTCCCAGCACACCTCCCACCATCGGACCACCAACTGGGATCCACCACCAGCAGCCCCCGGCTCTGAACACACAGCAAAACACACTTACTGTATGAAAACACACTGTCTAGTTACTATTGGTGGTGAACATGCACACTCACAGGTTTGTAGGATTTTGAAGAAGAAGCCATTAGATTTCCATTTGTCCTATGCTACACTGATAAAGGTTTTGAACTTGCACGCAGGGTCATGTTGGGATATGCGGAGGAGTTTGTTTAATGAAAAGCTTATCTGGTAGTTTAACACAAACAGTAAGGAGAACAGAGCAGAATCACATTACAACTGTACACCAGACTCGACAGATGTCCAAACAAAACATACATTTACCCCATTTTTATACAAGAGTTTTTAAAAAACAGTGCGGTTTTGACCAGGATGCAACACGTGGCTATAATGAATGCACTAGCGATTAAAAAACTCATGTTCAGCTCAGGAAGTGCAGTGCTTCTGAAGGGTATTAAGAATGTAAAGCGCTGACACAGTCGTTCTCCAGTATCCAAATATTATTTATAAGGAGTAAAAAAAAACCAATAGGTTTGCTATTATATGAAAGCAATCAGTGGCAGGGCAGGGCAGTGTGGTGTGATGTGAAGTGAGGTTACTGTTACCATCTCCAATAACATCACATTATTCCTCTTATACCACAGTAATTTCCTAATGATTATACACTGATCAGCCATAACATTAAAAGCACTGACAGATGAATTGAATAACATTGATCATCTCATTAGAATGGGACCTGTCAGGGGGTGGCATTGTATACAGTATTAGGCAGCAAGTAAACAGTTCTCAAAGTTGATTTGTTGGAAGCAGAAAAAATGGACAAGGGTAAGTAAGGATCTGAGTGACTTTGACATGGGCCAAATTGTGATGGCTAGACGACTGGGTCAGAGGATCTCCAAAACTGCAGCCTTGTGGGGTTTATATTGGCATGATCATGTAGTAGAGCAGAGCACTCTAAATAGTGATGCAGAATAATTAGACTTTTGGTTGAGAGTGCCCTCTGCTGTACACACTAGTACTTGTAGCCCTTTTCTCAGTGTCTTTAAACTAATGGTTGAGGGTAATTATGTAACTTTTACAGTATAGTGATGTTTATTTTTGTCAGTATGAATGTAAACCAGTTTGGCTTTCTGTTTCCACACAGAGACGATATGTGACCACGACTGTTTATCTTTAGGTAACAAAATAACACAGTGTTCTGCTGGTGGGTGTTTAGAAGAGAGGAAAACCATGTTTGTGTAAGAGAAAAAGAAATAATGAATACCACTTGGAACCCAGTATGTGCAGAGAGTCTCTCCTCTTCCCAGTTTCCCAGAGACACACAGGGGTGTTGAAAAATGAACCAGCTGTATCAGAGGAGCAGACATGGGTTGTCAGATGCAGACTCTATTAAGAGCTGTCGTTGAAATGCTCTTTGTTCTCTCATGCTGGCAAGCTGGAATACCCAATTCACTATGTTTAGAAGACATCACTGTTCCACTGAAGAACCAACCAGTAGCTAGAGTAGTTGCGCTAAAGTGTTTGGGGTTTGTGTGTGTGTGTGTGTGTGTGTGTGTGTGTGTGTGTGTGTGTGTGTGGTACCCTGCTATGTTCCACCCAGTGTCTATTCCTACCTCAACTAGGTTCCCAGGATTGACTTTGAATCAACCCCAACCTTGACTAGGATGAAGCAGGAACTGAAGATGAATGAATAAATGAATTGGGGCAAATTTCTGTCATGACATAACAGCAAGAGTAAATCAATGCTTTGTCTAAGCATAACAATTGGTGCTCACTTTTTACTGTAGCATTGACCATTAAATATATTTCATTAATATTTTCCAATATCTTCCATGGCATCAAGCAGAGAATACATTATTCCTCCAGCTACTTAATCTACATCTGGCTAAACTGGGATACAAATAGCAGCATGTTGCATTTACTTTGTTAGCTAGGTTCAGCTTAGCTACAGTTTTTGGGCTGAAATAATTTTAAATAGAAATATTATCATCTGGGAATACAGACCCAAATAAATATAGATTTATTTACCTAATACACACTTACAGAACACTTTATTAGGTCATTCACACATTCTAATCAGCCCAATCGTGTGGAAGCAGTGGAATGCATAAAATCATGCAGAAACGGGCCAGCAGCTTCGGATAATGTTCCCATCAACCGTCAGAATGGGGGAAAAAATGTGAACTCGGTGATTTAGACCGTGGCGTAATTGTTGGTGCCAGAAGGACTGATTTGATTATTTCTATAACTGCTGATCTCCTGGGACTTTCATGCACAACAGTCTCTAGAGTTTACTCAGAATGGTGCAATAAAGAATAAAGATCCAGTGAGTGGCAGTTCTGCAGATGGAAATGCCTGGTTGAAGAGAGAGGTCAATGGAGAATGGCCAGACTAATTTGAGCTGACAGAAAGGCTACAGTAACTTGGTTAATCAGTCTGTACAGTTATAGTGAGCAGAAAAGCATCTCAGAATGCACAACACGTGAAACCTGGAGGCAGATGGGCTACAACAGCAGAAGACCACATTGAGTTCCACTTCTGTCAGCCAAGAACAGAAAGCTGAGGCTCAAGTGGGCACAGGCTCACCAAAACTGCACAGTTGAAGACGCGGCCTGGTCTGAGGAATCTCGATTTCTGTGCTGAGGCACACAGACGGTAAGGTCAGAATTTGGTGCCAACAGCCCCAGAAGCCATGGACCCAACCTGGCTTGTGTCAACAGTCCAGGCTGGTGGAGGTACTGTAATGGTGTGGGGAATGTTTTTTTTGGCACACTTGGGCCCGTTAATACCAATCAATCATCAGCATATTTGAATATTGTTGCTGACTGTGTGCATCCCTCTATGGCCACAATTCAACCATCTTCTAATGGCTACTTCTAGCATGGTAATGCACCATGTCACAAAGCAAAATTCATCTCAAACTGGTTTCATGAACATGACAATGAGTTCAATGATCTGAATCCAATAGAACACCTTTGGGATGTGATTTGCGGGAGATTCGCAGCATGAAAGTGCACCTGAAAAGTCTGCAGGAATTGCTTGATGCAATCATGACAACATGGACCAGAATATCAGAGGAACTTTTCCAATATCTTGTGGAATCCATGTCACTAAGAACTGAGGCTGTTTTGAGAGCAAAGAAAGGCCCTATCCAGTATTAGTGTAGTGTTCCCAAAAAGGTGTTCTATGAGTGCATGTTTTACATGTAAAATCTTATCAAGCCCCAAATTTATGGGTTGGAATATTTTTTTTCTCACTAACTCCTTAGCCTCAGCAGTGGTTTAAATTTCACCCAGATGGGGCTGCATTTGTTTAGCTAGCTATTGTTTCTTTGAAGTTAATATTGCTCTAAGGTCATAGCATTAGAGTGAAGTTTAATATGAGCTCTGACATAAGGAATTGGGTAATGTCAGGGTCAGGTCAGAGGTCAAGCAGATTTGTGTGAGTGTGTTTTCTGTACCTGAAAACCTCCACCCCCCAGCCTGCCACTGCAGTAAAGAGCCGGGGTCCCAAGTCTCGGGCAGGGTTGATGGGATAGCCGCAGTTGAAACCCATGGCCACTGAGATGGCCAGGATGGTGAAACCAATGAGCAGTGGCTCCATTCCTTTAGGTGCTCCGATGTTTTTCTTGTCCACGATGGCCAGGACACATAGCACCAAAGCTGCAGTGGCAATCACCTGCATCAATAAGCAGTAACCATTACCATTACTGTGTGTGTGTGTGTGTGTGTGTGTGTGTGTGTGTGTGTTTTGCTTGTACTTTTCTCATTTGTTAGTCGCTTTGGGTAAAAGCGTCTGCTAAGTGAATAAATGTAAATGTAATGTAATGTAATGTAATGTGTGTGTGTGTGTGTGTGTGTGTGTGTGTGTGTGTGTGACACAATGTTTTTGTCTCTTTATGTGGACCCAATATCTCAAACCTTTCTCAGTTCACTTGTACATACTCTCTATTTAGATTTTCTAATTTATAGTATTCAGAATAAATCCACTGCTAATTTAACCAAAAATGCTAAGATTTTCACTAACAGTCGAAAGTTTTTGAATGCTTTGAGTTTATTTCAGCACTGTTGAATTCTCAGCTCTGATTGATCAAAAAGTCTTTATTTAGAAAATTAATTTTCTATAACAACAGCTCTGACAGTAATTCCAGCTGCATAATAGATCACAGGTTAATATTAAAGCACTTATTGTAAAATATTATTGTTTCTAGTAACAACTCTTTGAATTACTCTGAACTCTGGTCAGAGATTTAGCCTTAGAGGGTCCTTCTGACCCACACCAACATGTATGCTTAGCATTGATAAATGTCTTGTCTAGCTTTAATAAAGGTTAAACTGTGAAAGTTAACTAGGTTACACTGGGTTTAACCTAAAACCTGTGGAAGTGGAGGAGAGAGCTGAATGGTGACCAAAATGATTACCATCATGGACACCCATGGTCTCCAATTGCCTTCATGGCACATGGGTCAGTTTGAGGTGAAGCTTCAGTAATAGACTGATCCAGTCACAGTGCAGTAAGGACTCATATTAGGACATCATTCAAGATTGCTATCATGTCAACTCATCCACTGTGAATCTGCATGAGAGCAATATTACTGCTTGTAGATGAAATCATAATATCCATTTTAGCATTATAGCTCATTTATTTATAGCATTATAACTCATTAATTATAAGGGACTGTTTACTCATATACAGGCCAATACAATAATTTACGAGCTTGTTCTATTTGCTTAAATTGGTTTTATGACATTCATTTTCATCAGGTCCTCCCCTGAGGTTTTAATATCCTCCTAGTTTTTCATTTCAACTTTATCTTTTGTGGTTGTGAGTATTATATCTGAACATTCAACGCCCACTTTAAATGGCTTTGGTTCTGGAAGGTTCTCTCCCATTCATTACTTCCATATGCATTTCATAACATTTTTAAGTAAGAGTAATTTCATAACCCAACCAGCTATGAAATGAATTATGACAACTGTATCCTAAATAAAAGATTTGAAAACTAATGGCAAAGGTACAGGATTGTGTACTTAATGTCTTAACAAGAATATTATACAGATTAAAGCATGGCAAATGATGTCATATAATCAGATACCCACCTCTATTAGCCTGTCTCTATTAGCAAGTATGCACTCGTATAGTTTTCAAGTCTTAGTGCTTTGCAAATATTGCAGTTTTGTCTATAGTAATGTCTTTTTAGTTTTGTTGTTCTTATGTTTCACTGTCTTCGTGTGTATAATTTGCTAGTTATTGGCTTATTCTCACTGTAGTGTTACAGTCATGGTGCAGTGTTTTACCCTGGACTTTTCTGGAGCCAAGAACACTAAAATAGTGCATGGTTGCTATTTAGCTCCTTTTTTGTTACTATGCTTTTAACACTTTTTATTGCTATTTTAAAAAAATAAAGTTGAAATGAAACAAACATCTACACACTTCTAAAACAAATGGAAAACAGGAACTCTCCCTTTTTAATGTTTTTTTTAATTGATATGCAAAACTATTTTTTCCTTCAAATTATCGTCACAGCAATGAGTCTCTTCCTGTAATGGTTAAGGTTAAATGGATCTTGTAGAAGTATCTTGGTCCACTCCTACACGCAGAACATTTTAATCTCCATTTATTTTTAGGTTTGTGCTTGTGGACATCCTCTTCAAATTCTGGCCACAGGTTTTCAGTAGGGGTCAAATCCTGTTATTCTTTCAGACATAAGGGAAAATGTGTGTTTTGATACTTTATGTTGTCTACATGCTTTTTGAATAATCCCTTCTCCAACAGCTCTGCACAAGAAAAATCTGGCAACCTTGGACGAATGAACTGCATGTGAACAATGCACTGAGAAAATCAACTCAAACATCTATGCATCTTGGCTCTGAACAAGGATAATTATCCCTATGCAACTGCTGACACCAAGTTATGTCAACTTGTTCTGAATAGAAGTCATGAAACCAAATGATTAAAATAAATCAATTTGTAGATCCAAACAGCGAAGCTCCATATCTCAGACGTGTGTGTATGGTATACAGTATACTCAAATGCACACAGTACCTTCAGAACAGACTCATAATGGTCTATAGTAGTAGGAATTCTTTGCAAAATCCAAATCAAATGACATGTTCTCTCACCTGATCAAAAAACCCATTGAGGGCTGAGAGATGCTTTGCTGGATAGGTGGCAAAGATGTTTGCAGTGGAGTTTTCACCTGTGACCAGGAACTCTCCATTGGAGTAGTTCATGAAGGCATCTGTAGAAATGAAATATTTTCTATTAGCTCTAAGTTAATTGTTCATCTCTACTGTATACATTTTCTAAATATGTTTTATTTTGAAATATAATACAGATACACGTGCTTATGCAGTTGTAGTGAGTGCAGATCGGCACAGACATATGTAGGTATTTATTAAAAATAAAAAAAGCACACATTGCTGAAGACGTTCATCTGATACTAATATGGTATATATATTGATAATCACTGAAGACAGCAAGGCCATACTTCCCAATCCAAGAGCCTTTTTTTGAAAATCTCTTTTGAAGTGGTATGAAATATTTACTCACCATAGTACAGTCCAAAGACAGCACAAGAGCCTGCAAAAGCACCAAGGAACTGGGCAACCACATACACAGGGAATTTTTTAATGGGAAACTTCCCTAAGACTGCCATGGCTAGAGATACAGCTGGGTTTACATGTCCTCCTGTAAAATGAAGACAATTATAAGTCAATGCCCTACACTTTGGGATTATCATCATTTAGTTAAATTGACAGAATGGTAATTTAAGCATGATGGTGGCCAACATGTGTTAAAACTGCATTCAGCAGACACCTAAGGTAATGTGTCCTCTCTATTAGTCTTTATTATACACTTGGCTTCCTGGGAATTGGGTCTGACATAATCAGTCTAAGTCGTCTTAGGACACTCTCAGGCGTAGGAGTGACCCCTATTTAACTCCAAAGTACTATAATGAGCTCTGCCAACTCTCACTCACCTCATCTCACTGTCTCAAGCCTGGGAAAAACAAATGTAAAACAGGAACTCTCCCTCACACGTTCTCCTGGTCAGTATCATAGTTAAAGAGGCTTTGGTTAATATGTTATTTTTTATTAATACGTAATTCCTAAGTAGTGCATTGTTTTCTAACTGTTTTTTTTTCCCTTTAAATGATCAGCACAGCAATGTGTCTCTTCCTGTAATGGTTAACAGTGGACAGATCTTGTAGAAGGATCTTGCTCTGCCCCAACATGCTGAAAATTTTAATCTCCATATATGCTATGGTTTGTGCTTGTGGACATCCACTTCAATTCTGACCACAGGTTTTCATTCGGGGTCAAAATTGGAGATTGATGATTAGTTTTCCTGCAACTATTTCTGTGTTTATATGGATGTGTATATGGGGTCATCTTGATCTTCAACTATCTTGTTGAAAGCTCTATCTCTCTCTCTGAGTCTGAAACTCCTGGCAGAGGGAAGCAGGCCAATGTACTTAATGTTAATTTAAACAATAATTTTTGCCCATGTTTTTTCATGATGGCCAATAATTCCAGAGTTCAATTGTAAGAGTGGAAGTATATAGATTCAGTCATATCATTTGCAATGAATCAGTTACAGTGGTGGAAAGCACAATCTACCATTATCTTACTTTTCTTATAGTCAGCCTATTTGACTGGACCCTTGAATTTAAAAAGTTTTATTTCATTCCTGAATAACAGAGAAATCTCTAGAAAGAAAGGTGATGATAAAACGTGGACATTTTAGGAGAAATGCCACATATGACGCTCCTCCTTTTTCCTAGTTATCGTCTTATAAATTCTCAACTAGTCATAAATTCGCTACTAAACTACTAGTGATGATTGTTCCGCACCCACTGCTTCCCGTTTCCTTGTTAAGCAGAAGTCACTTGACCCCAAATTCTCAGCGTTCTCCCTCCTATTAGATTTCCACAATCTCTCTTCCTGTCATTTAGGATGTGGTCTACAATCACAAATTTCACATTAGTTTGCTAGTGTTTTTGACTCCCAGTATATATGTATATTTTTTTCTGTCCACTTGTTCAGGACTCCAGAAATGTCACATACACTGCATGTCTTTTTTGCAGTGTGATTTTCTTTTTGCTTTGCCTGCAAAAGTGCAGTGTTTTCTTTCATGCCTCATTTCACTTTAGTGATAATGTGAACTAACAGTCCATTTAAAAATCACCACTGATGATTCATGCTGATGGTATAAATCAGCCCAATAACTGTCTTATTCAGCAAAATGTATAAATTCCTGAGTCATACATACAGTATGATTGGTACTGAATCCAGAATATACCCAATAAAGTCCTGTTAGATACACATAGTGTTTCATATCTGCATAGTCAGTCGCTAAAGAGTGCATAATCAAACCACTGAATGTGCTTCCCTCTTAAACTTGACACCCCCATAGAGTACACTCTTGGCACAGAATACCACTAACTCCCTACTCTTAATTATTTAATCTCTGAGTTCACATGAGGCAGGAGTCCATTAATTTTACAATTAATTACATCACACTCTCACTGATGGAGATGGAGCGCCCAGTTTGAAGCATGCTGTATCCAGTTGTGTTGATCTTATGATTAGTGTTAAAAAGACAGTTTAAACCTGCCTCTTTTCACAGCAGAGTGGACTGAACAGCAATCACAGACAGTTTACACATTGTTCTGATGGCTCTGTGGTTAAAGGCTCTGAGCTACTATGAGAGCAAACACTATCCTGCCAAGCTGTCACTGTTGGACCCTTGAGCAAAGCCCTTAAAAGTCTAAGCTCAAGACTGATGCTGTGCTCTGACTCCAGCTTCCTAACCAGTATGTGAAGAAAAGCATTGCACTGTCTGTACTTGTTTATGTGAGAGTAAAGGCTATTTTGGTCTTTTGATTTATAATTACATCATTACCTTGCTCTTACTTTCTGTAAATGGTATTTATAGAAAGTTCAGTTATATGAAGTATCTACTTAAAGTTTCCCCTTAGCTTTATAAAATGTCTTTTTATGGTTACATTAGATTAAGGGAAATGACTGTAGCATTTTTCTTCATTGTTTAGGAAAAAAAGGATCTGAAAAACTTTGAACATATGTATGCCAGGTAAATATCATTGCATCATAAAATATAACTATATATCATGCTCCAGTATGCAAGTGCTACAAGTACTTGGTTTAGAAGGGCAAATCTCTAATTTGTGTATTCACCAATTCTGGATTTCTTGATGAAGATAGTAGTGTACGAGCTTGAGTCTTTTTTGTGATGTCAAATAGAGATATTTTTTGGAACTAGCACAAAAAACACATCCTCGTTATAACAAGTTTCAGTGACTTTAATAAAACAATTTGCTCAAAAAGTCTCATCAATTTAGGAATTCTTATGCCAGCACTTAAATTCTGAGGGCATAAGTGTTTATAACTCCTGGTAGGATTTTACAGTAAATTGAAACAAAATATTAAAAGTTCGGTACTTGTTTTTTTTGTTTTTTTGTTTTTTATTTGTTTGGTGTCTGACAGCACTGATCAAAGATCATGGAAAAGCAAAATATTACAGTTCAGACAGACTGTTAAATATGCCCATTGATTTGTTATGATGACTAAGCTGAACTGGGTTATAAACAGGGGTTAAATTGGGATTCAGGATGTGGGGGGGGGGGGGGGCTTGGTTTCTTTTTTTGGTGGCAAAAAATATGGGAACAAAAACTTTATGTCCTATAACATTGCCTCCTATAGCTATGCAACCAACTTTGCTCAGAGTTAGGGGTAGGGCTATGGTTAATTTGTGAATGATGATAATGTAGAGAATGACTACTCTAAGTATGGGCAAATCACCTTAGCTATTTATACATCAGTGCGGATAATTTTACAAGCAGTTTTTTTTTTTTTTTACACACGCCTGTCTTTTTTTTATTATAATAATACATTTTTAACCAATTATAATCACTAATTTTTTTAATGATTGACGATGGTTGTCTTGATTCCTTTCAATCGTTGCCTTTAAAATAGCTGCATCAATCCGATCACTCTGATCATTACACCGCTAGTTACCACACTGAACACACTGATTTGCTACAGATTTGCCACTGATGCTAACAAACTATAAGAAGCTGTCAAATAAGTCTAAGACAAGGCAAAAACTTGTCGATACAAAGCAACCAGGATTTCAAAAATGATCACTGTCTTCAGTGTCTTAGTTTGATTTTATAAAAGTTTAGGCTATACAAGTATGAATTATTCTGTTACCTGAAACGCCTCCTGACACATAGACAGCCAGCATCACGCCTGTGGTGAAGCCAATGTGGATGGTGAGCGGTTCACCCAGAGCTCCTCTGCTGAGTACAGCCTGTGCCACCGAGCCACAGCCAAAAAGCTGAGAAAGGACAGACACAACAAATCAACAGACAGGGACAGATGACCAGTGCAGAAGAACAGTCTCTCCTCTATTGTGAGGCAGATCACATTAAAGCTCTGCTGTTCGGCAAAACTTCAGCTCTAATTAGAAGTGGCCATGGAATCAAAGAATTCAGCAAAGTGTGGACTGACAAGAACAGGAGAGCAACAAAAGATGTCCACTTCTACAGTATAATGTTCTTATTGGTAATTAACAGTGATAGAAGCTAACAGGACACTGTGGGGGGAAAACTCTTTGTGTATGATCACAGAACAGGCTCCTAGTATTGTTTGGGAGATCTTGTAAGACTAGTGTTTGTTGTTTGCAACCTGGGCTCATACTGTAGGTTTGAAGGCAAAAAGGAAACTATAGACAAACATTGCTTAACATCATTCAAATCACTGAAAGATTAAAAGGCACTGCTTACATTATAACCCAAACACTTCCTTTTTACCTTCACTTATTCATTCTACCGTTGAATATAAATATCTTTTTGAGCTTATGGGTTTGTAACAGCTCTGTGCTTGGGTTGAATTCTGCCTCACTGTGTAACTTGCTTTAGACAATAACATCTGCCAAATGAATACCTGTAAATGAAATATGTATTAAGTAATTAGTTGGCTATAGGCACTAGTTAGTTAATTAGGTGCTGAATTAAGACCTACAATGAAAATGTCTAAAAAAATAAAATAAAATAAAAAAAGACCTTACACTAATGGAACTGACACTTTAATTAATACTTCTATTAACGTCAGCAAAATGTCAACTGCTTTATTAAATGTATCCAGGTTCATATCACCAAACGATACTATTATATAATTGTACCCTCTTTTGTCTTTTACATTACTACACAAAACCTCTAGACAGAAAACAAATGATTTAAACTGCATTACATATTTGTAGCATAATTAAAATATTGTTAAACTTTTAACCTCCCATAACAGTCCTTTCCTGAGATGTCCATGACAAATGCAAGTGTCTTATTTGTATTTACTAATCCATTAACAGAATGTGTCATCTTATATTTAGCTTCATGTTGCTCAATGAGAGAGAATTGTTAATCTTCGAACTGTCAGATATCAGATGAGGTCAGAGAAGGTTAACAAACTAAAACTGAGGATGAACAGAACTGTCATGCTGTAATCAGGGCTTACATACATGAATTACATGTATATAATATATTACACAGGCTGTGAAGCTGCGTACAATATCAAGTGGGGACTAGGTTTAATGTAACTATCATTATTACATACAAATATTACTGTAGATCTCACTGTCCACACACTTCCTTTTACCCCTAATTGATATGATTACATCCTCATATGAGGACAGTAGGTAGAAGAAAACCTTGATTAGCTTTCATAGTTATGTTATTAGTATATGAAGAAATATATAAAGAAATTAAAATGTACACAATGCATCATAGTATGAGCCTCGAGAGGATAAGATGAAATTTGTTAGGTCATTATTTTCAGCATTTTCAGTGATACCAAATGTATTATCATATAAAAATAGAAAAGAAATAATACATGAATCAATTCCCCAAGTTCAATAAATCAGACGATAAATGTGACTATACACATTCTTGGAGTCATGAAACTCCAAGTGCTTGTCAGTTTTAAGATATAAGCTAAAAATATATTAATAAAAGCAAAACCACTGCATGCATTATAAACTTTTATATAGTTTATTTACCTTTTATATATATTCTTGCTGATTTTTGACATATTTTAATGTGTAAAGTTTATGTGTAAAATATAGTGCATATGTAGTGTCATGTGGTATACAGTATATAGCCATTAGTTGTAACTGTTCTTATTATATCATATTTGAGATAAAGGTACAGTGTATATATTCATTAAATCATTTGTGTTGGTGTAATATTCTACTTTTATTATTATTATTATTCAGTGAAAACTGAACAACACTTGCTTGCACTCAGCTGCAAAATTTGCATGAAATATGCCAGGGTGATAAATTCATTATTAATGTTAAAAACAGGTATTTTGTGCAATTTACTTTTATATTACTGTCACTGTGCATAGCAATAATAATAATGAAAAAAAACTGTTTCTTACAGATTTGACTACTTACTATAAGTACAAATGTCCCGAGGAGTTCCGCTAGAAACTCTCTGATGATGGCATGCCGAAGTGTGAATTTCTCTCTCAGACTCCTCAGGCTGTCCAGCTCCATGTTTGCTCACAAATGCCTGCTGTTAGTGAGTTAATACCTTAATGCTAAGAGGATCAGAGAAACACACACACACACACACACCGTGGTTCGGGTCCGTTGACATATTTCAGCGATGATGACTCGGGAATGAATCGGTTCCTTTTAAATGACTCTTTTAAATGAGTCTGGCAAATCATATGATCAAAAACATGTTTTTGGATATGTTGCTGCGCTTTTATGCAACCTTTCAACAGCAACTAAACGGCATCATAAATATTATCTTATCTACTGTAGATATATTTTATAATATTATAATATAATATTCTTACTTCAGGTGTTGACATGAAAGTCATGAGTGTGTGAGTTATAGTTGTAGAAGATTCAATATATCTTTTGTTAGGCTATATGTCAGTTTATATTGTTATATTTATATTTAAATGTATTTTATATTTTATATGTGAATTCGTTCAGTATAATAAATCAATGAAACTAGATTGGGGTGTGGGGACATCTCATACCTACTGTAATTAGTTATATTTAATTAGCTTAATTCTTAATAATTAATGTATCATTTTTGCCCCAATGTCCTCACAAGTTTTTTTCCTCTTAGAGACAACTACCGATTGAACAAACTTCTCTCTTCAAATGAAATTGTTAATTAACTGTTCAGCAGAAATGTACGGCAGAAATGTTCAATAAAAATGAAACTGGAAAAAAAGAAAAGAAAAAGAAATTGTTAATTAACTGCTCAAAACTAAATTCCTTGGTTGGATACGGATTGCACTTGCGCAGTAAGACCAACCATCTTGGAGTAATTGTCACACAGTGTTTTTGTCCACCAGAGGGCGCTCCTTGAACACGAAACGCACGTACACTGGCGGTGAAGCCGCGGCCGGCAATTTCTCATTCCGGACAAAAAAAAGTTTGGGGCTGGCTGGTAGATATGGTTCAGTTTAAATATAGTGTGATTTAATTACAGATAGTTCGGTGCTGGTTTGTGTTCTTTTGGATTAATTAGTAAACTGTTTGGCTGGAAAATAAGCGACCCAATAAGCAAACACTCTAGAAAGCTTGAGGAGAAAAGGTCTGAGACAGGTAGCCCATGGAGAGATGAGTGAGGCTCAGCTCATTAATCACTACTCACTGTCACTTTTTCTGAGGTGTTGTCTTTGATGTGAAGCAGATACACACACTGTTGACGCGGCGTGTGCGTGCGTGCGTGCGTGCGTGTATGTGTGTGCGTGCGTGCGTGTGCGTGTGTGTGTGCTGATGGATAAAAAGCACCCAGTGGGCTGGGTACAAATTAAGACATGATATTTATTCCTTTAATGATCTTAAATTAGTGTTATCTACTCTAGTGTAAGATATGATAATCACTATCAAGTAGCCTAGTTCATATCATATGACTGTACCGTATATATGTATGTATGTAATAAAGGTACAAAATATGTAACTTTGTTATTACCACCCCAGAGACAAGGAACAGTATTTGATACCTTTATTCCTGAGTGTATGCATGTACATATGTATGTATTTATTTAATTGTATTTTGTTACCAAAAAACAGTCAAAGTTTATGTTATGTTATTTTATGCTACATTTCAAAAGCCCATATTATAAAACACTCATTTTCAGTTTGCACTTGGCGAAAGTGAATTGAAATAATATAATGTAATATAATATATAGTGTAGTAGATGATAGACATGAACGAGTGAAATCTAAAACTGAATCATTTGCGATGGGTAAATTCAGTGAAAGCATTTACTGAAGTATTAAATTAAATTCTAAAATCAGCTAAATAAATAGTTTTTATTTTAAAACCCGAGTATGAAAGTACTGTAAATGTGTCAGAGAAATTTATGACACAAAAGCGCAGCTCCTCTTCTACATCATCTCTTTAAAAAAAAAAAAGGGGGGGAGATTTTACTGCTCTGTTTATTGCACCGACTGTTTAACTTTGGAGAGAAAGTGTGAAGTCGATTATTTGTTTTTATTTATTTACTACATCTAGGACGTCTTCCTGGCTGATGCGCACATGTTTGGGGTGGATGCTGAAGTTGCTGCTGTTGGAGGTGTGAATGTGTTTGTGGTTTTAATCCCCGCAGCTTGAATGTTGCGGGTGTTAAAAGGCAGATTTTAGATGTTGCGGGTGTTAAAGGCAGATTTTAGATGTGCTTGTGGTGTGTATTGGCTGCGCTGAAGTGCTGAAGGAGGCGGTGGCGCGGCGGGAGGAGACCATTCAGCCCAGGACAGAGAAGCCAGAGGAAGGTGTGATCGCTTGATGTGGAGAGATGAACAACATCCTGATGGCTGATCTCTCTCTCTCTCTCTCTCTCTCTCTCTCTCTGTGTGTGTGTGTGTGTATGATGAAGTGTTTTTGAGCTGTGAGGCAAACGGACTTTGAAAGTCTTTCACGTTCACGTGTGATAGAGGAACTTAAAGGGAACAGACATGGCAACCAAGTTCCCAACCTCAACAAAACTCCCCAGTGTTTAACTAACACACAAAGTGTTTATACAAGTCCAGCTGGACGTAAATGACGTAAATGAACAGTGTAGCAGTTAATTAGGCTAAACACTGTAACAATTAGCCTACAATAGATTACAAATGTAGTAGCTAACCTCATTGGTTGTTGTGTACTCTGAAATATGACGTGTTTATTTTCTTTTATTTACAACTTCCGAGAATTAGGTTCAAGAGAAAAAAAAGTTCTGTCAGTCCTTTATGTGTATTCTTAGGCTCTAGTCTAATAATACGCCAGTGTTGGTAGTAAATTAAAGATGAATCATGATCACACACACACACACACACACACACACACACACACACACACACACACACAAAAACCTTCTACAGAAAAAACATACAAATATATTTTTTAACCAGTAATTTAATCAGTGCTAATTGTTGTTGTAATTAGGATAGTATTTAGTTAGCTATATTTTTTAGCTTTTAAACAAACACCTCCATCGATTCAGATCCTAATCCATATTGTACCATAATAAAAAAACGTCTTATCCTAACAGCAAAAAACCTGAAAGTATATAGTAATATACAGTAGATAGTATCCTAAATGTATTTCAAAATTACAGTTAACATAATTTTTTTTAGCCTATTTAGACCACAAACTACTCCTGTGTGTCGATCTGTGCCTCTTTAGGCTTCTCCTAGAATAAAAATGATGAGCATTTACTGATTCGATTCACTTCACTGACTCGTTTGGCTTTTTCAGTCCTCTTAAACAATTGCGTTCAAGCAGAAATTTACATACGAAGCCTATTTACAGTCTCGTTTAATTGCTACTAATTACATTCAATTATTATTAAAAGGACCGACTTTGCAATGACTTTCGATTTGCTCGACTCGCTTCAAGAGTCGTCCAAGAAGATCCGGTCCTTTCACGACTCGCCCATCACTGAAAGTGGGTGGTATCTGCCAGAGAGAAAGAGTAGCTTTATGTAAATGTTGGATTTTAATGATATCAGGAGGACGGCCCCTGTATTCGCGGCCCAATAAAAAATGGACCCAATGCCGACACCTGCTTATAAACACAGGAAGGAGTCCAAAGTCCTAAATTCTTCGTGAAGTCGGTGTTGGGATTGAGCGCGCGCGCCACAGCATGACCTCCAGCGCAGTGCAGCTCCCCGGCGGGCTGAAGGCGGACCCCGCGGCGCTCATGGCATCCCTGCAGCTAATGCCCTCACCCGTGCCCAACCCGGAGATCAAGTACACCAAGGTGGGTAAGACCGCTCCAAACACAGGTCTTTAGGAGCTGAAAGGGTTCCAGAGCGCGGCTTTGGTTTATCTTTTGCGCGCAGTTTGGATGCCACGCGCATCGGACATTCGCTCCCTGAAGGGGTTTAACTTCAATTATAAGTAAACCGGTCAAAATTTGGGAACCTAGCTCCTCTTTCTAGCCTAACTTTACTAGTCATTTCATTACGCTCTCATTGTGTGGCAGTGTAAACCAGGAAGCCCGCCTGTATTTATTCATAAGATTAAGTGCATTGTTTTTAATGTTTACTGTGCGCTCTTTTTTTTTTTTTTTTTTGGTCATTTGTCATATTAAGAATGCGTGTGCGCGCGCGTGTGCCTGTGTACGCATTGGAGACTTGCACTGCCACTCTCCACGGCTTCCTATCAGCAGTACCATAAAAAAAATGCTCTTATTTAGCCTATTCTACCTCTTTTTACATGCTGGATGTGTGCACACTAATGGCTTATAGATCCACTGTTGTGCCACTTTTTCCCCATTGAGAAATTTCCCACAGAGAGTGCCCATAAAAACACCCTATGTAGTTCCCCAACTTGGCTGAACTTTGGAGGAGATAACGCTCTTATCTGCTTTCTTGAAGAACACAACTGCCATGCTACATAAGATTCAGAGCTAAATGACAAAGCATTTTCCTATTCTGTACACCCCGTGTAGGAAGTTGAAATAGTGTGTGGAAATGTTATTGCATTACCAGAGAGCTTGCAGGCGATGTGCTTAATGCAGGTCTTGTCAAGCAGTGGATGGGCAACCTGCAGTTTTAACAACTGTGGACACCAGCACACTTTAATAGCAAGGTTAATGTAGCTGATAAACGGATGCTCCGATTTCTCAGGCCAACGTGAAAGAGTTCTGTTGTGATTATGCGAGATGGACAGCTCTTGTTGTCCAGTCATAGAAAATGCATCCTTGTTATAAAGTAATGAAACATCATAATATACAAGCTCAGGAGGAAAGTGTTTGAAATGGCTTTTGATTTAAGGTGAATAACTTTATTGCTATGATAGTACTGGCAGGTATGTAGGTAATGGCACACAGTACACACAGAAGGAACAAAGTCCACTGGTTGTGATAGATAGAAAGCCAGGGCTTCATGAGATATCTGCTGGCTTCCACATGAATTTATTTTCACATGTACACACTTACATCTACTCGTGTAATCTGAGTGTACTCTGAGGAAAGGGAGTGTGACTTGGTGGACGAACCCTTAGGAATTTGAATTATCCACTTTGTGTCGTTTGTAGAGGGGTAGCGGTTCTGATTTATGGCTTCTACTTACATGAGCACCTCTTACAGCCTGTTACTACTTCTTTTCACATAGTTTCTCTCTGCATGCTGGATTTCAAAAAGATGTTAAGTCGCATTAAAGATACTCTGTTTGTGGTGCAGAACAATTCTCAGCAGAACATTATGCAATTTTATCTTTATGCAAGTCTTTGTTCAGATCCTAGGGCTTGATTTAAGGGGCGATGCAAGCGGGTACCATTTACTCCATTAAAAACAATGGCAACAATCTTCCTACTAAAACTGTTATCCTTATTTTCTATCCCTTTTGTATTCATGCCATTACGTGACATGAATTAAGATATCTGTTATCGATAACCTTCAGAAATGGCAAAGAAAATAATAATAAAAAATATATACTGACTGTTGTTACTCAAAAAAAGTGATTAATATTTTGTTTATCATGTTACTGTGTAGTGACATTTTTTAATATTTGCTAGCGTCAAATTAATTTATGCGTTTACATTTAATATTTTATGACATTTACAAAGCGATTTAATGACAATTTAGGAAGTCCTTGTTATCTAAGTATTTAAATGTAAATATATAGATACATTCACAACCTCGCTGTCATTTGAACTTACCATTTCCCCTACTTTTTTTTTTCTGACCACTGTTGAAAACTAACATTATTCTAGAGACTTTTAAAGATACTGCAAACACCCCCTTCTTCTCTTCCTGCCAGTGTAGTCCTAGCCAGCTGTAGTGGCTCTGCCAGATCTACTAAATCACTCCCCTATCAGCACTACCAGTATGTGAAGCCTCCTTTGATGCTTGTGTAGTCTCCCACATTGTTTACACACATATAGCATGTATGGAATGTTTTAGTATGGGAAAAACAACTTTTATTCAGTATCTAAGCATTTAAAAAAAGTGTTCTAAATCTGTGTGTTTAAAAAGTGTTCACATTCCACAAAAAAAAAAAAAGATACCAGGTATTCTTACTTACTCTTACTTACGTACTTTTTCAGATCTTAGTGATAGTTACTTTTCCTTACGGCGCAAAAGGTACATTTATGTCCCCCAGTATACAAACAGTGTAAATGTACCATACAAATATATAACAGTGGTCCAATTATTTACCTTTAATGAATTTTAAAATAATATTACATCAACTAGATCCTGTAACAAGTTATAGAAGATAAACTCTTCCGAATCCAAGCAACAAGCGTTTTTTAAATCTTAAAATCCCAGTTTGATCATTTTTTTCCGAGAATAGCAACATGGTTAATGTCATGCATATAGAAGGTGATTGATTTAGCTATGTTAGGTTTAAAATATTTTTGGCAGTGTGTTTCAATTTACAATAGCTCATAACAGCCAGACCGTCTCCCATGACAGTTTCCCTTCCAATATGACTTTAGAAAAGATGCTTCAGATTTTTTAACAACCCATGTGAATGTGTGCCCTGTCCTTACCTCACCCTGTCACCCTGAGAAAAGGTGAGACAGGGACACACACTTGTGTTTGTTACCTGATAGTGTTTTCACTCCCTGTCCTGGCACTACTGTGTGTGTGTGTGTGTGTGTGTGTGTGGACTTGAGATTAGATAGAAAGATTTTATTTATCTTCCTTCTTGACTGATTGCCTGTTTAGATTGAGCCTTAAATACTACAGACATGTAGTGTTGAAATTCTAGCTTATATTCCCTCCTGTATTTGGGTCTCTCTGAATTTCTGTGTGTGTATGAACTCACGCAGATAGACAGAGCGATGGATGTGCAGACGGTGCGCGGGAGAGCGGCTCTGCTGAAGGTGCTCTCTGTATACGCTCTGGCCTGCTGCTCTGATAGCAGCTCAGAGGAAGCCATAAATTAGCCTCCCCTGAAGGGGAATTATTGATGTTTTCTCTGTTTGTGGCTCTCAGATGGCAAAGGAAGGCGGGAAAGAGATGGAAGGAGAGGTACAGAGTTTGCGTATTTAGGGTAATTGATTGAGGGTCTGGGACCTTTCCATGGGAGAAAGACTGGGAGGAATCTCTGTGCTAATTTTACCTCCCATGATGATGATGATGATGATGATGATGATGATGATGTACTCACACCATTCTGGTATTGAAGTTGACATCCTAAGAGAGTAAATCTTAAACTGGGGGGGGGGGGGGTTGGGGGTGTTGGCGTTAGTGTGTTAGTAATTCATTAACTCTTAGTCAATTATGAATCAGACACCAGTACTCATACAATTATTAGTTTATTATTAGAGTATTATATTATTGCTATGCACAAATATTAAATGAGATCATTTCGCTATTACTTCTCTGTTTAAAATACATATTAGTGGGGAATAAAGTTCAAAATTAAATGTCAATCCATACCATTATTCTGAAAGACTTTTTCTCCCTTAATCCCTGTTTTTTTCTATAAACAGATTTATGAAACAATACAAGTAATATTGTACTAATATCATAAAGGGGTTTTTTTTTTCATTACCAAGTTCACCTTTTCCAAACTCTATATTTATTTATTTCTCTCTCTTCCTCTCTCTTTCTCTCATCTTAGCACATGAGATCATTTCATGACAAAAATGGACTTCAACTATCAAAACACCACAAACACATCTTTATCAGTAAATCAGTGTGTAATGGCATAAGAACAGGAAAATGTTTTGTTGTCACATGCACATGTCTCCATGTTTTCTTATCTGTTTCATTATAGGCTGCAAGAATTTTGAAGACTGTCTTCACTAAATTTGTGGCGAAACAATAAAAAATGTATTTGCAGTTTGGTCCACATAAAAAAAAAAAAAAAGCAACTGAAACATTATTCATATAAATAAGATAAACAAGTGTATCTCCTTTGACCCATATATACAGTAAATTCACCCCTGTGTAAACTTTTATATACACTAAAACAATTCAACATGTATGTATTTCACTTTGGCATCCTCTGAGTTAATATTTTACATTGCGTAATACTATAGTTCACATTTTTGCCTGATAAGGAGGCCTACAATGTTTGTGTAAACCAAGTGTTTGTAAACCACTCATGTGAACGAGGAATTCGTGCTGGAAAAGTGAGTTAATGCTAAACTTAGCAGTTTGAATGTATTTAGTCTGGGTGAAACAGGGCTCACTTTGCCTTCGCACAGTGTACAATTTCTGGCCCAGTGAGGCATTCTATACATTGTGTTACACATCTTGATTGTATGAAGAGCTCGGTTGTTCCTCATCACCGACATTTTTTCACTCTGCATTAGCCGCTTATAAAATGCTGCACCCTTCCTGCATTCACGCTTGAATTTCTTGCCCTCTGTGTCAGCAGTTAAGGCTTTAAGTGTCCGGCTGGAGTGAGAGCTTTTGTAAACTAATCTGGGGGACAGCTTGTGTGAATGTGGTAGGCTCCATCAATCCGTCAGTGGGTGAAGAAGAGCAGCTGGGGGTGTTTGGGGCTCCCCTGCTCTGGGTGCTGTCCAGCAGGCTGTAATATATGGCCATGTCTGACTGGGAGGGTCAGTGGCCCTGGCTTGCGAGAGCCTGCCCCCCACTTCTGGAGTTTTTCACTTCAAAACGCACCATCTTTCCCTGAAATCCACATCAAACAGCGCCCAAGGTAGAGGGTACACGCAGAGGCCGCTGATTTATTATAAGCAGCGCAGTGAGGACTCTCCCTATCGGTCTCTTGGGTTCCCTCTCATCTCTCTCTCTTGCCTAATCTCTTCTTTCTTACTTCTCCCTTTTATTGTCTTTGGCCTTTTCTTTATTTCTCACTCTCTCTGTGGGTAAACATGCCCTGAATAGAACTATTTATCCTTGTCTCATCATGTTGTTTACCCTCATCTCTCCATGCTTAATTTTACAAAAATCACAAACTTCAGAGAATCTAGCTAATTAATCCATAAAGAGTGATTGGCAGGCATATTATTTTTGTACTGGACTGATTCATTGAATCACAGACATTACTTATTTGTCTCTTATGTGTGCTTTGTCTGCCCACTCAAGCACTTTGCACAAACATCATCTGATCTTTCACAATGTAGAAGCTATAAAACAATTTATACAGATTTACATTTATTCATTTAGCAGACGCTTTTATCCAAAGCAACTATATTATACAGATGCTGGAGTTTTGCAACAAAAGGTGCATTTCAACAAAGGAGATATATATATATATATATATATATATATATATATATATATATATATATATATATATATATATATACTGTGTATATATCATTTCCACTACATTGCAAACTGTTATCTTGAATAACAGAAGTGGTTACATGATTTCAGTATGTGGCAAAATACAGCAAATTGTGTTTTTTGAAAATTGTTTTTTCTTTTGTTGTGCGAATATGATGTCAACAAAACTTTAAAGCATAATGGAAATGTTCCACTTTGTCACTGATATAAAAAAAACAGGCTGTAATAATTGCTTGTTAGAAAAAATGCAGGTCTTTAAATTTTTAAGAGGGTTGCTCATTCTGTGAAACTTACAGTTGATCAGTCAGACGCATTCAGTATGAAAATCACCACCACAATAATTCCAGGGGCTGAAATCTCCAGTGGAAATGCACCTAAAGCTCCAGCATTCCCGGGTTCCTAAAAAGGTTCCTTCAGTGAAACGAGCCTAAGGACAGCGTACAGCCTTATTTCTGAACCGAAGCTGCACCATGTCACACCACAGAGAGAGAAAGTGAGGGTGACAGAGGCTAGTGAGAGAATGTGAGGTTGTGTGAGACAGAGAAAGAAAAATGAAGTGCAAACTTTGTGAAAACGTATGTTTTAATTTTTCATGCCGTTCCTTTGCCTGTAATGCTAACAATTATCAATGTCTTGAAATGTGTCCAGTAACACAGCAGAAGGAGAAAGCTGCTTGATTGGAAAGGATATGAAACTTCCTGTGTGGACTGAGCCCACAGCTGCAGGTGCCCTGCTAGGATCCAACTGCCTCTGGAATTTTGGCCTGTTGCACACAACCGCACATATAAATTTCATTTTTTTACTTGTCTCCTATGAAAACAAGGCACAGAAATAAATGCCATTAAATATTCCTCATCTGTGTGAGCTATGAGAAGGTGCTGGGGGCCAAACAGATGTTGCACTGGCCGCATCGTGAGCTTTGGCATCCTCTGCCCCCGCGGTCCAGCCGAGCCTCGCGAGAGAGAGCGAGCGGATCATTGTTTCTGTGGCCACTAGGGTCTCGACTTTCTCCTTCCTCGCTGGCTCCAGGGTCCAGAGGAACTCCCTCTTCCTGTGTGAAGTAATAGGCTCGATCAGAACCCTAGTGTTAAGTAGAAGCAGAGTGTTGCACACATCGCGTGCTGTAACTCCCACTCCCAAAATCTGTTTATAATAGGTGCATCTCATCACCATGTTAGTGCTGCAAACAAGGACTGTCAGAAGCCAGAGATTGGCAGTCTTAAGAGAAAAGCGCAGAGTTTTCTAAATGCTTGCAGCTGGTCTGTAACACGTGCACGCAGACCCAGTGTGTCCTCACCATCCACTTTTCCCATCAGGCCCAGCTAGACAACACAACAGTGTCCCCGTTTGTACATCTGGCCATGCATACTAAATGATGAGAAAACTGTCTTGCAATAAATTCTTTTATCTAAACTATTTCAGATGTTCTTTTCCTTACTATTCTCTCATTGCTCTGCTGCCTAAACACAAAAGTTGCAGATCTTAGACTACCAATAATGTCTTCACTATTCATCCCTGAGAATAGTGTTTTGATCTCCCGTGTCGCCTCTCTGACGTCTCTGGGAGCACTGCAAAGAAAAGTAAAACGTTGATCGATCTGAAATTTTGCACCTTTGCACTTGCGCTCTAAGCCTTTTCTTTTTTGCCGAAGCAAAAGTGCAGTTTAGCGAAACCTCGAGTGTTGATTTACGGTGCAGCCCTGTCGCCCTTAATCAACTCTCTCAATAGGACGAGACAAAAGTGGGAGCGCCCCCTGAGCTCAGGGAAGTCTGGGCCAAATGGCCTCCGACGCTTGCGCTTTTCTAGCCGTGATTTAGATGGCGGCTCGGCCCTCTGTGCTGGTCGGAGGTACCGTTAGCGTGGGGCTATGTGGTGCATTCTTCCCCTCTCGCCTGATTTAGGGCGTTCCAAAAGAGCGACCCCTATAAATTTAAAAACTAATTCTGTGTTCTATAGGGCTTTCTGTTTTTGTAATGCACGACGAGGCCACTGACACTTTTATGAAGTGCTCTTAATGAGCGCCCGATTAAAGGTGATATAAGGCGAGTGAGAGAGAGGTTGGATCTGTGTGCTGTCAGAGCAGAAGAGGGAGTTTTAATGCAGATTCATTGAAAGGGAATTGTAGAGTGGTACAGGCTGATACTGAAAACTTACAACATCTGTGAGCGAGTTATTCAAGTGTCCAAGGTTTCTTCCCTGAAGTCAGGCCAACTTTTGGGGAGAAAAAAAAGCAAAAAAGCAAAAAAGAGAGACACTGAAAGCCTTGAAGCTCTTCCAAATGAACTAACATTTTATACGTCCTAGAACATAAACACTGCATACGATTTACAGCCAATTAAATTGTACTTAAGCCTGAACGTTTATGCTGGTAAACACACTGAAGGGCTCGCAAAGCCCAAGGCAGCAGGACACTTGAACTTGGCACCAGGATTTGTTTGAACCAAAGATCTTCCTCTGCCTGAGTGTGAGTAAATGTATATGTTTGCAAGCCTGAGCCAGAACATGTTTTTATAACACCTCGTCCGTCAGAGCAGCTGCGGGCAACTGAAAACAATTTCCAAGCAATCACAGTTTGCACGAGCTGACTGTGCTCATTGGCTGCTGGAGCACCGCCGTAATCCGTTTACACACTGCGAGGCTTGGATTAAATATTTGGCTCTGCCATCAAATCAGATCACACCTGACATGTCTGGCACGGAACCAGACCTACACGGGGTTTTGCTTGTTGCAGAACACAACTTGTCGCAACATTAAAGATTTCACATATTCCACTTGGTGCTACATAGACATATTTTGGTTTGGCCTTTTATCGAGCTTGAAAAATGCAGGATTTGGAATCTGAGGCAGTTGTTTAACGGACCACTTCCTTTAACACATCGCAGAGCCAGAGTGCCGCACGTGTTTTATGATCTCGTAAACGAGCAGCAATGTTGTGAAATCTGTGTGTGTGTGTATGTGTGTGTGTCTCTCTCTCTGTCTGTTTGCAGCATGTGAAAGCACTTGAGTGTCTGTGTGAATATGTACTGTATATGTGTAAAAGTGAGTGTCTGTTTGAGAAAGTGAGGGTGTGTGTGCTCTTTTGTGTGTCAGACAGAGAGTATGTGGTATGTGAGTAAAAGTGAGTATGTATGTGTAATGTGTGTGTGTGTGTGTGTGTGTAATAGGGATTTATTTCCTCCTGCTCCCCCACTACTCTCTGTCCGGTGGCTGCATCACTCCCCAGAGACAAATCTTGCAAACAGCGCTGCAGATTCCCAGAGATTCTTCCTTTACACACACACACACACACACACACACACATCTTACTATCCCTGTGAGGACCTCCCATTGACATAATAATAATACAACTAATTAACGCCACACATAATCTTTTGAGTCTTATAGTTTTTATATAAAATCTGCAGTTTTTGTTTTGTTTTTGTTTTTGTTCTGTACTTTTTCATTGAGGTGACTAGCCAGATATGCCCACAAGGTAATTTTGAATTATTTAAAGATTTAAAATTGTAACACTTGCATTAATTGACGTTTTTAAAAGGATAATCATGTTTAAAAGTGTAACTAAATAATGTACGCCTGCATTATTTCATGTTTATTTTATCCAAGTCTAGCATAAATGTACATAAATTACATTAAAACATATAACATGATTATCAACTGAGCAAATTTCATGTAGGTCTTTGTGGCCATTTTTCTTGTCATCTGTTTAATGTTATATATTGTTAATAAATGTTAATATTAGCTTACACATGTAATCATTATTTCTTTTCTAAACAAACTTCAATTAATACTGGTGTTAACCCTTTTCTACATGGAGTAGCCATATGACAACAATTCATTTATCTCCAATTGTTTTGATAGGTAATAATACATATTGGAATTATGGAGTACATAATTGGAATTGTACTCTGATATATTGTGTGTTATTTTTTTTACTATATGATACTTTCCACCATTGCACAACAATTTACCAACCCCCCCTAAAAAAAAAAATTTTCATTACTTTAACTAATTTTTTGATGCAATTGTAATAATTCATACTGTAGGGGGTTAATTACTTTGTTCTAATTAATTTTGGTCTAGTAAAGTTCATTAATACCAAAAATAATGTTAGTAAGGGAACATTGTAGTTAAGCTTAAAGAACTAACAGCTGATATATTTAGGAAAAAAACAATCATTTTACACTAATTACATGAATTCTAGTTTTAATATAAACCAGTTGTGAAAAAGTCCTAATGTAGCAACTGATTTAAATTGAATTTTGGTGCCTATGAACTCAGCAATTCCTATAAACCTTAGCAATTCTGTTGTCTCAACAGCATGAGTGTGTTTTCTTTGTGTGTGTGTGTGTGTGTGTGTGTGTGTGCATGTGTGTGTGTATGTGTGTGTGTGTGTGTGCATGTGTGTGCGTGTGTGTGTGTGTGTGTGTGTGTGTGCATGAAGAGCAACCCCCCCCCCTCTCCTCTGACCACACTGCTGTAAACACTGAGCTCTCTGTCTCTGTTTTCTTCCTCTGCAGATCTTCATCAATAACGAATGGCATGATTCGATGAGCGGGAAAACGTTCTCCACATACAACCCTTCCACCGGGGAGAAGATCTGTGACATACAAGAGGCTGATAAGGTAAACATTAGTGCTCTTGTTGTGCAAAATCTATAAAATAAAAAAAAGAAAGAAAGAAAAAAAAAGGATGGTAGGATGAACTACATAACTGTGGTTTCTTGATTAGGCCACTATTTATTCATTAGACACTGTGTATACAAAGGAACATATTAGACAGACTTATAGTTGAGCAGTTGAGGGTTAAGGGTCTTGCTCAAGGATTTGACTGTGGTTTCCAGTGACTAGTGCAGAAATAACCACTAAGCCACCACTATATTTTCATGTATTATGAGTTTAACTACAGAGTATCTAAGCCAATTGAAATCCTTAAAAAAACAACCTTCGGCTTTATTAAGGCCTTGAAACTTGCGTAAGCTTTACACGCAATTACTCTGTCCTTCAATGTTGATGCTCATACATCAGGGATTTTATTAATAGAAAAGACCATTTTCCACTGCTTCTTTAACAATGCAAGACAAGAAGGTTTGCTAAGGACAGTGGTTTAGCTGCTAATGTTGTGATGATGGATCATAGGAGAGGGGTTGTAGTTTAGGGCTAATCATAGAATTCTGACAGTCTGCATTTATCCAGCATGTTTTATCTCCATCCAAAACCTGTCATGAAGTTAAGATGTACTCACTTCTTGAGAGTGAACCATGTGGTCAGGTGAAAAAAATGTTCTGTCCTCCTTAATAGCTACTGCCTTAGATCGTTATGATCCAAATAGCAAAGTCCCCTCCTAGATCAGATAGTAATTTGAGATAGAAAGAGTGCATCTCAACGTCAGAAGATCCCCATAGAGATAGCCAGTTATTAAGACATACCAACCTGACAAAGTTCCTTCTGTCTGTCACTAGACACTTCAGTTCATGGCAATGCTCCTACAAGTGCCAGTAAAATCCTCTTGTTGTTTTCTGTGGTTTTCTAAATCAGTGACCGGAGCCAAAAGATTCCAAACCACAATGAAATCTGGATGAAACCTGATCTAAATACATAATGATGGAACCCATTTACGCAGCAATTCAATGATGGAAGGAAACGTCTGCATTAACAAACTGAGGTTTTCTAGTTAACCTGATATCTCTAGTTTCACACGAAGCAAACAGCATGTCTCTCACACAAAGAACTGAGAAGCAGTGATGCAGAAAAGACAATCAGTAGTTTGACCTGCCAGCGTAATGGCCCAGAATCAGTAATTTAGTAGTAAAAAAAGTAGTATTAGACTGTGCGTATATTCATACATGGCAGTTTTTCTTCTAACCTGTGCCAGCCAAAGGTTTGGCACTGGAGTGTTGTGTTGAACGGGATCTTCATGTGAGGTTTTCTTTACATGAGAGAAGCCAGTTTTCACTCAATCTGTGAATGAGAGTCCAAAATCTGACAGAAGAGTTCACGTTTAGTCTGGTGCAGTTGTGTAACCCAGGCTTGTGGAAAAACAGAGCAAATGAAGGAAGAGCAGCAAGTCTACAGAACACACAACTGCATCCAGAATCAATGGATTTCATTTGTCTCAGAGGTGCATATACACCTGTTTATGGGCCAGAGCTATACTGAACTGTTAAAATATCTCTCTGGTCCCATAACTTCCACTTGTTCTTTCTGTTCCTCCATAGTATTTTCTGTTTACTCTTTCTGTCTTAGGCGGATGTGGATAAAGCAGTCCAGGCTGCTCGGTTGGCCTTCTCTCTGGGATCAGTATGGAGGAGGATGGACTCGTGTGACAGAGGGAGGCTGCTCTCTAAGCTGGCAGATTTGGTGGAGCGTGACCGTGCCTACCTCGCTGTAAGTGTGCATCTGTGGCCTGTACACACACACACACACACACACACACGCACGCACCCACACACGCACCCACACAAACTCAGAAGGCATCCAAGTCTGCTGGAATGTCTAGTAGCAGGAAGTCAAGGCAACTGGATTTGTGGTGTAATCAAGGGTCAGTAGTGTTACAGTGTGAAACTTCGGTAATGTTATTGATTAACTGATAATACAACAGCCAGCAGAGTCGTATAATCCAGTGTCCAAAAAAAAAAAAAAAACCACAAACAAACAAAACCAACAAACAAACAAAAGATATTGTTTTATAAATGGTGTTATGTTTATGATGGACTATGTTTAAGGATATTATAAGTATTGTACTACATGTCCAGCTTAACTTACAGTAATTAAAACCAGTAGTAATTAGTAGGGTTTGCCATAGTCTTCCAGTTTCTAGTCTAATTGACGCAAGTTACTAATATGAGGCTCAGAACTGTGTAGCAACAGTTAAAGTGTGTACACATAATTCTCTCAAAGTACCAGGGCTGCAAAATGCTTAAAGGTAACAAATAATATCCAGTTTCACAACTGGACATGGACATGATGGTTGCAAAGGACACTGCTTCAGCATTGTCATGCATTCTTCATGATTAGAGATTGAAGATTGAACTTGTAATATGCACACTGTAATATATAAAAACTACTGTAATACGCACAAGCTTGCTTGTACATTGAAACTCTTAGCTTGTGTGTTCTCATGAATGCTGCAGTGGATTTCAAATAAAAGATAAATAAGAACATTAAATAATGACAATGTTAGAAAGTTTCATGGTCATATCTAACATAATCGTACACAGAGAATGTGCAGACTTGTGTGAGGTTATATTTACTTGTCTCTTGGTTATATTTACATGAGGTGAGTTATTGTGAAACTCAAGGCAATGTGCCAGTGAAGTGTTATTTTACATACATATAACCAAATTATATGAAAAAAACAAAAAAACAAACAAACAAACTCATTGGCATTTTATTTAGCTAATTTTCTAGTTCACCTTCTCCCTTTTAACACATTACATTTTACACACATTAAATTACATACTTGTCAGTAAGCTATCAAATATAATTGTTGTTATGGTTACATCTAGATCTTGTGCTGTTTCTGACCTTGTAGCCTCATCATAGTCATCATGTCACCGTGGTTACATTCCAGCATAGTTCCATAATGTGAGGCTGATTGTTTTAGAGCTGTGCTTAGATTTTTGTTTGATCTACTATAGTGTCCTAATAAAAGAAAACAAAAGACACTTGCTAGCTAGTCAGAAAGGAGTATGTATGGTGGCCATGATGTAAGAGCAGTAACTGGCCTGCCTTTGCTAACTGGGCTAACTGGAACTCTAGATTCAGCAGGCTGAGTGGAGAAATAAACAAAGACCCTGACAACAATAAGCAAGTGTCTAATGAGAGCCTGTCTGTCGGGCGCGCCTGCCAGAGACGACATAGCAGGGGCTTCGAAGCTTGTTGTTTTCCTAACAATTTCAATTTGTTCTGCAAACGTCTGTAATGCCTGGTCAGTGGCACCAGTGAGGTGGGATGTGTGACCTTTGGGTGCTAACGATCATACCACCTAGAACTCTGAATTTTAAAAGAGAGGCATTGTGCCATGGCAGCCATCACATGAGGTGTTCTTTTAAGCCTGTCTCTCTTCCTGAGGAGACAAAAGTGTTACAATGACAGATTAAAACGCAAACGTGGCACAGTATGCTCAAACTCGGTGCAGCCATCTTGAATAAATCTCTTTCAGCCTGCACTTGCGTCTTTGCCTTAAATGGACTCAACCAATGTGATTTTCACAGTGAGTATCAGAGTGAATCGCTCTGGAGGAGAAATGTAATGGTCCATGTGGTCTTGATTGTGCTTTATATCAAATTAATCCCTGTCTGATAAGAAATCACAGCTTCCTGACAAAGAGATAACAAACCCGTGGCAGAGATGCAGGCTATATAAGTATTGCATTTCCCCCTAGGAGCACGGATAAAGTGTGCACTTTTGCTTGCATAAGTCTTAAGTGCAGCATGGGGGGACTCAGATTTAATCCCCGTGTGTGATTTTTCATCACACTCCTCCTCCCTCGTTTCCTTTCCTCATCTCTCCTTTCTCCCCTCAGACCCTGGAGTCTTTGGACAGCGGCAAACCTTTCCTCTCCTCCTTCTTTGTGGACCTTCAGGGAACAATAAAGACGCTGCGATATTTTGCTGGATGGGCCGACAAGATCCACGGCTCCTCCATTCCAACTGGTAAGGTAACACTTGTTCTGTCCCAAACGCCTCACTGCTGTGTAACACACACTGTGAGTCACAGCTCCAGGCGTAAAGCAGACGCCACCTGGAGACATGCTGCAGTTTAATATCACAACAAAATGCACATTCTGTTAGAACACAGCAGAGAGGCGGACCCTTAATCTGCCACTCAAACTTTCTCCAGTTATCACCTACATTGTCTGACTCTCTCACTCAAACTTTCTCCAGTTATCACACACAATCTCATTTTCTCATTCAAACTTTCTCTAGTTATCACACACACTGTCTCACTCTCTCATTCAAACTTTCTCCAGTTATCACACACACTGTCTCACTCTCTCATTCAAACTTTCTCTAGTTGTCACACGCACTGTCTCACTCTCTCACTCAAACTTTCTCTAGTTATCACACACACTGTCTCACTCAAACTTTCTCCAGTTATACACGGTCTCACTCTCTCACACAAACTTTCTCCAGTTATCACATACACGGTCTCACTCTCTCCTGCAAACTTTCTCCAGTTATCACCCACACTGTCTCACTCTCTCACGCAAACTTTCTCCAGTTATCACCCACACTGTCTCACTCTCTCACGCAAACTTTCTCCAGTTATTACATACACAATCTCACTCTCTCATGCAAACTTTCTCCAGTTATCAAATACACGGTCTCACTCTCATTCAAATTCTTTCATTCTTCCCCTGAAATTTTCAAACATTCCCTCCAGCTGTCTGACTCTTTAACTCAGACTTTCTCTGTTTATCAGTCTCACTCAAACTGTCTCACTCTCTCATTCACATTCACATTTGAATGTCTCAAACCCTCACTCAAACTGTCTCTCTTTAACTTTTCTCCTTTTATCAAAGTCTCACACTATCACTCAGACTTTCTCCATGTATCCAAGTCTCACTTAAACGCTGTCACTCTGTCATTCAAATTGTTTATTAGTGTCTCATTCTCACCAACTGTCTCACTATTTTACTGTCTCGCTCTCTGACTCATGCAGGCTTAACCTTTTACTGTAGTTCTTTCATTCTTAACTATACTGTCTCACCTTCTTCATACCACCTTTCTTTAGAACTGTCTCCCTCCCTCACCCAAAAGTTCACACTTAAACATAGTCTGTCTCACTCTCACATGATTCAGCTCTCAATCTAACTCCCTCCATTAATCAAAGTGTCTTACTCACAATCTTTAACTGTCTCACTCTTTGACTCAGTAGTCAGCTAAACTTCAGCCAAAAGTATAATTTTGCAGTAGGTTCCGATATTTGTGTTCCCATGCAGCCGTGGTGCAGTAGAGTGTGCCGTGTTGAACTGGAAGAGACAGAAGAGCAAAAAACGGCTGGTGCAGAGTGTTTTCTCTGAGGATTGTGGGGTTATGGAGGTGTTCAGTGGATAAACATACCGGCTCCCTCAGCAGTTATAAATCTGCACACTAATGGCTGCCCTCCTACTGAGCAGCGCCACCATTGGATCACAGTGACAGCTCCGGGGCTGGGAGGGCATGGGGGGGTTATGGCGGGGCTGTTCTGGCTAATTTAGCTGTTTGAAAGAGACACAGCGGGGGGCCTGGAGACTACTGGACAACAGTGGATTCACAACTCTGATATCAGAGTGCAACCATTAGAGTGTGTGCATGTAGAGCTGTCTTACAGGGGCCGTGTGTGTGTGTGTGTACTACACAAGTTAAAGAGTGTAGAGATATTTAGTAATTATAATTAGTGTATAATACATGGTGTGCCACTATCACTCTCTGTCCAGATATTGACATGCTTTTAGATTCCCTGCTCTAATCTTGTCTACATCATTTACAATTCACACACATCTATTGCGCCTAAGCATGTTGGGAGTTATTCAACACCAGTCATTAAGCATTTGCATAATAATAAGGAATAGAACAAATGTCATCATTTATAGGAATAAACATCTTTTTTTACAAGGGCAGCCAGAGAGCAGCCAGAAAAAACATTTAGTGGACAAGAAATGTTTTTCCTCCAGTGCAAGTACATGCACAATATCAAACTCTTAAAGCTTTCCATGTGTCAAATTAGATACGTATGTACTAGATGAGCATCCATAACTGTCTAGTATGAAAATACCTTGGATGAGCGAAAATTAAGTGAGGAGCGTTGGACACTTTGGTGTAAACTGTTCCAACAATGCACCGCAGAACGGAAAGGCTTGTAGAAGTAACAGATATATAAAACCTATAAATATGTATGCTTTCTCTCTCACACTCACACACTCTCATTCTCTCAGCAAAATGGCCTCAATCACTGATACAGCCTGCCTTACTTTCTCACATATCCTGTCTCACTGTCACACTCAAATGCTTTCTTTCACTCTCTGTCTCTATAATCGTGTCTCTCTTTCACTCAAACAATCTCAATCTGTCACTTAAACTGTCCTACTCTCCAACTCAGGATGACTCAATCTGTCACTGAAACAGCACTAATTTGCAGCACAAAACCTTTCTCACTTTCCATGTTAGTCATTCTCATGTCTCACTCTCTCCTCCTCAAACTTTCCACTCAATCTCACTCTTTTCTCAAACATTCCTATTTTTACACTGTCTCACTTCTCGTGTGACCTGCCTCAATCTCTGAGCGAGACAAGTACAAGGAAACTCAAACAGTCTTACTGTCACATTTATGCTCAGACTGTCTCACTTTCATGCTCAAACTTTCCTTAAACATCATCACCACTTTCTGACCGTACACCAGCCAGCACATACCGGCAGTGAGCCTTGTTACAGTCCAATTTTCTGCAAACTAAAGCTGAAGAGTGGAGTGGAGAGGAAGAGCGAGTCCCCAGTGAGTGAGCGAGCACACCGCTGCGCCTTTGTTGTGTTGTTAAACCAAACTTGCATAGCGGGAACTCTGCAGATTTCACTTTATTTCATCTCCAATCTAATCCGTAATAGAATTACAGGACAAACAAGCAGCATGTGTGTCTTTGGCGCACTCTTATCTGGCCACCAGGGGAGATGAATCATTGGCTCGTCTCTACTCCAGATGCCTCATGCTAGCAGATTCCACCAGTCAGGGCTGCGGAGCTCGGACGTGTTCACACGGCCTTAATGATCGAGCCTGGAGTCTTATATATACAGTGTCATGATTTATTCCTGTTTTCTGTGACTCATAAAAAAAGAGTAGACGCTGATTCCTGACCACTGTGCACATTCTTCTTCTCTCAGCGCACACAGAGTACAGCTCTTAACCAATATCATTTGTTCTTCTTCATCTTTATCTGTTTGCATATGAGATTATAAAAGCATGTTCTTTTTATCATCATTAATGGAAGGATAATGTCCCGGTATTAGTTTTGGTTCTACGCCAAACATCCCCTGTTTAAGATTGCTTGTACTTTGGTCTCTTACAGATGGAGGGTATTTATCATTCACCAGACACGAACCAGTCGGAGTGTGTGGACAAATCATCCCAGTGAGTATTGGCTTACTTTTCAGAAAGAAGGCAAACATTGGAGTCTTTGGAGTACAATCAGCTTTTTGACTGATTGTGTTGTTTATTGGGCGTAAATCTGCTGCAGTCAGTATACTTTGGTCAATCAGATGGCATTCAGATAAAGGAGCAATCTTAATCCAAGTACTTCTATGCTGAACTGACCAGTGGCATTATACTCTTCCAGTTATCTCTACGATTAATCCAGTTCTTGTTTTTTAAGATACAATGGAAAATTATTCATAGGATAGAGGGACAGATAACGAGTTGGAGGGGGCATAAATCATACTCTTTATCCTTTTACATGTAAAAGGAAGATCTTACGACATACATACTCTAGTTCGTTAACGTGGAAAAGATGACAGTTAAAGCTTTCTCAAGCAGGGAGTAACTCTCCTTGTTACAGTACATGAACAGCTAAAGACGATTGAGTGAGTCAGCAGCTTTCGGTACGATCAAGTAAGCAACTATAAAGCCGTGTGAAGGAGGGATGGTCACTCAAACAAAGATAACATTGGACTGAATTTCTGTGCTCCCTGTTTGCGTAGTGGAACTTCCCCTTGATGATGACGGCATGGAAGCTGGGGCCAGCCCTTTGCTGCGGGAACACAGTGGTCTTGAAGCCAGCTGAGCAGACCCCCCTCACCTGCCTTTACATGGGCGCGCTGATCAAAGAGGTACAGCAAATATTCTCCAGTGCACACTTGCAATAACCCACTGATCAAAGAGGTCCATCACTACTGACACTACACAATAACAATGTCCACGGTAACACGGCAAGGCCAGTGAACACAGCACTCTGATCAAAGTGGAACAACACGGTGACATTATGACATACCAGCAGTCAGACTCCAGAGGAACATTACAGGATAATTATAGCACAGTGGTTAAACACGCTGACTACCCACAAACAATACAGTCACATTAAGTATAGTTTCTACTTTGGCCCAGAATGCAGTAGTGAGAATAGGTATGTGCCACTATTACATTTTCATACCATAATGACTGCCTAAACTTTTATCAAATCTATCGCACTTGAGGAAAAGGGGAAAAGGAAACAGAAAACACACATAATACATAAACTAGAAATAACGTAAACGATAAATGATATTTTAAAGGTAACTAACAGACAATAACAAAACAGAGGTGCACAGATGGAACAAAGTTTATGTAAATAAAAAATATGGAATTTATATTATAAAGTATACACGTTTTAAGTGCATCAACTGGGATCAAATATATGATCTTTGAAATCATGCCTAAATGCTCTGCTGGTCTGGATATGGATATATCATCCCATAATAACATGATTCCTTTCTCCAACTCCTCCACCTTAACTGAGCTGCTTTATTATTCCTCATGCTCTGTCTTCCTGTGGAACTATGAAATTTGTCCTGTCTCTTTCTTTTTGATGTTTTGTCCATGTACTCTTTTCCCTGGGCTGGAGGGGCAGCGGGATGGGTGTGGATCCCTCCACCCCCAAAGGCCTGTGGTGATCTTGGCTCATCCTGCTCTCTTTTTCTTACTTTCTCCCTCTGTCCTCTAAAGATTGTTTCCTCTCTTTCTGTTTGTACAGGCCGGTTTTCCACCAGGGGTGGTCAATATTTTGCCAGGCTTCGGGCCAACAGCAGGAGCCGACATTGCCTCACACATGGGCATAGACAAAGTGGCTTTTACTGGGTCGACAGAGGTAGGTTTTCCTTACAGATACACAACGTTTAAATTGCTATTTTGTTGACAACAAGGTGGTTGCTAGCATGCTAGCTAACATAATGACAGTAAATACAGAATGATTGCTAAACTAATTTTTATGGACTGTTCTATAAAATTCACTGATATGAATGCTTCCTCCATTTTGGTGAAACTTCTCTAGAGCACACAACCATAGCAGTTGTGCTACCTAATGATGATGATGCAAATTCACATGTCAGAATTTACTTAGCTTTTTAAATAAAGCAAAATAAACTTAGCTTTTTACTGTGTATTTACTTACACTAGAAATTTGTGAAACGCCGATAGCAGTAAATTCTATTTAAATCGATGTTGTGAATTTATGCTGACAGGCAGCTAGTGACTGGGCCGTGAGAGTGACTGAGGGAGTGTTGTATCATGAGGCTGGGCGTTGGTGGTGGTGTTACATGCTGATGCTGCACTTTAAATGGAAACGTTATGGAAATGGGTTTTGTCTACTATGCAGTAGTCATATACAGTTTATGTATACAATACCAATGAGTCAAACAACCAAAAACAGCAAACAGTTGGGAAGATAAAACATGGAAAACAATAGCATTTCTAGCCAAATGCATGGAACAGATCCAAGATATTTGAAGTTAAGTTTCAGCTCAGTTCAGTCACACACAGATGACTACATGATGAAAGGTTCACCATGTTAGGGATGGAATGCCAGGGGGAAAAAAAGGCTCTCTTGGATCATTTGATCTCGCCATGCTGCCAAATGACAACACAAAGTCCACAATGACATCTCACTGTAAATGGTCATAATTTCTAGCTCCAAACATGTGTTGCTCACCATCTTGTAAATCTCGATATTTTAGTGCATGTTTTGATGTGGTCCTGAATGTATTTCACATGTATTTATCATAAATTGTGGTGGATTTGGTGGTGTTTAGAGAAGGACTGTCAGCCTGGCTTGGAAATGTGTTTATTCATATTATTGAACAAGTACAGTGCCTTTTCACAGTCTTAGGCTCTTTAAAACCGAGAGGCAGGAGACAAGGAGTACTAACCGATACTATATTTAGCTGTGCAGTATTGCTTTCACTGATAAGGGTGCAAACAGAGACGCTGTAACCAAAGCAATCCTAAAAAAATCCTAAAAATGTGCCTCACTGTGGGCCATGTGGATGAAATGCTGAGATCATTTTTTCATCTGTGGGAAATTACAACATGAATATTTCCCACTTATCAGCTTGTAAACCCCATGACCCAATTGGTTTTTATCAAATCAAAATCCTTCCGGCAGACGCACGATGAGTGATGTAAGTGTGCAGAGTCCAGTAATCACTGTATAAATATGCTATCGCTGAACCAGCATCCCAAACTGTAATCCACACCCTCATTCTGAAACTCTCAGTATGCATGAAGCCACCCACTCAGCACTCCACCTTCCTGTTGCTGGCAAAGGCCACCCAGTTCTTTCTCTGAAGGTTCCTCATTTCTTTCCCTTGCCACTCTCTCTCTCACTCTCTCTCTCTCTCTCACATCCTCCTGCTCTGATGTGTATGGAGTATCTTTGCTAACCTGCAGCTGATTAGAGAAAGAGAGAGAGAACATGTCCAGACTCTGACTCACCTAATCTGTGTGTGCGCACGCGCGTGTGCGTGCGTGCGTGCGTGCGTGTGTGCATGCGTGCGTGCGTGTGTGTACATGGGCATGGTTGTAGGCCAACTGGGCAGTCCATAATAGTTTTTGTTGGACGAATGTCTATATGCCCACAGGTATGATCCTTCATACTCGCACACTCTTGACTACAGGTTGCTGTAGTGTAGCCTTCGAAATCAGCAGAAAGCTCAGTCACTCACACACTTGGCATCAGAGCCAAACTGTGAGCACCATAGTTCATCATGTGTATTCAGGAGCAGAGCCATGTTCGATACTGGAGGCTCATATAAACACCTCTAACGTCCGTCTCTGTCTTGTCCCGCTCTGTGCTAGCTGATGGAAGGCAGAAAGAGGGATTATTCAGTCTCAGTGAGTGTTATATGGGCGGGTGGAAAAGTTTCTGTTTGTTTATGGTTGGGTTAGGAGCAGAGATTGTGGAACAGTGTTGTTCAGAGTGCAGTTCTCATACTGAGTTAGGAAAGATCAAGGATGAAGAGGCTAAGATAAGAGTTCACTCTTCACGTCACTCAAAATCTGTAGTCCAGTCTGAAATCTGGCAATATTTCCAAATATTGAGATGAATCGACGAGGCCGTAGTCTGATTTGAATGGAATGGCTTGATGAAAAATCTTATTCTCATAATTTTACACTGCCCCCACGTAGCTGATCAGTTGTGACATATTTGGTATCTGAGAGTGCATCTTTAGTTTTTCCCCAAATCTTCATATATTTGCTTTGAGCTAGGGATATAACTGAATATGGCTATGATTACTGGGATTGAACAAATAATGTGTTGTAAATGAATATAAATACAGTAGTACTGTAGTAGGTACGCTGTTTGTTTTTCTTGCCTGTTTCATGTTGAGACTAGCGTGGGTTTTTTTTTCTTTCATACGGAGTTTGAAAAGGGCTGAGTATGTAGCTTGTGGGCAGGGTTGCCAGGTTTCAGCACAGTTTCCAACCCCAACTACAATTACATCTCAAAAACTGCACAAAAGTCTTAAACTAGCCATATTTTTCTTCTTTTTCTCAGTCTTTTTCACAGACCACGTGCTGTACATAATATACTGTATCTCTATTGGGGTAACAAAAAAAACAATATATATATATATCCCCCCCACAGGGTTTCCAGGACACAGTGGTAGAGTCCACATAATAAAATTCTGGTCTATACCATGCCCCCTTCTGGCCTAAATCCAGAAATGAAAACAGATACAAATATTTGGAGCACTAAACAAATACTGATTCTACTATATTATTTAAAAGCTATATGATATCATTTGAAGCATGCATATTAAAATGTCCTTTTAAATGATTCTGGTGGAGAAACCGAGGGCTAGTTGTATAATAATACGTGACCATGCATGCTAAACATGCCACATGCTTTCATTTAGAGCATTTGCCAAGCCAAAGACCACACAGGCATTTTACGCATTATTCCACCTTTCTAACACTTTTTCAATTCCAAATAGTGCAGATCATCCTACGCAAACCTGCGGTTGGTGCTTCCTGTTCTCGATTAAACAACAGATAGAGCTCTGTGTTATAAACACAGCGTTCCTTCCTCTTCTCCACAGCCTCCAGGGCCACTGATAGATATTTCGGCTGTGAGCTGAGGTTGCTCTCCTGTTTCAGTTGAGGCTAGCGGAGGGGTGTATGTGCGTGCGTGTGTGCCGTGTGTATGTGTGTGTGTGTGGAGGACTGGAAGGGTTGTTTGGGCTGTTGGATTTATTAATGACAACTTCCCACTGATGGGGAGATTTAGTGAGGCTCTGCAACAGAGGTCTCAGCAAGTAAAAGAAGATATGCATCCTCTGCTTCCCCCACAGGTTGGCAAGCTGATCCAAGAAGCAGCTGGAAAGAGCAATCTGAAGAGAGTCACTCTGGAGCTGGGGGGCAAGAATCCCAACATCATTTTTGCAGACGCTGATTGTAAGTATTCAGAGGCTGTTTTATGGGCACCCTCCTGTTGTCCTGCTAAGACAGTATGTGCACAGGTGCCACTGCAGTGGCCTTGTTTGTCACTGACATCAAAGACCACGGTCTTCTGGGTTATTTTAAAGCAGTGTAATGCTACACACACGAACCCTGTCTGTGATCACAATGTGTCTGGCAGAATATTAAAACAAGCTGGTGAATCTGTGATGTTTCACTGTTAAAATGCGGCCTGAATTAATTTTGGGGTGAATCCACGTTTAAGAAAAACACTCCTAGAAAACTTTGATGGAGATCAGAACACTCACAATATGGATCAATATTTGCTGCTTGGCCAAAATCGTGAATATTGCACAGGCGCAGGATGTGCTTAGGATAAAGCAAGCTCATCTTGCTATGTTGAATGAAAGCTCAGTGGATAATATTCATTCATCAGACTAGTTTAGTTCAGGGCTGTTCCTGGACTCCAGTTTAGTTCCAGGGCTGTTCAGTCAGTTAAGTGTACACTTTAAAGATTTTGATCCTTAAGGAACCCAGTCCTAGATCAGCTTCTACTCCAATATCATTTGTGAACACAGTCCAGTTGCCCTAAGTGGCTCTCCAAGTCAAGGTGTTGGACGGGGCTTTTAAATGCTTTCAGCAGGCGCGAGAGGGGCCGCCTTTGGCCCGTAAATCAGCCGAATGGACTTTGCACTGGTTGGACAGATCCCAACACGGCCATAATTCCTACCATTCCATTAACCCTTTACATGCCAGCCCTACCTCTCCTCTGATAACACATACCATTAGTAAGTGTGTTTACGTGAACAGTAGTAATATGATCATATGAGTTTGGGAGTTACCAGATCATTCAAGTGTGCTGAATATAAACAAGATATCTGATAACAAGACACGGATTTGCAAACATAACCGAATACAGAAGTGCTTTAGTAAATACTATAAACAAATGAAAGGAAAGATGTCAAATGTCAAATGTGACTGTCAAATTTGCTACTATAATTCTTTATATAGTTATATTTTGCCAGTTAAGCAACTCCTTTGTATTAGGAAATTAGAATTTTACATCACAGCACATTACTTGTGTTCTTTAGTAGGTTAAGTGGTAAGTTGTAAAGCATATCTAGCAGTCCTATTTAGAAGGAAATGCTATTATTGACTAACTCATGTAGAACAATTTTTTTCTTTTGCAGTTATCAGATTATTTGTATTATATATGAAGCATGTAGACATACTCAGTGTGAAGTAGTGTCTATTACAATATAATGTTTATAGAGGTTTTTTTTAAGTCACTGTGAATTAATAAGAGGAGCAAGTTGAGTATGCATAACTGGTCATAACTGTGCATTTATTCATTAAACTGTTCCTTATGTCCTATATACATTTTATATTGTTCAAGCACCTTGATGCAGGGAAACCTGAGCCTGTAAAGTGTGTCCTCTTGACCAGTTGATTGGAATTGTCGGGTTTCATTTGTTTCTCTCTCACATTCCTCAGTGGATCTGGCAGTGGAGCAGGCTCATCAGGGTGTGTTCTTTAACAGCGGTCAGTGCTGTACGGCAGGTTCCCGTATCTATGTGGAAGAGCCCATCTACGACGAGTTTGTGCGCAGGAGTGTAGAGAGAGCGAAGAGGAGGATAGTGGGAAGCCCGTTTGACCCCACCACTGAACAGGGTCCTCAGGTACAGCAAAGGTTTTAGACATATTCTATCCATGGAATATCTAATGCAGGGCTCAGAAATATATTTGGAGATCACTAGCCACTTGTCCTATTTTTTTAAGCCAATGATTACTTTTTTTCACTAGCCAAAACATTACTGCTATAAATGCAACTTATAAATTGATCAAATACAAACATTTTATCATCAGGACTTTGTTGCTCAAATAAATATAGCAACTAATTACTGCTAAGAAACTGTAGGTATAAATGTGTGCAATTTTCAATTCTGCTAAATAGTATGCAAAAATAACCCTCGTTGAGTGCTGATTACAATTTTATAGGTCCATGTTTGACTAATTTTTTCCATTTAAAACAGGGACATTTTTTAGTTCTTCCATTAGGAAAATGATCTGGAGAGAGAAGTGAATAATTTATGCAAGACATGATACCAGAAAGCTTTTATCCACAGAACCTGTGTGTTATTCTAGCTTGCTAACATACAAACATAGTGGCAAACAAAATCATGGTTGTTATTTAGCTGCTGTGCAATAAAAGCCTGAAAATATGACCATGTGTTTCCAAATGTCATATTCATATATACTAGCATTTTGTGTGAGGGTAAAGGTGAAGAGAGAGGTTTCTTGGCCATTTTTATTATGTATCATTTATAATATCAATCCCATAGCTTGTTTACTGGGTCGTCCTACATGCCACGGAACCATCCACGAATTTTATTAAAACCTCCTTTTTGCTGCCTTTCCTTCTAATTTTTCTGTTCATGCTCTTTTTTTTTTAACTCTATTGCCATGTTTGGCCTAGTGACGTTTAGTGGTCAAACTTGTTTCTGCATGCTCAGACATCCCTCAATGTGTCTCCTTCTTGTTTCCTTCCTCTCTCAGATCAGTATTGAGCAGCAAAGGCGTGTGTTGGAGTTCATTGAGAGTGGCATCAGTGAGGGAGCTAAACTGGAGTGTGGAGGGAAAGCCCCCTTCTCCAAAGGCTACTACATCCAGCCTACTGTCTTCTCCAATGTCCAGGACCACATGCGCATTGCCAAAGAGGAGGTAAACCAGCACCACCACCACCACACAGCCACACAGCCTTCTTACTGGCACTTACGCACTAGGCCCTACACAGCATCTTTCATTAAATCTGCATCTGGAAAAAACAGCCCTTTGGTGACTCGGAGGTGGTTGTTGATGCCGTGGAAATGAAAAACTGTCATGTTACGCGTCTATACTGAGCTGGGTTTTGGAAAGCGAACTAAACATGTTTTCCATCTTTCTGACTGACTGTTCTTCATTACTGAACACACACAATTCATCCTCATAATCAGTAATTCCAGCTGTGCATCAGAAGCTTATTTGCTAATGGGACTCTCCCTGCTCTGTGGCAGATTTTTGGGCCAGTTCAGCAGATCATGAAGTTTAAGACGATTGAGGAAGTCATCGAGAGAGCCAACAACACTGAGTATGGCCTGACTGCTGCTGTCTTCACCAATGACATCAACAAAGCCATGGCCATCTCCACAGCTGTGCAGGCGGGCACTGTTTGGTATGTGTTATTTACGCTTGTTCTGTATCATATAACACACATAAACAGAAATATTCAAGCCCTTTCACCAGCTTTACTATGTTTCATAGAAAATAGTACTCTAATCGATGGGATTCCGAATGTCATTTTTTAAAATTTACTATTAAATTTGTCATAAAACATTTCCTAATAAGGAACGAAGATAAATGGCTACCCAGTATTTAGATGATTTACTAAATTGCACTGAAGTTATGAGCGTATTTGTATGTCTGCCAGGTGAAACTCTCTAAACTGTCTCTTTCACTCTGTTTATTTTTCAGGATAAACTGCTTTAATGCATTAAGCTGCCAGTGTCCTTTTGGAGGATTTAAAATGTCAGGCAATGGACGTGAACTGTAAGTTCTTTTACTCAGTCTGACACATCTAACTTGAGATAATAAAAAGAATTTGATTTTAAACTGATGATTTGGGACAGTAATCAGAAGGATCCCAAGCTACAGCCTTAAGCAAAACTAACGGCTTAGGCACCAGATTCACATCGTTTTTCATCCACAAAGCTCTAAGAGAAGCTTTTTATACATCTTATATTATATATTTTATATATATTTTCCATGGCACTAACCTAGATAAACTATAGTGTACTAAGCACAGTTACTACATGACTTACACTCAGTTTCACTGGATGTAAATCAGATCAATTCAGATTTGAGTTGCTGATTCAACACTACCAAAGAAAAACATCCAACATAATGTCTGAGTGTCTGAGTATATTCTGCCTGAAAGGTGATTGGGAAGGAGGAAATTAGGATATGTGTGCTTTGCCCACGTGTTGATTTTTTCTCTCTCAGCCATTGACACTTGACTTCCCCAGAAATGTTGAAAGCTAGTGCCAACAAACAGAGTCTCAGCCCAATTGTGAATCATGGCTTTAATTGAGGCAAAGGTTGTGTTAAATGTTTAAAAAATAAAGTCTATATACTTTTGTATGCAAAGTTTTTGTATTTTCATAAATAGATAATTGGTTATTAAACCTCTTTTTATGTGATTTGATCAGTGAGATGGTGTGTTTACAGGCATTTTTTCTTGTTTTCCAGGGGTGAGTATGGCTTGATGGAGTACACAGAGGTGAAGACCATCACAGTGAAGATGCCAGGGATAAACTCGTAAACTTACACACGCATTCCTAATGGAAGAAGGACTTCCTCTGGGCTTATCACTGACCCCAAGCCTCTTCATCATCCACTAACCCAGCATCATCATCTCCATCTTCATCTCCATCTGGCAGCACCTCTATAACTTCATCATCCACTAGCTGCCTTCATGGCCACTTTAACTCCCAGTAGTAGCCTCCCTTCGCCGACTCCATTAACCATACTAAAGCACTCGGAGATGGCGAGGGAGGAGGAACACGCTATAAACCACTCCACCTCCAACATCTCGACACTAACAGACTGAAACGTGGCTATAAGGCTTGAACCTCACACACAACTTCTCTTTGCTCTGATTCACTGGGTAAAATCTGCAACTGCCTTTTGTTTTTTTTGTACTAAGACCACTGAAGCTATCTGTCATAGCAGTTGAAAGGGCAGATGTGATCTTTTTATTAAGTATTAATTTTAAAATGTAATTGTTTAATTGTTCTGTGTTTTGCTGTTCTTGTTTTATGGCGTATAGCTCTGTATGTCAACCTGTTGACCAATGTAAACAGAAATGGTTTACCTCAGAAACAAAAAAAAGCAACGTTAATATGAGAAATGTATTTTACACAAATGATTACTCATCGGTGTCCATTTATTTTCTTTCTTAAACAATTATTTACTATGAAAATAGAAAGTAAGATATAAAAATGACTATAGTTTTGTTTTCCATCATTAAAAAAAAATTCATTAAAAAATTTCTATCAGTTTTTATTTGGAAGTTGGGGGTGGGGGGGGGGTGTTGTTTGAATGGTGATATGTTAAGATAAGCTGGAAATTTTCAATAAAAGAGGATTTAAAAAAAAAATACTGACACACTTGTGCTGTATACCATTACAAAGCAGTAGCATTGCTGAAAGGGTAATGTCAGCACTTCCCATAATCAAAACATATTTTGTGAATGAGTGGAGGAAAATATGTAGCAGTGGTTTCTGCACACCCTGAAATTACTGATCATGACTGGGAGAAATGAAAGAGATAAACATAACACATGGTGTTTAGAAAGGCATTAAGAGGCAACTTAATCGGAATGTATCAGAATTCTCTCGGAAATCCAAACATAATCATAGATGACACTCCCCATAGTCCCACTTGTAAATGGATATTGCAATGTAATATGTAAGGGTTGTTAACCCTACAATCGACAATGGAAAGTGTTGTTTCCATTAGGATGAGGGGGCCAAGTGAGAAAGAGGGTGCAGACAGAATGGCATACACACTAGTGACTTTTATCAGGTGAAGCTGGCATGGTTTGAATAGAAAAAGTCAAGAAAAGAAAATATTCACAAATGGGGCTGAACTAAACCTTTTACAATGGGGTTAGAACCAGTGATTTGATTGAGCTGGCAATCTAGGGTGGGACAAACTTCTGTATTAGGTACTTGAACCTGCTTGTTCCTCTCAGTTAGATAATGATTAAATAAAATTTCAAATGTCGCAGAGATGTTGAAGTGGCTATTCTTTTATTATTCAAACTAGCCTATCATAGCAATATTTACCAAGTCCTTCAGTTTGCATCATATGACATTTGGTAAATGAGTAGTAGTAGTAGTAGTAGTAGTAATAATAATAATAACAACAACAACAACAACAACAACTTTTGTAAAGTTGCTTTGTAACAATATCTATTGTTAAAAGTTCAATACACTACTACTATTACTACTACTCCTAATATGACTACTAGGAGTACTACTACTACTATTAGTATTACAACTACTAATAACACTACTTATACTACTACTACTACTGCTACTACTACCATCCATACTAATAGTAATACTACTACCATCCATACTAATAGTAATACTTCTACTACTATGGCTACTACTAATACCACCACCACCACCACCACTACTACTTCTATTAAGACTATCAGTACTACTACTACTACTACTACTACTACCAGCACCACCACCCAACCACTACTACTTCTATTAAGACTATCAGTACTACTACTACTACTACTACTACTACCACCACCACCACTACTTCTATTAAGACTATCAGTACTACTACTACTACTACTACCACCACCACCACTAGTACTTCTATTAAAACTATCAGTACTACTACTACTACTACCAGCACCACCACCCAACCACTACTACTTCTATTAAGACTATCAGTACTACTACTACTACTACCACCACCACCACCACCACCAGTACTTCTATTAAGACTATCAGTACTACTACTACTACTACTACTACTACGACCACCACCACTACTTCTATTAAGACTATCAGTACTACTACTACTACTATTACTACTACTACCACCACCACCACTAGTACTTCTATTAAGACTATCAGTACTACTACTACTACTACTACTACTACTACTACTACCACCACCACCACCACCACCACTACTACGTGTACACCACTACTATTACTTCTACTACTGTCACTACTAATAACAGCAGCACCAATACTACCAGGTTTTTTTTATTACTACTACTATTATCACTACTACAACCCCAATTCCGAAAATGATGGGACAGTATGGAAAATGCTCATAAAAACAAAGAGGAGTGATTTGTAAATGTACTTTTACTTGTATTTAAACAAAAAAAACATAAATACAAGGTATTTGGGATAAACGTTTATTTTGAAATTGATGCATGCCACACTTTCCAAAAAAAGTTGGGACAGTGTCCATGGTATGGGTAACTTTCACATCTGTGAGGGCACCATTAATGCAAAAAATATAAGTACACATTTTGGAGCAACATATGCTGCCATCCGGAGCAGGTCAACTCCAAACTACATTCTGCCCAGATTACAAGCGCATGGTTGCATAAGCAGAGATTGTGGGTGCTAGCATGGCCTGCCGGCAGTCCTGCAACCAAAATAAGGCAACGAAGATCCTGTACACTTGTACAGCTGAAGAAATGCATAATGGATGAATGGAGCAAAATTCTACTTGGTAATCTTAACCAACTGATGAATTCATTGCCCAAACGTTTAATAAGTGTTTTTAGAAGAAAAGGTGATGTTACACAGCAATAAACAGTCAACTGTCCCAACTTGTTTGGAGTGTGTTGCAGTCATCAGATTTGAAATGAGTATATATTTTCAAAAATAAATTAAAGGGTTTTTTTTTTTTGGTAATTTCCATACTGTACCATCTTTTTCAAAATTTGGGTCGTAATACCACCACTACTACTACAATCACTACTAATATGACTACTACAATCACTACTTCTACTACTATTACGACTACTATTATCACTACTAATACCACCACCACCACCACCACTACTATTTTTTATTTAGAACGTACCTATTATTTAGATATAAATCTCAAGGTGGTACAAAATTAATCCAAATAAGCAGTAAAATAACACCGTCACGCTTAAGAAAATGTTTTCCTAATAAAAGCAGATTAAAATAATAGACCAGTGTTCAGTGTTTGTGAAACTCTCAGGTGGTTACGAAGGTGTTCCAGAGTTGTGTGGCAACCGAAAAATAGACATCTATTATATTATAGGCAATTCAGTTCTGGGAAAACAGCAAAGGTGGTTTGGGTTAGATCTGATTTTTTTTTTTTTTTAAAGGTCAGCCTATGTTTTAAGAGGTGAAAATGAGAGAAAATTGTATTTCTGTGTGTGTGTGTGTGTGCTTTTTTATTATTATTATTATTATTTTATATATAAATTACTGATGACTAAGAGTGATGCTCTTAACTCCTAAGTCCATTTTGAACCATGATACATATAAAAACATTGTTGTATACAGTTACATGCAATACACTGGACGATGCAAAGATAAAACATACAGATATAACTGTAATTCAGCCTTTTTTAGGCTAACTCTTAAGAATGGAATAGTTTTCAGTTAACTCTTTAGAGTGCAGTAGTTTCCCAGCTGAGTCCCATGCATGTAAAATACACCAAGTTCACACGGATATTTAAAAATTAGAGTGATATTAAAGGGCGGCTCTTTGCTAAGGCTTTGCGGGACAGAAAACATGATGAATCCAACAGTTCCTTTGGGAAAGCTTTTCAACACTCTGTCTCAAGTATAACTCTGAGTGATTTATTGATATTACAGCCAAAAGGCGCATGTTTTCATTTCATTCTTTGGCAGCCTCATGATTTATACACAACAGTGCAGTTAAAATAAACCATTTATATCCTATTGATATTGATACTGACTTGAAAGATTGAAAGATTTACAGTGACTACCAATATTATTCTTAGTCATATCTACACTTCATAGCACTGCTGTCAGATTTACCAATGCATGTAAATGCTCTGTATATTTCTAAATAAGTGAAGCCATTTAGACAATTAAATTAAGATGGATTATGTTAGACAAATTCTAAATTTGAATGAAATAACTTCCTCTTCACAGCTCAATGGACCTCTACAATCTGGAGTCCAGTCATCTATAACAGAAGATTCAGATCTAAATTTACTTGATGTTTATATGTTTTTAAGGTGAAATATATACATTCACAAATGTTGGAGAAAGATACATATCCTAACACTGTTCATGAACACTATAGAAATTACTTAGAATCTTAGCAAGTGGAAACAAGTTAAATGTTGTGAATATGTGGCCAAATATGTTGAATGCAGCCAAATGAATCTAGTATTTCCTATTAAAAGATTACAATAAACCAAATATAAGATTAATAAATCTATTTCTAGACATTTTTACTAATTTCAATTTTAATTTATTTCTAAAAAGAAGCAAATTATTATTAATGATTAATTTCACTTGCTAAGATGTCATTTCTTTGTACTGTATCTCCTCTCGTAGCATTAAAGCAAATAAAACTTTCAAATTTTCCCTTATAACATCTCTTCAAATACAGCCACCACATTAAGCTTTTTCTCCGTTCCCACAGAATGTCCAGGATGTACTCACTCCTTTCAGACATCTTGGAATTGGTCCAAGGTTAAGTGGTGATAAAACATCCGTCAGGATTTGAACTGCCATATTTCTGCTCCATGTAATACAGTTATTGGACATAGCACTTATGGAGCCCAATAAGTATCATTCGTGGAACATTAGCCATTGCGCTTGGAGAAGATTTATAATTAAAAATGGGCATAACCTTACCATCTAATGAATGGAAGAAAGTATTAAACCCTTAAGATATTACACAAAATAAATCAGTTCTAATGATGTATGGATTTTCTGTGCTTTGCCAAATAGTTCTCAGAACTAATGCAAGTCTCATTTAAACGTTAGAGGTTCTAAATGAGATTGTGACATTAGAGCCTTCAATGGGATCATTTGTCTTCATCAAGATAGAGAGAAGGTTGAGATAACTCAGCCAGGGTATTGTGTGGAGAGATGGGGTGCTTGGTTCATGGGGGGCCTTTAACATATTCCCCTCCAGGGGGAGACACTTCCTCCACCAATCACCCCATCACATAACCAAGGGCACATATAAAACAAGAACATATGACTTGATCTATGTGAACAATATGACCTGATATCGACTGAACACGCACAGGTTTTAGTGCTTAATCATTGTGAGTTGGCTTTAAAGGACAATATAAAAATTATGTGTTCACACATTTTCACAGGTCTTCAGTTCATTTCCTGACATCACAACCAGGATAGTGAGCTCCAAAAGTCTGAAACAAGTTCTCAGACTTTATAGAAAATGCTCCTATTTACATTAATTTCTAATTTAATTCAAGATTTTTCATTACAAATTATATTACTGACAACTTGAACGAAAATTAGAATCTTTTAAGTATTTACATGAGTTTCTTAATATTTGGTATGTCCCCATTTTGCTTTAATGAGTGTGCACTGGAGCTGTCATGGACTCCTCAAAGCGAATTTTATATCAAATCCATCAGAGTGTCGTCTGAACACATGCTTCAGTAGTAGAGATTAGGCATGAGGAAACTCTGACCTTTTGTACAAAGCAGTTAACATGGTCAATATCACAAATTTGCATGCATTTAAATGTAAGGGACCTAGAAAAAGCAGAATCTTGAATATTAAATATTGAAGATATTGAGTATCTATTTTATTTGTTTTAAATATTTAGGAATGCAAAAACCTTCTGTTCATTTCCAATTTAAAATAAAATAAGAATCCCAGATTTTCAATGTGGTCTCAGATTTTTGGACCACACTGTATGTTTACACGGAAGTGATATGAGTGCACATGAAATCCATCCATCCATTTTCTGTACCACGTATCCTACACATGATCCTGGTGGAGCCTGGAGCCTATCCCAGGGAACCCAGGGCACAAGGCGGGGGACACACTGGGTGGGGTGCCAACCCATCGCAGGGAACAATCACACACTATGGATGATTTGGAAATGACAATCAGCCTACAATGCACGTCTTTGGACTGGGGGAGGAAACTGAAGTACCTGGAGGAAACCCCAAACCCCGCACACACAGGGCGGAGGTGGGATTCAAGCCCCAACCCTGGAGGTGCGAGGCAAATGTGCTAACCACTAAGCCACCGTGTCCCATTGGACATAAAGTGAAGGGTTAAATAGTTTGGAAGCCAAGGGGATTAAAAGTCAAAGGGCTATCACAAACCCTAAAGCAGAAAATACTGACCTTTCACAGAGCTGGAGAATAGTATAAAAAGATATCAAATGGTGTTTAGTGACACCATTACTGATTAAAAACCATGATTCAGTTAGAAATTATTAAAAACCATGATTCAGTTAGAAAATATTAAAAAACATGATTCAGCAAGAAACAAAGACCAAAGTGTGGAAGAAAAAGATCTGCTAGAGTGATTTGCAAAACAGATCAAAACAAACAGCAAAAGACCTAATGTCCTTAGAAGCACGTGCAGTAGAAGTTCTTTTATATCATATTCATATTCTGTCCTACATGTGATGACAGATTGGTCTTCAAGGATAGATATGAAAATTCTCTGTTCACTCTTTAGCTCATCTCCTGGCCTACACAAGCTGCTGCTTTTTTCAGTAGCAATGGCGCAGAGAATTTACTGTCAAACAGAGTATTACTAAGAAGCTGCTGAAGCTGTCAGCATGTTTTAGACCACTTGTGCACAGTGCATCCTAATCCTCTGATCTCTGTCTTAGCCACAACTACCATCGCAACCCTAAATCATCACTAATAATCAGCCATAACCGAGCACGCTCCAGCCTTCTCCTCCAGGCGTGACGAATTTTTGCGGAAAATGAAAAGGGGGAAAAAGCAACGTACATGAAAAAGTGCTGGGCTGCTGCCAGGTTCTCCGTGACCTCTGATCCCTTAGTTGGGAGTTAGCTAGTTTCCTCTTTCCTCTGACATCACTGTCCAAACCTTGAAGAACAATAACACGAGCTCGATTGCATGACGCAAAAGCTCTCTCTCGCGCAACAGACGCGCCGCCCGCGAGCTCAGTGTTCCCATTTCAGCACAGCTGCACATCTGCCGTTCATGTGATACTCACATACACACACACACACTCACACACATACACACACACACTCACATACACACACACGCACACTCATACACACACTCACATACACACACACACACAAACGCACACACACATACACACACACACTCACATACACACACACTCACATACACGCACACACACTCACATACACTCACACACACACTCACACACACACACTCACACACACACACATACACACACATACACACTCATACACACACACACATACACACTCATACACACACAATCTCTCACACTCACACACATTCATACACACACAATCACTCACACACACACACATACACACACACTCATACACACACACACACACATACACACACACACACACTCACGCACACTCACGCACACTCACACTCACACACACACACACACACACACACACTCATACACACTCACACACACTCACACACACTCACACACACTCACACACAAATACACACTCACACACACACAATCTGTCACACTCACACACACACACACACATGCACACACCCAAACTCACACACACACACACACACATACACCCAAACTCTCCCACACACACAAACACACACACAAACACACACACACCTCTACCAGTTACAGAACGAAGGAGAACATTTCCTAACGCAAGAGTTTCCCAAAGCTCTCACTGCACTCCTCTAAGCGTGGAGTTTCTTGCTGGCGTGCTTTCTGCATGACTGTGCTAACAGACTTCATCAAACATTGGTCACCTGTTATGCTTCTGATGTCACTCAAGATATTGAGGAAATAAATGTCTGGATATTCATCTGACAAACCGTGTTTAATAAATTTCGTTTGCTCTAGGGCATGAGTAATGCTTTCTTGAAATGGCTTGAATCACTGGTATGAAACACCGAAGTTGCATTGCACTTTAATGCAGCCTTCAAATCATACATCACAAATGGATTCGATTACAAAAAGAGTTGAACTTCTTTAGCACAGAGTGGTCCCAGTTAACTCCCTAATGCCATAAGTCTTTTATTTACAAGCTGAATGAATCACACCGCCAAACACGTGAACTAAAACCCAAAAGATATGGGCATGTACAATCCAGTCCACACAGCTGTAAAGCTCACCACACTCTTGGACTCTTGGTGTCTAGTTTACTGAAAGCCCCGAGGGAGTCTGGTTTTAAAATATTCAAGCAAATTGCTCTTTAAATTCAGCGCATTTCACTGAGCTCTCAGATCTTAATTTGTTATTTTAGCCTATTTCAGAAACACAAGCCAAGTGCTACACATAGGCAAATGAAAGAGGCTGCAAAAAAAAATAAAAATGCACCTTGTGTGATTTATTTAATGCAGTCCAGATGTGCAAGAGGCCCAGGGAAACAGGTGACGATAGCATTAGGCTGGGATTGCACACAGATGGAAAAGGGCTTGAACTTATTTTTGCATCACTTCTGGTGCAGACTCTTTCCCCTACAAACGATGAAAAAGATGAAGTGAATCAACCTCCACATCATACAGTCTTGCTGGATGGATGACCTTCTAGCCATTTCTGAAATGTCTGTCAAGTGAAAAAAACCTGGGATCATCCTGCCATCATGGCCTTGTGTGTGGCCTTTTGTGTGTCGGACATACGTATTTCAATTCCATGCCACATGGCAAGATCATAAGTCCATTTGAATGTGTGCATGTCATATTCCTAGGAGGGTATCATTTCTCAGAATTTTAATTACAGCAATTACAGACTCGTCGAGGGAGATGAGTTCAGCCCTTAACGGCACAGGACTCTGCGCTCTGCTTCCTTTCAGGTGAGAGGGCTTCTGGATAACGTCAACAGTAATCAGCAGCGATTGCGCGGCTGTCGGGGCCGCACTGAAGAGCCACTGCGCGTGTCAGAGTTCAGTCCTCACTGACAGGGTGAGGATGGACGTTAAGCAGAACAGAGCTACAGATAGGGGGGGTACCTGGGGGATACCAGAGTCCGTTACAGGAAGGAAATTAAGAGGCTTTGTAACTTCAAGTACAGTTTTGAGGTTCTGTTTGGTGATGACACTACGATTTGTCTGTGAAACCAGCAGAAAGAACGAAACATACAGAGTTGGATGCTAGCTAGCAGTAATGTTAAGCGCTCACTAACATGGAGAGAAAACTCGAAACAAATGTTAACATACTGTACATTTTTTCACAGTATTTTTAATGCATACTGATTTTACTGCATACTGATTGATAACTAATTGACCTTTGATGATTTAGTGCAGACCACCGTTCTGGTTACCTAGCATCAGTGCTAACATTAGCTCTTGTTCCCAAGAACATTAACACTAAACTTCATTAAACTAAAGTGGAACCACTCAACCACTATTTTCAGAACACTAAATACCATAATTTGTTGTAGTTTGTAGTTGAATATTAATGTCTTTTGTATGACATATTTTCATTTATTTTTGACCAACCACATTAGGTGGTGATCATCTTCCATCCCAAGATGTTACAGTTGTTATATGCTTGGATTATGATAGAAAACTGTGGAACCGTGGTCTGTGGAACATTCTGACACTGGAATGGGTCTCTGACTAGAGAACATTTGAGAACCTCTGTATTATAGCATATTAAATATCTAAAGTCAAAACTAACTATTTTGGGTTTCCGTAGTATTAAATGTGAAACTTTATCTAAAAATGAAGCAACTGAAGTTCATTGTTCAGTGAAGACCAGTGCTGTTGAAACTAAATGAACTCAGCCTTTTCAATATAACACACAATTGATAAAGAGATTCATCCAAGTGTTTCTAAGTGAGTAGTTTCCTGCACTCAAGAACTCTATTTCATCTCACACGGGTGCTTAACCCCACTCCTCTCTTCTCTCTCAGGCAGAATTACAAGACACCCCCCATCTCCTTAAAGTACCCCAAATGGGGCTCCTCCAGCTCTCTGTGGCAGCCATTTGGGAAGAGTGTTCAGCATGATGGATGCATAAGAAAGCGACACATTGTCCCAGCAAGGTGCCGGCGAGCTGCGCGCTGATTTGGCCGCCCTTAAATCACCACGTCGCAGTGTGAAATGATTCATTGGCGTTAGCAGACATCCGTGTCCCCGGTGACCAAGAGCTCCCCACTCCAGATCTCACGCCCTCTCATACATGTTTATGCAGCTGGATTGTTTTATTGCACCAATTAAATTAAGTTGTGATAATTGAACGTAAGCACTGGGCTCTGGAGGGCTACCAGGGCATGTCCACCTGTCACGCTGTGCTGTGCTGTGCTCCAAAAAACCCTCAGCACATGGCTGAGCTTTACACCTGTAACATTTTAGCATTTCAGTTGCATGATTAAGTGCAGTAAAAGGAACCACATTAAAGATTAACGTCAGAAGCAAGTGTTTGTTCATCCCTTGAAAAAAATGCTTCAGTTGGTCAGCTGACAGACGGCTGGGTGCTGCAGTGTATTTCCTGTCTTTAAATGGAGAACTTTGGGAATAAGCTATCAGAACTCATGAAAAGATCATCTCATTTCCCTCCTCAAGATCGCATACTGCAGCTTGTGACTCGGTGGCAGTGACGAGAATGAGAACAAGAACATGGCGTTTATTGGAACTCAGTGGGCCACCTGACCTCCCACTGGAGCAGAAGGAACATACTCAGCTGCATGAAAACCCACTAATTGTGCCTTTAATGACAGCCGACTGAAGTTGTTATGGGTGTTTTTTTAATCTCCACCCGATGTCACAAAGAAGAACGTGAAGGATTTCCCCTTTGGCTCAACATTAAATTGAAAGCATTAACAGTCATTGCATGATGGCACACACTGTAAGCACATGTGGGTGTATTACACAGTTTTATTGGTTTATGGTTTGTTATGGTGATGATTAAATGTATTATATTGTACTCATTACATTATTATAATGTACTCACTCATTTTTCAATCCCTACAAGAGGTCTTTCATACAACTCAACATGTACTCAGTAAAATATTATTTACAATATGTCACACACCAGACTCATTTACAATATGCCACTTTTTTTTCTACAGTGAAAAGCCAGAGAAGGCACTTTTAATACCTTAACCATACGAAATTAACCTTTACATCAGCAGTCTACTGAGGTGAGCCCATGCTTGGCAGTGGCTTTAGATCTTGTCCCTGATTAACAAGTTGTTCTTCTAATGAAACCATTGGACTGTTGTACCATTGTAAGGTTTTTCTTTGGTGTTCAAGATTCGCATTAGTTTTGAAAAGGAACATTCCGATATTATTAAAAGAAACAAATAAAAAACCACAACTAGGATCATCTGTATTCACAAATTAAAGTTCACAGTGGAACTGTATCAACATCTAATTAAAGCTGCAAGCAGGGATGAACAGACCCACGCACCCTGGTGCACGTTGTGGCTACACTGCCAGGGGAATGCCATTCCCTTTTTTTTTCTTTTTTTTAGCATTTTGTACCACTTATATGTTGTTAGGAGTGTATCACGATGTAAAACATGTAATTTCCTGTTCACAGTAGGTGGCGCTATGACTATAACTGAATATTGGCATGTAGATGTCTTCAGGCCAGGATTCGTACATTGTCTAAGTTAGTGTAAAACACGTCAGTTCATGTTGCCAGTAGGTGGCACTATGGCTATAACTAATTATTGGCACAGAGATGTATTCAGGCCAGGACTGTTATCAAACATGTGAAGTTTGGGGCAGATTGGACATTGTATGTATGAGTCAGAACAACTTCCTTTTTCATGGCGAAGCCTCTAACTTTGTCAGACTTTGCCACACCATGCAGCGAAAAGTCAAAAGCTTCGCAATTTAGCATCGCCAAGGCCTTTAGATTAGACTGACCGAATATGATGTTGATCGGATGAATTCTCTAGGAGGAGCTCGTTAAAATACGAGGCCTGGAAATGGCAAAATCTGAGCAAGAATTGCAGAGAAATATCAAAATGGCTGACTTCTTTTTGGGTTAAGGATAAGGCTCTAAGAGACCTTTTTGTACGTTTTAACATGTTACATATGCCTACTGATTTTCTTACGCGTAGGTGAAATGTAGCACGAGGGTTGCTTCGTTGAAATTTTGTAGATGGCGCTATCGAGCCATTTTGCCACACTTAATTCTAAAACCTGTATCACTTGCCACTTTTGAGGTGTGTGCAAAGTTTCATGAGTTTTAGAATATTTTTAAGCCTCAAAAATGTGATTCGTTTCATAAAAAAATGGCAGGCCTCCACAGACACACTGTTCAACAAACTCAATGGCTTCGCAATTTAACGTCGCCAAGGCCTTTAGATTAGACTGACTGAATATGATGTTGATCTGATAAAATTTCTGGGAGGAGTTTGTTAATGTACAAGGCTTGAAAATGGCTGTTGCCAGTAGGTGGCGCTATGACTATAACTGAACATTCACATGTAACTGTATTCAGACCGGGACTGCTATTAAGCATGTGAAGTTTGGGGCAGATTGGACATTGTATGTATGAGTTATAACAACTTCCTCTTTTATGGCGAAACATAGAAATTTGTCAAACCGCCACAGCCACGCTGTGCAGCAAAAACTCAAAAGCTTCGCAATTTAGCATTGCCAGGGCCTTTAGATCAGACTGACAGAATATGATTTTGATAGGATTAAATCTCTAGGAGGAGCTCCTTAAAATACGAGTCCTGGAAATGGTAAAATCTGAACAAAAGTTTAAGAGAAAAATAAAAATGGCTGACTTCCTGTTGGGTTTAGGATATGACTCTAAGAGACTTTTTTGTACGGGTTGGCATGTTACATATGCCTACTGATTTTCGTATGTGTAGGTGAAACGTAGAGCAAGGCACACATTGTTGAAATTTTGTAGGTGGCGCTATCGAGTCATTTTGCCACACCTAATTCTAAAACCTGTATCAGATGGAATTTTTTGCCACTTCTGACACATGTGCAAAGTTTTGGTATGAGTATGTCTAGGCCCTCAAAAATGCAAAGAATAATAAACGGAGCAGATACAATAGGGTCCTCACATCATTGGTGCTCAGGCCCTAAATAACCTCCAGCTTACAAATCAGCCTTCAAATCTTGAGATGCTAGAACTCAAATTATGCTAAGTAAAATGATTCTGGTTGTCCAGCTACATGATGAATTTGTTGTTTTTCTTCATTTTTATAGATTACAGTATATATTGAGTACTTGCGTCAGTGTATAATCACACCTGGGTACTGTAGATATGTACTGCTGCTGTGATCATAAAGACTGTCTTGTGCTTATCCCACTCTCCAATTCACAATATGCTCATACTGAACATCATTTCAACACACTTAGTATCATTGCCTTTATTGTTCTACATCTGTATACTGTAATGATTTATAATCCCACTATCAGGTGTCATCCAGAACAGGATGGGTTTTTGAGTTTGGTTCCTCTCAAGATTTCTTCATCATGTCAGGTTCTTTTTATTTGCCCCTGGCCTGCTCATTTGGTATCTGGGAGCTGGAAGCTGACAACTGCATGACTGTAAAGTCAAATAAGTTGAATGAAAAAAGATGCTCAGTATTAGCATCACAGTTTTTATGATTATAGCAGCACTTTTTTTTAGAAACATGTCTACAGTTTTCAGTTGAGATTTTCCACTAAAGTTGTGGGTCTCATCATTCCATTGCCATTTCTGCCCCAAAATAACATTGGATAGATGGTATATCTAACCAACACTCTGTGTTCATCAGGCTAAACCAAATTCCATCCAATTCACAAAGATTTATGTGCTCTGTCCTCAGTTTATTTTTCATTACTCACCAATTATACAATACATATCACACTTACAATACAAAAACAAGACACAATCCCCTGGTCCTACAATAGATTATCCTCTGGACTTAAAATCAGGCTGGTTTCGTGCATATGTTCAGAGCCTAGCCAAAAGTATGTCGATTTTTAAAATTATTTCTAAACAGTTTATGTTTTCAGGACTTAGCATTCACAGCTGTGCTGTCTTCAACTTCTTCTTCCTGAACCTACAGCTGTGAGTGAGTTTAAAAAATGGAGGAAATTGGATTTGACAGTGTTTTTCATTCTTTCATCTCCAAAATAACATCACCCCTGATTCCTCATCGCCGACAAGTGATGAAAATAGACGAGGGCAAAGGTTTACGATAGGCGACGTTCATTTGAAGAAGGGGGCTGAGTGCTAGCGAGAGATAGAGAAGAAAAACAAATGTTGAGGGGTTGAGGTGCGGCACGGTGAGTGCTAGAATGCTCTCTTCCTCCAGCCATTGATGGGACGACACCTCTGATCTCTCATCTCGTCTAAGGCTTAATACTCAGCAGAGCAGCGGCGTTACTACCGAACACACACACACACACACACACACACACACACACACACACACACACACTCTCTCACCCAAAGTGCCCACTGTAGGCCATTTGTTTTGTGAACTATGTGCTAAATGCTACGAGGTGATAAGAGAGGAGTGGGGGTATTAGGGTTTGAGCGAGAAAACACACTTGCTGTTGATTTCTGTCCTCCTTGAACTTCAGTAGTGACACCTAACACATGAGAAAAAATGGCTTCAGTGTGACTTGGCCAACAAAACCAGGCTTAGAACGATTCCAAATAAAACATGTTCCAAACTGAAACCCAGATCACCCATATCTCTCAAAGAAAGATGCCGACATGGAGTTGTTTGGTTTCTAAACACTGCTTTGGTATAAATCACACAAGTGTTTACTGCTCGGAAAATAAAAATTCAAAGTACGATCCCCCAGAGGATGACAGCATTTAGTCAAGTCCAATTCTATATGATTTATTCATATTCTTTTTGTTTCCCAGGATGTGATACTAAAATCTAGTGTGAGAATGTTTTACAAAAGACGATCAGCACAAAGTGATTCAGGATTCCTGACACTTCAATGAAGATCAGGACAAAGCACTTTGACATGGAAACATTTCTAGACAATATCTTACAGAGAAATATGGTGCAAAAAAATGTGTTTTTGATGGATGGGCAGTCAAGGGCATCAAGTCCAAATAAGATCACATGCCAAACCGCTCTGTCCGTAATGCTTTCTTTCACACGGCTAGATCCCACAGCTGGTTAGATTCCCTCTAACCACGGAGGAAGCAAGTGTAGGGAGGGGAGAGCAGCCAACATGCTGAACAGGCTTTCATAGTGATGACAACTGCTTCATTTTAATGAGAAAGGCCTCCCCTCTCCCCTGAGATAAGATAATGAGGAAGCCACTGATCTCACACTTCAATCTCTCTTTCATTTAAAGTGGCAGATAAAAGCACATCAGCCTGTTTGCTTATCCCGGCTTTGCCGATGCGTGTGAGGTGCATTAGGGGTGATCTAGCATGGATTCAGCGCTGCCGCTCTGGACAGTGCCAGAGTCCCAAAGCGTGGCTGCCATTCCGCTTTACTGATGCCAAAGCTTTTCTTTCTGCTCTCGTCTCCTTTCTGCTCTCCAGGAGAGCCGGTTTTACACTGTCCACATGCATTACGTCCCATGCCGTCTGAAGAGAGCTGCTGTCACCCGCCACTTCTCGCAGCATGCAGGCCACCCAGCTCGGACGAGGCTCACGCATACCATCCATCTGTGTGGTCCTTGCAGAAGAGAAACAGATAGATGGCGGAGGAAAGGCAAAGCCAGTGCCAACGGGGAAAGAGATGTTTCAAAATCGGACAGTGTCATTTCTGGGAAAGGAAGGAAGTGAGGGAAAGGAAGAGTGGGGGCTAGAGAAAGCCCAATAAAACAAAAAAGGCTTGTGAGTGTGGGACGCTTGCCATCTGATGAAAGCAGAGAATTGGAAGGAAAGAGCTATGAGGTGTGTGTGTCAGTGTATATATGTAAAGAAACACAGAGAAAAAGAGGCAACGAGAGAATAAGACAAATCTTTGCCTTTTGGTAACACAAGCAAATCAACGTTTTATTAGCATAGGACTCAAGAATGAAAGGCAGCCACAGAGGATTTAATCCACAGGAATGCATAAAAGCATGATGCTCCATCCCTAGTTATGCATTAGCACATAAAAAAACATGTTATTTCAATCCACAGGGTATCCAACTGTTCATTAGGAGCTAGTTAGCAGTCTTTACTGTCCCAGTCTCATCTAAGACATCTAAGATATGGGATCCCATTTCACTATAAAAGCCCCCGATATGGGCCCAGTAAGCTCAACAATTCCTTAAAGAAAAAAACCCTCTATGTAAAGCTATCTGTTAAGAGGGGGGGAAACACAACAGAATCCCTTCCTCTACTTAATGGGGTTTATTTGTGGTTTGGTGAATTAAAAAGGCCTGTTTCCGGCCCACATGTTGGAGATGCTGGTTGCCCCTGAAGGTGTTTTGTGTGAGTGAGCAGAGCAAAGTGGAGAGGAGGAGAACAGCATTGCGTTGCAGGCAGCTGGAAGAGATTAATAAAAAGGAGCAGGCCTCGTAAATGCTGCCGCCCTGCAGTGATTAATGCCTCACCAGACAGCAGGATGGAAAGATAAGGAGAAAGAAGACAAACGCTTTGTTCCGGCCAGGGACACACTACACCCCGCCAGTAGGGCCAAGGGTCTCCAAGTACAGAGGAAACCAAAATGTAGTGGGACACGGGAATGTTGAGCTCTGCCCATGTAACCTGGATCAACAATATCCAGAGTGAGTCACTCTTGTAAAGAAAAGACTACAAAAGTACAAAAGTAGCAAATTATGCATACACATGGTCCATCAACTCCTGTAAGCAGCAGGCAAGAGGAATCTGAAATAATGGCTGCTCATACAGACTCCACAAAAATTTAATAGGCAGGTGGGGGAAAAGTAAGCAAGGGGATGTACTTACAGTCAGACAGATGGTAGGAATTTATATGAAAACAAATATATAAAAGTCATGTTTTACCAGAGAGGAAGAATGCTGCGGTTATGCAACGGAGAGAGTGGAAAAACTATGGTATGGAGAGAAGTTGGATTGAGCTTCTGGGATGATATGTCCTTCTCATGGGCACAAAAGCAATACTCATGACTATAGATAAATTCAACCAACTAGTAAGTGGAGACAGGTGACCCCAAGGTGACCAAATCACCCTAAACTGATTAACATGAACTTAATGTGTATTTGTGATGTCTCACGCTTAATCTATCAGCCCCTGATTCAGTAAGAATACAAATATAGCATGAGCATATGATTGTGCAATCTGATAAAATTGTGCACGCAATTAGTGGATGTGTTCTGCACAATTTAGACGCTGAAATGCAATACGGTCACAAAATAAGAGTGTAAACATGAGCATGAATTTGTTCATGAGGAAAAATAATGAAAACCTTTCACAGGCTCTTTGAATGCTGCTGGTGTCAGACATAAATACAGTGCAAATACAAATGCAAATATATTGTCCCAGTTAGAAAGAAACCTCAATAATTTGTACTGCTGGGACATAATTTTATGAAACATTAATATAATGGTTTTATCTGCAGTAAAAAGGCAGAAACAGGCATATGCAAATTTAACACCTGCCCTTTTAGGTCTATTAATTTGTACATGCAACAGCCATGATTTAAATGATCACACTGCAGGTGTAAAATGATTCTCATCACATTTACACGGACCTGTAATATGCACTTTTACGGTAAAATTAGACAAGATGTGTTAACCTGTGCATATTACAGACACACTCTTCTTTCATTTCGTGCCTCTCTACTTTTTCTCTCAGTTGTTCCATGCATCAGTCAGCTCCTTCCCTTCTCTCTCTTTCTACCTCACTCCTCACTCCAGCCAGCTGTCTAAGATAACAGTGAGATAAGACTGCACTCAGGCATGCTTTAATTGGATATATTTACCATAATAACTGTGTAAAATATAGCAGTAACTTGTCCTAAAAAGGCCGTGGAGAATACCACAAGCATATGTGCTGCATTTGCCATTGTTTGTTCTGTGCGTTTCAGCCAGGGCAAATGATTAATGAGTTATATATTCTCGCTTTCTGCATGTCATCATCTTTATATAATTGGAGGGTGTGGGGCAAAAGCTGGCACTGAGGATAGAACAGAACAGCAATGTGTATGAAAGTTAGAGATGCAGGGAAGAGGGGAGGCCAAGCATTGCCAGTTTATGATAGTCTACTCTGCCTCTAAATGCAGAATGGTCAACAGCTAAAGCACAGAGGCAAAGCTCCATCCTCTCCATTCTTTTTTCCTTAAGCAAGCCCCTTTAAAATCTTCATCTAGCACCCATAAGGGTTTTTCAATTTGTCCCAGCTGTGGACATTGTAAAGGTCCTATCTGTACAGAACCATATATTGAGAGTTTTAATTTCAGTAGAAAGCCAAAACTGTTAACTATTTTTAAAAAAAATTTCTCCCAATTTAGTTGTCTGCCAATTCCCACCCACTAGATAGCGCTCCTCTATCCCATGACAATTATGAGATCTAAGGATAGCATGCGCTTCCTTTGAGCAGGGCAGCTAAAGAAAAGGGCTAACTGACCTCTTCTGCATACATGAAGTCATAGATGCCCATGATTGGATAGCATCTATGTGATTGACAGGAGTGAGAGTAACTATCCGTCCCACCCGAGAGCACAGCCAATTTCTGTGGCACCACGTGAAATCCCAAACCAAGATTTCTCAAGGAACCCGTTTTCCTTGGTGTACTAACTTCATATATAGAAAATATATTATATATTTGATATTAAATACCCATATATCCATCCATCCATCTTCTATACCGCTTATCCTTCCTTCAGGGTCACAGGGAAACCTGGAGCCTATCCCAGGAAGCATCGGGCACAAGGCGGGGTACACCCTGGACAGGGTGCCAATCCATTGCAGGGCACACTCACATACACACTCACACACCCATTCATAAATACCCATATAACTTACATTAAATATCCACCAAAGTTAGAATAAGCAGAACTAAACACAATAGACCAAGCACCAAACAAAGCAACAGTATATACTTGCTAGGTGGGACATGGTGTCTTAGTGGTTAGCACAGCTACTAAGCATCTCCGGGGGTGGGGGTTCAATTTCCACCTTTCCCATGCATTGGGGGTTTCCTCCCCCAGTCTAAATACATGCATTGTAGTCTGTATGACATCTCTAAATTGTCCATAATATGTGAAAATGTGTGTGTGTGTGTGTGTGTGTGTGTGTGTGTGTGTGTGTGATTAGGCCCTGCGATAGGTTGGCACCCAATCCAGAGTGTCCCTTCCCTTGTGCCCAAAGTCCCCTGGGATAGGCTCCAGGCTCCCTGCGACCTTGTGTAGGATAAGTAGTACAGAAAATGGATGGGTGGATACTTGCTAGGTTAGTTTTATATATATATATATATATATATATATATATATATATATATATATATATATATATATATATATATATATAGGCAATTAGCCAATAGGTTGCCCAAGCATGAACTGGCCATTCAAAAAGTTTTGATACTTGCTTACAGTTTTGATAAGAGCCATGGGAGAGCAACAAAAAATATCAGCCTTGTGATTGATGAAGGTAAAGCTTATGCAAATTACCCAAGACAAGCCCCATCCACTTTACATCAAAAGGCAAGCAATTCTGGTCATCTATCTGTAGATACTAGAAATTATTCATACACCAAAAATCCCAGATATAGGTTCCCTTGGGCTTTTTAAGCCTTTGCTGCTCATATATTGTATGCTTGACTTTTTTTCTGCATTACTTCAGATAAAAGTATCTGGATGATAACTGTAAGCTACAGGAACAGCTTAGCCATAGAGACTTTAATGGCTAGATTGACACTATCACTTAGTAATCTGTAAAACATACATTCATTAGCTGTTGTAGAGATACTCACAATGTGAACTGAATATCTGTCACTGTGTTTTGGCTGCTGACTCAAACAAAATCTAATGTAAACCCTTTTCAACATGAAACTGTGGAAATCTGTAATGCATCTAAAGAAACTGACAAATAGGCAGCCCCTTAGAAGCCCAGTTTACTTAAACTGTCACACACAATTAGTGTGTAAATTCACAGAACCAGTGGACAACTGGAAGACATAGATGCTTTCGACAGATTCAGAACTCAAATGGAAGTGTACTGTATTGCCTAAAGACTTCTATGGAGACACATAAATATCTTGTATCAAGTCATTTCTATGTCCATTATGTTCCCTGGCATGGACCTGTTCATCTCTGATGATGTCACAAGGCAGTTTACGTAGCAAGGGGTCTGTGCAGGAGACCTTTCCTCTACACGATGTGTTTTTCTGGGCAGGCCGTAAGGATTTGCTATTAAGGCAAGGGATTATTGTTGAACAGCGCAGAGCATGCATTCCCTCACCAATCATATACACACAAAACATTCACTCCAGTGAGAGAAAGGTGTTAATACCAGCTCTCAATGCACTTTCTGTTTTGGCCCCATCACTGATATGTATCATGGATATAAAGGTCACCTAAGTTGGACAGAGTTCACTTTTCACGCCTTTTTTTTTGTGGGAGTTGATGCGTGGGCGATTATGTGGATGGAAAATGCAACACAATGATCAAATTGAGCAATTCTTATGTTTGTAAAATGGCATCCACTACCACACCCCAGGGAGCTGAGAAACGAGGGGTGAGGTTAGTTAACAATGACATAGAACATTTCAACATCATGGCGCACATTAACAAAAGGAGCACTTAATGAGAGAGAGAGAGAGAGAGAGAGAGAGAGAAGCATAGGAGAGCAGGAACGCCAGCCAAGACGAAGGGCCAGTTTAAGGGGCTTCACTCATGACAAAAAAATTGTTTTACAGCTTCAGATGAAGTCCAAGCCTTTCTGTTTTCGCATTGGCCTGGTCTTCCTGGTGAGGTGAAGGTAAGTTTGGCTGGAGTTCTGTTGAGGTACTTTCTAACAGTGTAGTCTCTCCATCTTCCATGATATGCGACTGGACAGGGACTCTCTTTAGCTGAATGGGTGGACGTTCGCAATCGCTCGTCTGTCCTTGTTACTATGTGTCTGATGAAGTTAGCTCAGAATATTCGTCATTTCACTTTACTGCATCCAAACTGACACACCAGCGGTCTGAGCTCCATCCGGACAGATGGATCATCTAAATTAAAGGCAAGGAACTCCAGTAATGACTCAACCAGAGATTAAGAAAAGATGTGTTTTAGCCTGTACAGCCTGAGGAGTGTATGCTCAAATGGACAGATGTTTGAAGGATGCTAATTTGCTCTGATGAGATCTTTTAAGTGGCTTTATTTCCTGTCCCTAGCTCTCAGAGCTCTTTATTGCAAATAGGTGCATTGTTTTCTGCATGTTTTTCCTCTCTCCCTCTTTTCCCTACTATACAACTGGCAGAATTGACCATTGATCACTACAGTCCCAGGAAGCACACCCTCTGGATGTGGAGGCTCCCTTCCCCTGCGTGGCCGAGTCACTGCTTTCTGCACTGTAAATCCTGATGCAATGGCTTGCAGGTGTCAGCGTTAAAGAACGCTCGCTCAGGCCCTCCCTGCAGCCTGGCCGCAGCTGGCCTTCTCCTTTTTCCAGTTAATGCTTTGCTATTTGTTTTGGTTTTGCAATCCCCCCCTTTCACTCTTTCTCTCCCTAACCATGTTTCTCAGTATCCCTCTCCTACCTCAAGTGCATACTTCTTTTCTCTTTCTCTCTCTGTCTCTTGTTCTCACACTGCATGCTTTTCCGGCTTCAGTACCAGGCCAGGAATGGAGGCAGAGCATAGAGCAGGGCATGGGAATCACTGTGCGCTGAATTATCCAGTCAGGATGTTGAGAGTGGAAAACTAGTGCTCATAATTTAGGAGTGTGTGTGGTTTCAGATGTAGCATGTACATCCCTCTCAGCTTTTAAGCCTGCCTGGCTCCACTATAGGCTGATCCAAATGACAAAATAATATTTTATATTTGATAGTTACAGAAAATATTATTCAACCTTCTGGTGGATTTTACAGCAAATAAACGCACCAGAACTCCTTCAGCTAGAATTTGTCGGCTAGCACCTGTACCCGTCAGGAAGAAAACGGATCTACGACTGACTTGTTAATATACAGCATGTTACAAAAACTATAACTGTTGCTACAGGAAGTGTCTAAATGTTTCATATGAGTACTGATGCTGTTCATTTATTCATCATACCTTCTGCAAACTAGAAAGCTACATGCAAGCTAGCAGGAAACGTGGCTATGCTAAGTAGCTAGATAAACTATGTAAAGATATTGCTAATGTAAAAATATAGCATGTTATCATACAGCAATACTTTATAAACCAAAGAGACAGTGTAAATGTAACTGACCCTTCACAATTTAGTGCAGGTCATTCTTGTTGCTTTTTTTTGGAAAGAATCCTATTGTTCGTGTTAGCTCTTGTTGATCAGAACGCTAAGTGGCAATGCTAATGTCATGTTCCCCTTACAAAATGTATTTCTGTATTTTTAAAAGACAAAATACTGTATGCCCCAGTCCAGTCATAGAAATGTAAATCTGACAGCTAAATGCTAACCAGGCACAATGCCATATTCTAATTCGTTTACTCCTTCATTCTAATTCTATTACTCCCAAATCTAAATCATCCTAAAACTGTCACCAAACTCCACTAATACCTGTTTTTTCAGGCATAAAACAGGGTGTGATTGAGTGAGCCCGGGTGGAAAGAGACCGGGAGAGTCAGCCAAAGCTCTGCGAGGAAAACCGCAGGATTAAGCCAAGCCAGTTCTGACAGAGAGAGACAGAAGCCCCCATGCTGCGAGAGAGAGTCTCTCTCCCGTCCCTCCCTCCTCTCTGAAGTGCCTGTCAAGAGCTTCTCTCCTGTCACAAAGTGAAAGAGAGAGCGAGCAGCTCTATGCAGACATGAGAAAAAGAGACGGCCAGTTCTGAGGACTGATTTTTAAGTGCATGACTGCAAAACAACAATAGAGTCTGTCTAGCCATTCTGTTTGCGCTCATATCTTGGTCCTGCTGAAGTGACAATCGGCAGGCGTTTGAGACTTAAAGGCATAAAAGGCTGTCAAAACACAGGTGCAGGAGTCTGAGGATGCCTCGGGGGAAGCAACTGAAGATGAAGTTGCTGTAGACATCAGCAAGGAAAAACAGCTCAATGATGTTCAAGGAACACTGTAACACAAATGTGTGTCTCAGGACAATGCTGCGATTCTACACTCCAGAGTAGAGTACATTATTGAGGTTAGAGAACAAATTTCTGAAATAGCCAAATGTACTGAGCTGGTCAGCTAACATTAGTTAGCAGTGGCAGCTCATCTTTCGGGGCAGAGCCGCACAATTTATACCAGCCCTTCAACAAATGTTCATCTTCATTCACAACTCTATACATTTTAAATTATGCTGAAAAAATCATGACCTCTTTTGAGTGAACAACAATGTACAGGTATGTTCCAAAATTACACAGCTAACTATTTTTTCACAAGCAGCGTGCAATAGAGGTTTTCTACCAAATAGAGTGAAACTCAAAATCTAAAAATCTAAAAAAAAATCTAAAAATGTTTCATCCAGCTTGGTTAAATTAACATCTTTTTTTTAAATGAAGAGTTTGAAGTAAAGATATTTACACATTAGATAGATACAGTATTAAAACCAGTTACCGTAACAATACTTTCCTGTGAACTCAGTAAACATTTTCTGCATTTGTGTTCTATTTTTTGGTCACACCATGTCTTGGCAAAATCTCATCAACATTAATGGAAGGCTGCTGGAAAAAACCTTAATAATGTTTGGAAGAGGTTATGGATTTTATATTCGGTTTTATGTGATAGTTCAAGGGAAAACACCCAAAAACTGTTTTGAAGACTGTAATTTTTTTTCTATATGAAAGAATAAATTGTTTGACATGTGGTAGCTCAGAAATGCTCTCTAGACTTTTCTTGTTAAAAAAATCTAGATTTATGAATATGCAAGTTGTAGTCTGTACACAAGGATGAAATATCTTTTAATCACTGTGACGCAATAATCAGTATTGATTTCTTAAAAGAATGCTGTAAAATACTGCTTTTACCATTTTAAATAAACTCCCCCAGAGTTATGTAATTATAAAAAAAAAACAACACATTTTATTATGTTTAAGGTCAAACTGCATTCATAATGGGGTTCAGCTGGACTAGATGCAATCAGGCCTGATTACTGCAAACCCTGCTCAATCAAATGAACATTTAAATAGAACTTTTACAACAGCATGAAGCTGGTTACAAGGTCTTACCGAGGAACACACTATGCCAAAATTGAAAGACATTGCAGAAATGATGAGGAAGGAGGTGAATGAAATACATCAGACTGGGAAGGGATACAAAGCTATATCAAAGGCTTTGGGACTCCAAACGACCACAGTGAGAGCCATTATCTCCAAATGAGAAAACTAGGCACACTATTGAACCTTCCCAGAAGTGGCTGACCTTCCAAAATTCCTCCAAGAGCACAGCAACAACACATCCAGCAAGTCACAAAAGAGCAAAGGACAACATCAGAGGACCTACAGGCCTCTCTTGCATCAATAAAGGCCCCTGTTCATGACTACACTATCAGAAAGACACTGGGCAAAAATGGCATCATGGAAGAGTGGCGAGGTGAAAACCACTGCTAACCCAGAAGAACGTTAAGGCTCATATGAATTCTCACAATCTGAATTTTGCCAAAACACACCTTGATGATCCTCAAACCACTGGGGAGAATGTTCTGTGGACCGATGAGTCGAAAGTGGAACTGTTTGGAAGACAGGGGTCCCATTACATCTGCCATAAACTAAACACAGAATTCCACAAAAAGATCATCATACCTACAGTGAAGCATGGTGGTGGAAGTGTGATGGTGTGGGGATGCTTTGCTGCTTCAGGGCCTGGGCAACTTGCAATAATTGAGGATAACATGAATTCTGCTCTCTACCAGAAAAAAAGGAGAATGTCCAGTCTTCAGTCCGTAATTTGAAACTCAGGCGCAACTGAATTATGCAGGAAGACAATGATCCAAAGCAAAGTAGTAAATCCTAGCCCTAGAAGTAAGTGAAAGACTGATCTCCAGTTATCGGAAGTGTTTGGTTGCAATTACTGCTGCTAAAGTTTAAGGAGGCAGTTTTTCACATTGGTGATAGGTGTTGGATAACTTTTTTTTTACTACAATATAAATAAATAAATAAATAAATAAATAAAAACTGCATTGTGTTTACTCAGGTTGCCTTTGTTTTATGTTGTATTTTGTTTGACGATCTAAAACTTTGAGATATACACAAAAACAGAAGAAATCAAAAATACTTTTTCACAGCACTGTAGGTGCTATGGACACCAACATCAGTATGAATTTTTCACAGTTGAGTACTCTTAAGCATCAGAGTTTTTAAGTGTGTGAAGACAAAATAATTCTAGAAAAATACAGATGAAATCTTCTTGCCCACGTTCTTCTTCCTGCCCCCACATTTCTGTACGTGTCATTTAAAGTAGAAATATACTGAATACAGTAGAATAAGGATCAGAAGAAGTTACATCACTCCTACGGGAATCTGTGCTTGTTTGGTATCTGTGCAAATAGAGCTGAATACTTTGAGGATGAGACGGAAAGACCAGATGGAACAGCAGTGTCATGATTCATGGAATAAACACGGAGAAGAAATGAGGAGATGAAAACTCCAAAGAGGACACAGGAGAGGAAAGGAGAGACCAGAATTCGCCTCTCTTGTCGAGTTTGTTCCTCCTTCATATGCTCTGTTTTATATTACTCTGAACTGTGGCACCTGTAAAGACAAGTATTACCAGCTGGAGGCTATGAGCACTTGCAAGACTGTAATGCATTCTTCATTTGTCATGGTCCTGCGTGTAATTTTATTTTGTTTCACATTGGCATAGAACAGAAAAGCACAGGAAGGCAAACATCCATATGCATTTTGTTAGAAATCTGGCACACACCCCACCCTGTGAGTCACTCCTGACCCCTATTACAAAAACGCCTTGAGATTTGTTATACACTTTCCCCATTCAGAATTGCTACATTCAGAAATATTACACTTTGCCTACTGATCCACACCTGATATTAATAGATGAGAACATAATCAGTGCGTTTCAGTAGGAAGGCAGCTAGGGAGATAGCCTTTTGGGCAGCATGTGCACACGTTCAAGATGGTAGGAGGGCTGCTGCCCAAATTTTCACTCTGCCTGAGGAATACACACATCACCTTCTCTCAGAGTTAGCCAAGAATTATAATTGCACTCATGTTTGTGTTCATAGATTGCCAGAAGTCATCCATCCATCCATCCATATCGCTTATTTTACACAGGGTCGAGGGGAGCCTGGAGCCTATCCCAGGGGACTCGGGGCACAAAGCAGGGGACACCCTGGACGGGGTGCCAACCCATCGCAGGGCACAATCGCACACACACTCACACACCCATTCACATATACGGTCAGTTTAGAGATCAGCCTACAACACGTCTTTGGACTGGGGGAGGGAACCGGAGTACCCGGACGAAACCCCCAAAGCATGGGGAGAACACGTAAACACAGCACATACAGGGCAGAGGTGGAAATTGAACCCCCAACCCCAATGTGTTAACCACTCAAATCATTTTTGGTTAAAAGTCACTCATGGAACACGACCTCACAGTTTATGTGGCTATACATGAATTCTCAAGTTTTCAACATCACTTCAAACTGAATGCTTTTATTGATTTATTTCTCACAACAGTCATGCACAAAAAAGATATACTTACCTTTTAACAAGCATTTACACACAGTTTTACAGTAGCTATTTGTATAGAGCTTTTAACAACAGACACTCACAAAGCAGCTTTACAGAAATCCAGATGCAGGTTAAGATCCCTAATCAGCAAGTTAGAGGCGACAGTGGCAAGGAAAAACCCCCAGAGAGGACATGAGAAAGAAGCTTTGAGAGGACTCAAAGGGAACCTACAGTATTCTCTTCTGGGTGACACTGAATAGTTTAGCGATTATAAACCATAAGAGAAGAGCAGTGTGTAGAAGAGTGTAGAAGAGTAAAGGCAAACAGTACTAAGAGTGTTGTTGAAGCCTATATTATACACATTGTGAATAAGTATCCTGAGAGGATCCTGAGGTCTTTATGATTACAGTGACAGAACACTTTCAATTTCTTTACGCTGCCATTTAAAACCATAATCTATAAGGATGTCTATCTATAAGGATGATTGTGTCACTTAGTTGCAGAGCAAAATGTATGGTTATGACCCACATGAGTAACAATAAAACACACAAGTGCTAATTATTCACTCATTATCTCATTACTTCTTGTCACTTATTATTGAGCTGTGTTGTAATTATAGCTAATCCAACCTCAGCTGTCCCTACTGCCACTGTTATTCATATGGGTGTTAGCTTTCTTGATAAAAATACAGCGTGTTGTCATGTCAGTGGCACGTGCAGAATGTGTGGTGTAAATTGGGCGGATGGACTTCATGCGCTTTCCATGCAAAGCAGACACGGTGCTTGTGCAACTCATCTGGTGTGAATTCAAGGTTAAGCCTTGTACATTTTTTTCAGCCCAATTTTGCTGTCACAGACAAAAAAGCTAAATCACACATCATAAAAGAGTTATTTGTTCATGTGTTGAGGTGGTAGACTTATCGGTGGACGCATAATGTGATGTACCTCTGTAACCAAAGACAGCCAACAGCTAACAAGTTCTGGCAGAGTTAGCAATAACTGATAAAAATCTCAGAGCCTGACTACTGCTACGACACTGATCTAAAAGCCACCAATAAGAGGATAGCACAGGATGGAATAAAAAGCAGGAAACGAAATTCAATAAACAGCTATAAATATGATAATGGCAATAGTGAGACGTAAACATAACACAATAATGGACTGAAAAATATCTTTACTACTTCAAGCTCACTTTAAAAGATTTCTCTCTTTATGCGAAGCTATTTTTGCTGGATCATGTTGATTGATAAAGTGAGCATAACATAGCAATTTACTTTAACCGCAGGTCTATCGTTAAAGGATCTTCATTGTGTAATCTGACATGGAAAATGGATTATCGCACTTTATAGGATTGGGCCAAGTTTTTTGGAATTATCTCTTCGAGTCTGACAAGTAATAATCTTAAAAGACCACTGTAATTTTTCAGTCTATAACCTGTATATCAGCCACCATTTCCCAATTTTAATATCGACTGTGTACAATGGATGAAGATCAACCACAGCATTTCCTCCTTCATTGGAACAAGATAAAGAGCAGAGACACTCCCTACACTCCCTATGTTTATAATGAAGGTTTAGAAACATCTTTTATATAAAGAAATAAACAACTGGATACAAGAGTCCAACACACCCTCAAGATCCACAAACTGATTAAGTGATCAAGCACCTAGGGATATAGAAACATAGAAACACACACACACACACACACACACACACACACACACACAAACACACAAACACAGAGAAATCAGAAACACCAGGCCTCAGCATTCACAGTGCTGATTTGGCATGAGCACAACATTACAGCACATAAACAAGCACCATATCGAGGCCTCACAATCGTTCTGTACCCTTTTATTGCTGATGTAGGACAAACGGCCTAAACAGCAAGGTTTAATGGGCTGAGACCGCATTCACAACCTCCAAAATGATTCCCAACAACCCAAAACACCCCTCGCTGTAACAGAGCTTTAAATATTTAGGTATTTGAATTAAAGCAAATGACGTTGACCTTCAGCTTGTCCCTCAAATCCCCTCTAGGTCCTGGCCCGCCCACCTCCCTCGCACCTGGAACACAGTAACGTGAGCAGGCTGTAATGATATTTGACATTTGTGGTTGCATTTCATGACTCTTTAAATGAAGTTAGCACTGTGCTATTTGGAACGGCTGGCACTATTCCCTGAGTAGCTGCTAATTCACACTCCTGGTGCTTGTCAGTTGGTGCATTCACTAATGAGGAAGCATGATTTCACATGAATAGCATGAAAATAATCGAAGCCAGCATTACTTTGGATTCATCACGGCTCACTCGGCGACAGCTATAGATTGAGCTCATGTACACATGTAGCAAGCCGAGCAGCCCTGTTGCTTGCAACGGCTATTTGGGAACCGAAACGAATCTTCGGCTATTCTATCATTATGCATGGATCTTCTCTCTGGTGCTATGCACTAACCAGCTCAAACATAAGGAATAAACATTCTCCCCAGCAGCTGTCCAAAAAAGGGCCTCCAATAATACGAGGGAGGAAAATAATAGACAAAAGCACATTGTTGTAACAGTAATATGAATAAAAGAATGTGCATTTTCCTGCTCATTATGGCCATGCTGTTGGGCAAGCGGTTCTGCTTTCTCTCCCCCACCGTGCCCTGGCATCCCAGCGCATCCCTGCTGTGGCGGCTTCCTTGCCGTGATGAGTTTTTGACAGGCCTCAGCATTGCCCGTGCCAGCCCAGACATAGCAGGATGGCAGCTTCTTGGCCGTTGCTGGACTCCGCAAACCACAATCCAATTTCTCTCTCTCTCCTCTTAAGCACACGGAGAGAGAATGGGTGTTCTCATGATCATTATCCAAAGGTCTCAGAGTTTGCTCGGGCGCAGATGTGGACTGTGGTTGTAGGATATCCCATGGATTAGGGAGAGCTCTAGATAAGAGATGCTGTTTTATCTGATACAGTCTCCAGATGCTTTGATCCAGCTATTCATCCTGTTCTGACATTTTCAAGTGTGCCAACTATTAAGTGTACAGATATATAGAGTATTATTTTTTATCTTCTACCATAATCCTTGAAAAAATTATATGTCCAAGTGTACATGCATGTATGGAAAAGAAAAGATGATAATCAAATAAAAATGTTAAAATTTTGTAATAAAAAAATATATATTATCCACATTAATAAATAAAATCCACATTCTTATAATTGAAGATGACAGAATGATGTCTTTAAAGAACAATTTCTTTATTACTTAAAGAACCTTTTGATTTTTTTTGATGGCACAAAAACTGAAGAATTATTTCCTACTAGAAATCTTATAAACATTATATGAAAGATTGTTTGTAGTAGTAAATGTCTTCAGATTATGTGGTTGAAGAACCTTGGCATTGCTGTGAAAAACATTTCCGACAAGTTGGAATGGGTTTAATAAAATCTGGCAACTCGTTCAATGTCACTAAACGCTTTATCCTGGTCAGGGTTTCAGTGGATCCGGAGCCTATCCCAGGAACACTGGGTGTGAGGCAAGGACACACCCTGATGTGCTGCTAATCCATTACAATGAACCACGCAGACACACATTCATTCACACTTAAGGACAATTTAGAGTTGCCAATTCACCTAATGGCGTGTTTTTGGGAGGTTGAAGGGAACCTGATAACCCAGAGGGAGCCCATGTGGACATGCAGAACCCACCACACACAGCATCCCGAGCTCTAACCGACCTAGCTATCTATATAGACTTAGGGACAAAATCTCAAATCTCCAGATGCACAGTGAACCTTAAATCTCAGGTATCTGGGTCCACACAAACCCTAAAAGTAAACTCTGTGGTAGGATGTACCACAACCTGACTTACTTAAAGCAATCCTGAAAATAGAGGTATGTGAACAGCAGGAAAATGTTGTGTTATGTATGTGTGTATGTAGTAATGTTTGTCTTATTTAAAAGCCTCAACCCTCCAGGAACAGAGTAATCCTCATCTCATACACTGAACACACCTTGCTTTCTAAAGCGGTCTCCATTCAGGCATGAAAATCAAGCTACTGCTGCCATCTCCTGTCTCTACACATTGGTTAAAGACTTTTACTAAAGTTAACTAAAAACAAGGCAGAATCCAGTTCAAGTACAGAGCCATTACAGGGGCAACCACATTAATATGGAAATATTACAGGATTGAGTCAAGCTTATCAAGACACACAAAATACTTTTGTAGAAGAAAGAGAAAGCCACAATTAAAAATGAGGAAAGAAGTGAGTAGTACACAGGAGCACTACAAACACTTGTCAAAATACACTTAATCAGCCTGTAGGTGGAAGAAGGCTAACCTAATACACAACAGAAATATACAGTCCCCTCTGAGAGTATTGGAACAGCAAGCTCAATTCTTTTGTCTTTGCTATACACTGAAGGCATCTGTGTTTGAGATCAAAAGATGAATACAAGATGATAGATTAGAACTCAACTGAATCATCTCATTCATCATTTGATCTCAAACCTAAATATCTTCAGTGTTTAGCAAAAACAAAATAATTAGCTTTGCCATTCCCATACTTTTGGAGGGGACTGTATGTACTCACAAAGAATTTCTGATAACCTCAAAAGATAACAGCATGGTTTTCCAAATTGCGTCCAAGAGTGACTTAAGGCAAACTATTTTCCCCTCACACAACTGTTGAAATGAAAAGAAACCTGCAAAGATTGCACAATTGACAATTATGATCTGATATACTGTACAGTTTAGCTGATATTGGCTCTGAGTCAGCCTGCACAATACAGCTTCAATTTATGGTTATTACAACACTGGCCTTTGCAATACTGATACAGAAAAGTGCAATATGCAAAATGCAATGTCCACATATCCTAGCCGTCCACATGATGTAATAGAAAATACGATTCATCAAACCAGGCCACCTTCTTCCATTGTTCCATGGTCCAGTTCTGATGCTCACAGGGGTCAGCACAGGCACTCTATGATGCACTGTATGTTCTGACACCTTTCTATCAGAGCCAGCATGAACTTTTTCAGCAATTTGTGCTACAGTAGTTCTTCTGTGGGATCGGACCAGACGAGCTAGCCTTCACTCCCTGCACACATCAATGAGCCTTGGGTGCCCATGACCCTGTCGCCGGTTCACCGGTTGTCCTTCCTTGGACCAATTTGTGTAGGCACTAACCACTGCATACCGGGAACATCCCACAAGACTTTCCGTTTTGGAAATGCCCTGACGCAGTCATTTAGCCATCACAATTTTGCCCTTGTCAAAGTTGCCCAGATCCTTATGCTTGCCCATTTTTCCTGCATCCAACAAATCAATTTGACAACTGACTGTTCACTTGCTGCCTAATATATCCCACCCCTTGACAGGTGCCACTGTAACAAGATAATCAGTATTTGTCACCTGTCAATGTTATGGCTGATTTTTTTTTTCAGCAGTCTATAACAGTATTAGAGCTCAAATAATAATAAAAAAATTACTATGCTCTCAAAGTGCAGACTTTCTGTTTTAACATCTAAATCAGGTGAGCAGTATAGGAATTACAGCATATGTGGTTCCTCCTTTTTAAGGAACCAAAAGTAATTGGACAAACCAACAATCATTTAATCAGTTAAACTGTAATTTTTATACTTGGTTGTAAATACTTTGCAGTCAATGACTGCCTGAAATCTGGAACCCATAGGACATCACCAGACGCTGGGTTTCTTCCCCGGTGATGCTCTGCTAGACCTTTACTACAGCTGTCTTCAGTTCCTGCTTGTTCTGGGGCACCATGCCTTCTGTTTTGCATCACTGATTGCTTTCAAAGTATGCTTCGGGTCATTGTCCATCTGCTCTGTAAAGCACCACCCAAAGACTTGAAGATTTTGGCTGTATTTGAGCAGATAATATAACCCTATAGAGTTCATCCTGCTGCTTTTGTCAGCAGTCATGTCATAAATATATACAATAAAATCCATCCATCCATCTTCTACCACTTACTCCTTCTTCAGGGTCGTGGGGGGACCTGGAGCCAATCCCAGGGAGCATCGGGCACAAGGCGGGGTACACCCTGGACAGGGTGCCAGTCCATCGCAGGGCACAATCACATACACACTCACACACCCATTCATACACTACGGACACTTTAAACACGCCAATCAGCCTACCATGCATGTCTTTGGAAAGGATTGGAAGGATGTCTTTGGAAAGGATTTGGAAAGGATCCGGTTTTGGGAGGAAACCCCCGGAGCACAGCGAGAACATGCAAACTCCGCACACACATGGCCCCGGCAGGAATCAAACCCCGGACCCTGGAGGTGTGAGGCAAACGTGCTAACCACTAAGCCACCGTGCGCCCCTATACAATAAAATATATATTGATAAAATATAATTCAATAAATACAAGGGAACCAGTTCCATTGGCAGACATACATGCACAAGCCATAAGATGAGGTGGTATACTTCAGATCATGAGCTGTTTCTCTTCCTATCATTCTGGTAACCCCTCTGTATTTACTCTGGTGAAGTTTTCTCTTGATTGTTGACTTCACAGATACACCTGCCTCCTCAAGGATGTTCTTAATCTGGCCAACTGAAGGGGTTTTTCTTCACCAGGGAAAGATATCTTCTGTCATTCACTACAGTAACCATGATAGCCTCAGATTCCTGTTCTTGGCTGACATGAGTGGAACCTAATGTGGACATTTGCTGTTGTAGCCCATCCACCTCAGGTTTTTGATGTGAATGCTGACATGCTTTTATGCTCACGATGGTTGTAAAGAGTGATTATTTGAGTTACTATATCCTTCCTGGCAGCTCAAATCAATCTGACCATTTTTCTCTGACCTCTATCATCAACAAGGCATTTCCACCCACAGAACTGTCACTCAATCAATTTTTTTTGTTTTTATTTTAATTTAATTTTAATTTGTTTTTAGCACCATTTGGTGTAAACTCTAGAGACTGTTGTGTGTCAAAATCCCAGGAATCATGTGGACAGCTGGGTGTATGTGTGTTGCTTACCTGGGGAAGAGATGGTACCAGGATGCACTATGGGAAGAAGGCAAGCTGGCAGAGGAAGTATAATGCTCTGGGCATCACAGCATGTTCTGCCGGGAAACCGTGGGTCCTAGCATTCATGTGGATGTTACTTTGACCTAAATATTGTTGTAGACCAGGTACACCACTTAATGGCAACGGTATTCCCTAATGTCAGTGGTCTCTTTCAGCAGGATAATGCACCCTGTCACACTGCAAAAATTGTTCAGGAATGGTTTGAGTGTTCAAGGTGTTGACTTGGCCTCCAGATTCCCCAGATCTCAATCTGATCGAGCATCTGTGGGATGTGCTGGACAAACAAGTCTGATCCATGGAGGCCCCACATCACAATTTATAGGACTTAAAGGATCTGCTGCTGACCTTCAGAGGTCTTGTGGAGTTCATGCCTTGATGGGTCAGAGATGTTTCGGCTGTAAAAGGGGGACCTATTAGGGACCTATACAATATTATGTGGTTTTAAAGTTATGGTATATACTCAGAAAAAAAAAGAAACATCCTCTCAATTTTAACTGCTTTTATTTCCAGCAAACTTTAGATGTGTAAATATTCCCATGAACATAAGAAGATTCAACATAAGACATAAACTTAAGTTTCACAGACACACGATAAACAGAAATGGAATAATGAGTCCATGAACAAAGGGGGGTGGGGGGGGGGGTTAAAAAGTAACACAGTATATGGTGTGGCCATCAGCTGCATCTGCACTGCATCTCCTCCTCATGGACTGCACCAGATTTACTAGTTCTTGCTGTGAGATGTTACTTCCACCAAAACATTTGCCAGTTTCAAGACATTTCTGGGGGAATGGCCCAAGCCCTCACACTCTGATCCAACAGGCCCAGATGTGATCAATGGGACTGAGATCCAGGCTCTTTGCTGGCCATGACAGAACACTGGCATTTCTGTCTTGCAGGATGAGCCTGCAGGAAGGGCACTACATGAAGGAGGAGGATGTCTTCCTTGTAACGCACAGCGTTGTGATTACCTGCAATGACAAGCTCAGTCCGATGATGCTGCGATATACTGCCCAGACCATGACGGACCTTCCACCTCCAAATCAATCCCTCTCCAGACTGAGTACAGGCCTCGGTGTGACGTTCATTACTTCAACCCCTGCTGAGACAAAACTATGACTTGTCAGTGAAGAGGACTTTTAGCTAGTCCTGTTTGGTCCAGTGAAGGTGGGTTTGTGCGCATAGGTGATGTTGGCAGTGATGTCTGTTACGGACCTACCTTACAACAGGAGGGATTGTGTGTACCTGGTGTAACCCGGGCAGTTGTTGCAATCCTGTATCTGTCCAGCAGGTGCGATGTTCAGATGTACCGATCCTGCGGAAGTGTTGTTACACGTGGTCTGCCACTGCAAGAATGATCAGCTGTCCTTCCTGTCTCCCTGTAGTGCTGTCTTAGGCGTCTCACATTACAGATATTGCAGTTTATTGCCCTGGCCACATTTGTAGTCCTCATGCCTCCCTGCAGCAGGCCTATCGCACATTCACACAGATGAGCAGGCACCCTAGGCATCTTTCTTCTGGTGTTTTTCAGAGTCAGTAGAAAGGTCTCTTTAGTGACTTAAACTATTGTAACAGTGACCTTACTTACCTACTGTCTGTAAACTGTTAATGTTGTAAGGACCATTTCACAGGTGCATGTGCATTAGCTGTTTATGGTTCATTGAATAAGCATGAAAAACATTTTTTAAACCCTTTCCAATAAAGATCTGTAACATTTATTTAGATTTTACAAAATTATCATTAAAATATAGACTATTCTTTTTTTTTGCCGAGTTTATATTTTGTGCTTGTATCTAATTCAAAGTAACTGGGGTTTTTGTCATGACCTGCTTATTTATCTACCGAAGTCTAACCGGGGGATTTTGAAAGGGAAATACCCATGGAAATATCCATTGTGGTGGAAAAGTCGCTATTGAAGAGACAAACCAACTGATGGACAGTTGCCTCTTTGTATTGTTACATGCTGTAGCTTAGGTTTAAATATGAACGCTAATATTTTATAATAGCGAAATGTAACTAAAACCATCAAAAGGTTACATGTTGTTATTGCTTCCTCAGCCAACAGTTTGTGCATTTGTCTATGTTTATAACAAAATCAGACTAAGTGAAGTGTGCATATTGTGTTGACAATGTGGAGAATTTAAATTGTGAGATGGTTGAGTTTCACTTCAAAAATGACATTAATGTAGATTCCTATTCCTACTTTCAAACCCTACAGTCATGGTATCCTTCTCTTTTACTTGTGCATAGTGTAGCCTTTGGAGGGAGCAGGCCATGATCAGACAGCATCCAGTGTATTGTGCTTCACTTATCGTCATTCTAATGCATTAGTTTCATTTCTATTATCTTACCTTTGTCACACTATTTGGAAAACGTTTTGTGTTCATGCATACCACGGTCCTGGAGGCTCCATATTTCAGAATTACTGAATTTGCTTATGGATTGAATGATAAACATTTATCAAAGGATAAAGTTTCCAAATGTTATAAAAGGTCTTTACAAGCAACATATCTGGCTAGTATGTTTTGTGAGAGGAAGTGTTTAATGTAGAAAGTAATCATCCACCACTTGGAACAGATGAACTACCAATGCTCTCCTTTCATTTATGCATTCATTTGAAAGTAAATAGATTTTTGAATCTTCACATGAACTTGAAGAAGAAGCAGATATAGAGTCACGGCTATGCTGCCCATGAGTGCATGATGCTGGAATGGCATTTTCTTCTTCACAGTAATCCCAACAACCTCATTTTCCAAAAAGCATAGTACGCTGGCTTGCCAAATACAACCGCTGCCATTTCAGCAGCCTCCAAATAATGACATCTGATGGCCAATTACAGCGCATCCTGCTCCAAAAATGGTTACACTGTCTCCTCAAAAACATTTAAAACGTCTCGACAAGCATCACACACCATTAATAGTTGTGTCTGCTCAGCTGTATCCTCTTAAATCTGTTACAGATGTTCCTAATATACTTACGCACAATGTGTTTGCGATAAAAATGACATAATAAGGCTGTTGTACATGGCGGTGAGGACTCATGGGTCGATAAGAAACCCTGTTAGCTGGAATCTTGTACATCATTATCATCACAAACACATGGTCTAAACAATACAGAACACAATGTGGGAGATGCGAAGTCTGTCGTGAAGGGCAGTGGGTTTTATTCAGAGCATCTCTGTCCTTGGCCTTCCTTGTTGAGGAATGCAGACTGTGGGAGGATTGTTAACACTGCATCTTTCTCTTAAAAACAGTCACGTCCACGTCAGGGAAACTTAATGTGAGCGTGCCTGAGGTTTCTCGAGAAAGCAGATCCCCTGTGAGGCTTAGATATTTAAATAGTCATTGACGTGTATACTTCATGGACAAGGCATGAATCAAAACACTAATAAAAGAAGCCAGGGAAACCTGGAAAATGTAATTAAATTGTGTCCAAGTAGAGAAAGGCAGAGGGAAAGAGATGGTTTTAATTGGGACAAGGAGATAGAGTGAAACCCTATCTACAGGAAGCCTCTGAAACTTCCCAGCACTGCATTATTTCACCTCAATTCAGACGCTTTGAAAACCACAAAGGACCAAAAAAAAAATCTAAATCACTAGTGGATGAAAGGAAAATGACCTCAGACTTCATAATCTTGCAAAAATAATGCAGTTGTTCCCCTGCTAAATTCAAATGCTGATCAATGCCAATATATACATCATGCATGCTTGATATAATGCCATGCTGGCACATCTTTAGAAAGACATTCAGAGAAATTATATACTATTGTTTTATCCCCCTCTTTGCCTCCCAGAGGTTTTTCACAATCCCTAAGGACGTGATTTCGGACGTGCTGCTGGAGAAAATCACTAGCAGACCCCATGAGGGGTTCATTAATCTGAATGGGTGTGTAATTCCCTGCATGCACAAACAAGTGCCAAAACGTACAGCTTAAAGGTTCTGGCTTTAGATCCAATGCTCGGTTCAATTGACATACGTGAGTGACCGTGGACAATGCTGATGTCAAACAACCTTTAATTGGTAATTGGTAACAGCCTCCAAGCAAGGTGGGCTTTAATTAACACCAGCAGTGAGAAGATCCTTCCTAGACATGTATGGCATATTTATTATCAGATGTCTGCACTCTGGAGCTCGTCATACTCAGAGTTATGAACACAAATGTTCTAGATGTGCCAGGTTCCCACCATCACATGGGGCAGCAATCAGCAAAGGTTATCACAAAGCATCTCACCAGACTGAATCCTATTTAAAGGAACGTACCTCTGACATTTAGAGAGTTGGAGAGATTTACTGTGAATGAAAGCTGGAGGGCTTTGAGGTTATTGGCGTTTCTTATCTGCACATTAAGCGAGGGGATTGAATTTGCCATATGTCATGTCTGTCTGCTGCCATCCCATCATGCACTGCCATTCTCTGCTGTAACATGAGCTAAATGCGCTCCAGATGTACTCCAGTAATTGGGCCAAATTTTTCAAGCTTCAGTATTTCACACTGCATATATTAATCATGGGAGGCATGGCACAGATTTCTGCATTGATAAAATCACACACTTTAAAGATGGCTGACTCGCCATTCTAATCAAACCAAAGTGGGGTCAAGGTTAACAAAACAATTCCACAGAAAGAGAAATTTCTTTCAAGTAGTTGTTGTGCTCATGTGTCATAACAATAAGTGCTTCCACATTTAAGGTTTCAAGTTAAAAAAAAAAAAAAAAAAAAAAAAACAACTGTAAAAACTGACATTAGATCACAGACTTAAGCTGTCAACATTATTTATTTTTTACTTCACGCTGCAAAACAGGTCTTGCAAAAAAATATGAATAAACTGGTGTATAACGTGTTTTCATATTTCTGAAACCAATTCATAGTTGTGAAGTGCTTCTCATTCCCAATGTTGTCATTTCTGGATGGTCCCTTCTGTAGAACACCCGGCTCGGCTCACGTAGGTTTTAATAAAGTCCTGTTGAGCTAAATTAGGTGTTAAAGCAGGGAACACACAAAGGTTTAGAGCTCATAGTCCCAGAGTTGGATTTGAGAACGACTGGACTAGTGCTTTATTCAAAGCGCATTCCTGTAGCAGCTATTCGGTTTTCGGAATTGGGTTCCTTGCAGTATGATCTGCAGAACAGCATGGTTAAGAGTCTCAGAGTAATTCAACTCAAGGAAGTACCTGAGACAAGGCCATTAAAAAAGCTGATCATATAGCTCCAGATGTCTCTATCCATAGGCTAAGACAAGATCAGTCTCCTGGGTCAGTCTTCCTCTGAGAAGGCCCCATCATCATGTACCTCTCTGCATGCAGCCAGAGCACCCCCCTCAGGATTATAGCTGTTCATACTGACAGTCAGACTCTCTGTCAGCTTCTGGGCAGCCAGTTTGGCTTGCAGCTCCTGAAAGATGTTGGGAAACATATAAATACAGATGTGCATTCAGTAATTTGGCAGACACTTGAGCCAAAGTGATGTGGAGGTAAAACAGAAAAAAAATGCCTACGAGAGTAAAAGTGTACAGCTATTAACGGGCCCAACAGTACATACTGTACATAACATACTAATAGCATATCTTTGCAAACAGACTATCAAGTATTGCAAAGATAATAAGGCTTCTGTGATTGGTTTTAGTCAAGAATTTTCATTTTGATGCTTCACCACTAGATAAACAGTTTACAACCCCAGACCTTAAATGTTAGCAGGGCCGTAACCACCATAGACACTGAGGGGGACACGTTCCCCCCAATAATCAGATATGGCCAAATCGATATTTTTGATGCTGCTCTGCTGCACTCAATTATGCACCGCTACGTATTTTGTTAGGATGACAATAAGTAACAAAAAAAGAGAAAAAAAAAATGTAGGCTGGTCTGCCTCGGCGGTCAAGCAACGGTCATCAATGTCAAAATGTTTGAAATGGCCAATCAAATCAAAGAGGGCGGAGCTTTACTGTTTACGCTTCAGTTTTAACGGTGAAAGAGTGCAAACGTTAAAACGACCAACAGTAATATCCAGGGATGCAAACAATTACGTGATTCATGTAATGTAATGTGTTATTGTCAATGTGATGAGACAAGAAACATTAATGAAACCGTTTTCAGTATATTAGGCAGGAGATGGACAATGAATGCGTGCATGTTATGAATGAATATAATTAATGTGGTTACCTGGCTTTCCTGCTAGCCTTTCAGTAAATTCACTTATCTAAGAAAATGATTCAGAAAACTAAAAGTGGGAGAGTTATCCTCAGACTTATCATCCTCAAACTAGAGCATGGTAAAATGGGTGGATTTGAGTCAAGTGTGTTTTTAGATTGTGGTTAGGACAAAGTCATTTATTAAAATAAAAATATATTATTTGCAAATCTAGTTCATTAACTATTTTTTGTATTTATTTAATTCTCTTTTCTGGGCAATAAGCACCCCCGCCCCAAAGTGTGTGCAACCATTGTATTTTGATGCTAGTCTGTATGTCCCTGTCAGGTCTGTGCTCAAAAAGTTAAAGGGATAGTTCACTTAAAAATGAAAATGCTGTTATCATTTACTTCCCCTTATGTCATTCCAAACCCAAATACTGTTAATTTTCAAAGCATAAAAGAAGACCCCCCCCATCCCCCCCACCCCACACTCTTTTCCACTCTAATTCTACATTACTCTAAGAAGTAGATGTTGTAAATAAACTTTCCAAAAGGATAAATGTCAGATGAAAACTTCAGATTTCACAGTATTTATATGTGTATAGTAAAGTTGAGATGATAACTTTAAGATAAGGATAAAAATGTAACTTTCAGTTGACCCCAACGCCAGTTCTGTCTTTTATGTAATGACAAAAATAAAATAAAAAAAATTCACCAAAATAAACCTTTAATATCATCTCCTGGATATAACCTAAGCTTTAAATAAATCTAAAGTACGAGCTAAGCAATGCTTATGAATGTATTGCACTGTATAAAATTTATGAATGTAATGTATGAAAGTGTATGTATACTTCAAATAAATGTTAGCTTTTAAAAAAAAAAAAAAAATTCATAATGATCCTATTAAGAAGCAGTCGTATGCCAAAGCAAATAAACATTATAATCAGTCCCTCAAGGATTTCGCAATCACAGAAACGAACACAAAATCAGGCAAACTATGCAACATTCGGAGGCGCTTGTAATTTTTCAAAATTACAGCAGATTTGGGCCAAGACGCATCACGTGATGTCATCACAACACGCATTTGGTCAAAGCCCTCATCGATTCACGTGCATCGAACACGAGTACAGCTAAAAGATCTTATTTACCAATAAAGGTCACTGGGAAAGACCATGCAAAACTAGTTCATGCAGTTGCAATTTTTCCCAATTCAAGTACTTTTCTGAAAAGAAGAAGAAAAAAAAAAAACAAAAAAACAAAAAAACCTCTGCAAGTTGCATTGCAAATTTTGAAAAAAGGTGCAACAAAACCACCAAAAATCTCTGCAAAATCCTGTATGGACAGTATAATCCCAAAGCTGTGCCACAGAGTTAACCTTTACAGACATGATCCTATATACAGTTAAAAAGCACTGCTTTATTCAGCTTTATATAGAAGTAGGTAATAGCACTTTGCATTGTATAATTGTATGAGTAGCTTAGGAGCCATACCTGATACTTCTTTGTCTGCTCCTTTGCAAGGGTGACGGACTCCTCCAGTGACAGTAACTGTGCAGGGCTGTAGTGCAGCGGAGGAAGCTTGGCAGCTGTGATGTCATCAAGGTGCTTCCTGTCCCTCTGTCTCCGGGCCTCAGCACTGAGAGGGGTAACACGGCCAGGGGACTCACCAGGAGATGGAGAGGCTGACTTCACTGGGATTCTGAGACACATAAGACACGATGTGAGTAGTGAAAAGAAATATAATTAATCCTGTATTTGTAAGTTGCTTCGGATAAAAGCGTCTGCTAAATGAATAAATGTAAATTATGTTACATTACAGTAAAACAATATAATATAATAAAAATTGGCAAAACTAAGTCTAGTCCTTGTTGCTGAAATATGCCTGAAATTCCCTTAAAATATGCACTATATTTCCAAAAGTATGTGGACACCTGACCACTCACACCCATATGCTCTAGATGAACATCCCATTATAGATTTAGTCCCCCTTTGCTGTTATAATAACCTCCAATCTTCTAAGTCTTTCCACTAGATTCTGGAGCGTGGCTTTGGGGATGTGTGTTCATTCAGCCACAAGAGCATTAGCAAGGTCAGGTGCTGATGTCGGGTGAGGAGGCCTGGCATGTAGTCTGCATTCCAATTCATCCCAAAAGTGCTAGGTGGGGTTGAGGTCACGGCTCTGTGCAGGTCATTCAAGTTCTTCCACTCCAAGCTTAGCAAATCATGTCTTCATGGAGCTTGTTTTGCACACAGGGGCATCGTCATGCTGGAACAGGTTTAGGCCTCTTAGTTCCATTGGAGGATAATCTTAATGCTACAGCATACGAAGACATTAAACGTTGTGGCAACAGTCTGACTTTGAAGAACCACATATGGGTGTGATGGTCAGGTGTCCACAAACCTTGACCATATTGTGTTCTTCAAGAAGGAAGGAAGGTATTGAAGAAAGACCAGTGACCGTCACCATGGATCAATTTCAAAATCTAGTCAGTTCATCTGGTGGTTACAATGATAATTCCATATAAATCCTACAAAATCTCAGATGGGTGCATGGACAGAATGAAAACATGATGCCTCCACCACCTAGTAACCAAGATATGAAAAAGGATCCTATTTATGCCGTTCGGCTAGCAACCTAACTTACGTGGATACTGAAAGCACTTCTAACCAGTTACTTTTATTTCATACTGTATATGATTGCATGATTAGCTAGCAAACTTTGTAGGTTTATCTAAAGAACTCCAGCCTAGCTATAATAATGTATTCCAAACTGAGCTAGTTAACAAATGGTTTCCCAAATTGTTAAAGACTTTAAAAATATTTGACAATTTATATGACATGTAAGATAGCCACAAGATATCACATGATCTTTGTGTAAGCAACATGGGTAATTACAAAGTGCATCAGCTGATCAAAGAGACCAAAAGTATGCATCATAAATCTTTACTCACTGATTGGGCCTGAATCGAGGTTTTGTCACATATACGTCTGATCTCTCCAACACTTCTATGTAATGTGGCTTCTTCTGCTGCTGTGAGCCCAAGAAAGGATTTCTAGTGGAGTCTCTGGGAGGAACACTGCTCTCCTCGGATAAAGTGACCCGTTCAAATGCCACCGTGAGATCCATGTCTGTAGCTCTATCTGCATTCCCGGATGCTGCTGTGTCTCCAGATGTACTCTGTCTCACATAGGGACTGTCTATACAGAGGGACTTGGAGCTGTTTTCACCATCCACTCTGCCCACAGCTTCCCCCAGGTGGGATGGCTCTGTATTCATCGAGTCCTCATTCTCTTCAAGCCTTGTTCTAGCAGTACGTACATCAGTGGAGACAACATGCTGGCGCAGAGACAAAGCCTGCTGGTATCTGGCCTGAAATTCTGTTCGCACAGAGGCCAAGCTGGCCTGCTTCTTCTCTTCTTCTTCCTTATTTGCTAGAGCATGGCGGACTCTCCCCACAAACTCAGAAATCTTCTTTCCTTTGTCAGGAAGCGTTTGAACGAACCGCCTGCAGAGACAATATTAATTATTTCATGCACAACTTTTCGTACAACAGTTTATACTATTTACATTACTACTGTACACTAGGCATGTGCCAGTATTCAGTTAGATTTATATTCAACACCTGGAATATTATTACCATGGACGCCTCAAACTGCTATGCTCCATCTTCCTTAGCAATTAAGAGAGTAAAAATAATGCACAGTACGCTAAAAAGTGATGAAGCCATATCCAGAATGACATGCTATCGATCAATGTCAATACCCAACTACACCAGATAAGGTTAAATGTGTAATCATTCATTTTAATAAAAATCTTGTGAAGCTATTGTAAACCATGATACAAAAAATAGGCAGTTATATTGAAAGGAAATTGTCTCACAACAGCTATAATAAACATTTTCCAGACACAGAACTGTATGCTACTTGATCCCATTTGAACCAGATGAATCATTTGAGTGAAAAAAGTATACTTTGTAAGTGATTCATATTACACAGTACAGTTTAAGGTTGCACACACAGACAACACAATACTGTTTAAATAATTTAAAAACTGGATAATACAGTGCACCAGTCAGTACAAATCTTTATCGCTTTAACACCAATGTCATATATTAAATAGTTTATGGTGTAAACATAAATTACGATTTTCCGGTGATGCAGTTATAATAGAAATCCTGCACAAATACAAGTGTGTGATTTACAACGTGTGACGTAGACTGCAGTACTAGTTATTCAGACCAATACTGGCATTACTGGAGATCCAGACAGACTGTTAACCTGAAACATCCTCAAACTTCTGGCCAACTGGGGGTACAAAAGACACGAGGTACCTTTCTTACAGGATGATGCGGTCGGACTGAGTTTCTCATCAGCTGAGCTCACAAACACATGAGACGTGGAATTTTTTAGACGTTGTGTAATATATCTGTGAGGCCATGATAATGAATACTGGCTTTCATGGAGGCTGAGCTCCAGCGCGTGCTACTCTTCTTTAACAAAACAGTTTGGCTAAAAAAAAAATAAAATAAATAAATTTATATACACATACACAGTCATGTAAAATAAATAACTACACCCCATGGAAATTGTTTTTTGTTTTTTAAAATATATGGACAAGCAGACATTTAATCATCTTTGAAACAGTGCCTATTAAAAAGTTGATATACTTGAACAAAACCACAAGGAAAAATATCTTTCAATCATTTACTCGACAGAAATAGCAACAGATGTGAGACTCTTCTGTGCGTAAAAGTAAGTACACCCTTGGCCTCAGAAGCTAGTATTGCCCCCTTTAGCAGTAATAACTTCTTGTAAGACGTTTTGCATGATTATCCACCAGTCTCTGACATCGGTTTGTCTTCAGCTGAGTTCACCTTCATGGTTATATTGAGGACCGTCACTTAAAGCGGTAATGTGGAACTCAGCAGGAGAGACAAACCGGAAGTAATGTTAGCTACACAAAACACCGGCGCGGGAAACAGCACCAACACAGCCTGCTCTCAAACTGAAGCAAGTTAACACTAAAAATCACACACTTATTTGTTTATAAAGTTTATAAAGACTGAAACCATGGAAGGTAGACTGAAAACACTGTCCAGTGACTTACTTATTGTTTAGTAACTTTTCTTGCCGTGACAGTAGTTCACACAGCTGCTCTTTACTCTTGCTCTCCAGGTCACCGATTAAACCCTGGCGCTCCATTGTAACTAACTAAACTAAACCAAGCCCAAACTTTAAAAACAGACTATAAATTAAAACTTCAACAGCGATTTCATTCATGTCTTGAATCTTACTAAAATCCCTATCTCGACCAGGTAAACACATGGCTAACAAGCTAAACGCTACTGTCAAACTGAGCAACAGAGCAGTTAATCAGGCCGAATCCTAAATCACTAACTGAGGAGAGAATACTGCACTAGGTAGGGTGTATAGGCTGTTATATCGTAAGCTAGAAAGTGCACGTATATAGGGATGAAAACGCTGTTTGGTATTCAAGCAGCCACTCGAAACTGTTTAGGTGAAGGTTGCGATTAGAACCCTAACAAATCTATTTCAAAATAAAAGACACACAATAACCACAGCATAATGGACAACCCCTGTCTATTTGTATATCTCCTACATCACACCCTTAAACATTTTATGCTGGGATTTTTACGCGTTTTAGTGTTTCTTTAGGAAACCAACAAAAAGTATTATGAAAGCTGGTTGTTATTATTGTATCGTGTTGCTAGTTTTTATGAGCTCTGTTATGAGGTTGTTTTCCCTCCAGGTGGCGCTGTGGTTTCATCTCGGCGTTCCTGAAGTTTCTGGAAGGCATGAAACAACATACAGTAAACTTCTTGATCATTCTATTGAAACTTTAGCTTTGTTTCCGTCTGTTTTTGTTACAGTGATACCTATGATACTGCCAAGAACATTCTAGAACATCATCTGTGTGTGAAATTATGTCTTGAAAAACTGCACCAGAATATATTTTCTATTGCAAGCTATTTCTAATAGTATGCAATTATAGTATGTATGTGAGAATTTATTTGGTATATTACACATATTACATGTATATTATGAAAATTGTTAGCACCCTTCATGAAAATGACCAAAGATTAATATATTAACAGAATTACACATGCATTAAGTGAGCTCAAACATACAAATCAAAATATCTTTACACATGCTTTTTCTTCAAACAAAGAAATTTCCCAGCACCCTTACCACTGATATTTTGTGACACGTGCCCTGACGTCACTGACTCTCTTCCTGTGATGTTTAACAAGGTTTGAGATCTTTGCGTTATATTCTTGTGTTTGTGATCATGGACTTCCCTCTTCAATTCAGTTTTTAGTTAAAATCCAGAGACTGATATAGTCATTGCAAAACGTTCTTGTTTCTTTAACAATTTCTGTATCAATTTGGGTGCAACTTTGGCTCATCTTAGGCTGAACCTTCTGACAGAGGCAACCAGGTTTGGTCTGAAATATCCTGATACTTGCCCAGAACACCGCCATCAATGATGCACCACATATAGGATGATACAATGGCACAGTGGGTAACATTGTCACTGCACAGCCCCAGGAACCTGGTTTGATCCCAAGTCCTGCATGGCTTTCCTCTGGGTTCTGTGGTTTCCTCATTGCAACCCTGTCACTGCTTTAATGGTTGTTCTTCATTGGACCACTTCTGATATTTACTAATCACTGTAAACCAGCAACTCCCGACAAGACCTGTCGTTTTGGACATGCTCTGACCCAGTCAGCTAGCCATCACAATTTAACGCTTGTGGAAGTTGCTCAGATCCTCACGCTTGCCCATTTTTCTTGCTTCCAACACGTCATCTTCGAGAACTGACTCTTCACTCTTCACTGCCTAATATATCCCACCCCCTGACAGGTGCTATTGTAACAAGATAATCACTTGTTAATCACAATCATAATGTTATTCACTTCACCTGTCAGGGGTTTTAATGTTGTGGCTGATCTGTGTATATGCACAATACCTTATTCTTATCTGCTTAAATTTATGTCATTAATTTTTTTTCTATGTGTCACCTTTATAGCAATGAAGCAGAAATAGACATAGTCTAAACTGTTATGTTCATCGTCATAGTTACAATGCAACACAATATCAGTACTTATCTGTGGAACAGTAAATGTAGTTCTGTAAAGGAAATGTCGAGCTAAGTGCAAATTGTTTGCACACTGTATTCTACTGGTTCTTTAACCGAATTGATTAGACACTGTCCTGGCATCGACATCTTGGAACAATTGCAGCTATAAGGGCTATACAAGTGCTATAACACAAGTTCACATTTTGGAGCACTTGATAATCCTCTTTATTTATAGGACTACTTTCAGAAATGTCCTGTCATTTACCAAAAGTAACAAGGAGGGAGTTTGTCCCACTGTTTACTCACTTGAATAATCACACCTATGTGTTATAGACCCAAATATTTAGCGTAATATTAGTTTAATATTGCATCACACATGAACAATGTAAATATTGCTACACAAAATTATAGTTAGGTGAGACTTTAACTCAAGGCTAGTTAATAAATTGTAAGAAAAGCTAAATAAAAATATAAACTTTCTAGCTCATAGAACTTTATCAGTATGTAGCCTATATTTTTGTAAACAAAGTGAAAAGTGCATCATGTTACATATGTTGATGTATACAGTATATACACAAACAATTATAATGTATATACTCAATAATTTATTCACAGATGAGTAGCTATGTTATGAAATGAATAAAAACAAAAGACAAATACTTCATTTTTTTTCCAATTTAAAGCATTATTCACTGCATGTAGCTCTGTCTGTATTTAGCTTAGATGAGATCTCCATCAGCCTCATGAATGGTGTGTAGATTCTGGGCCGATTGCTCCTGGATGATGACAGTTCTGTATTTGGGGTGGTAGGTGGAGTTAGTCCTTCATGACTGGGCCTTGGAGCTGGTGCTACATTTTCTAAAGGACTTGTTGCGGTTTCCCGCGTGCGTGATGAGATCATACTGCTATACTGCAAAGGTGTATATCGGAGTAAACTCTGCTCCAGTCGGCTCGGAGGTCTTGGGATGGATGGGCCTTCATACGGCTGAGGATCAGGGCAGCTGTGAAGAATGACAGCAAATGATGCTTATGAAGCTGCAGATTATGTGACAATAGTGGCCTTCAAATTATAAATAGTATCTCAATCAAACCATTTATTACCTAATGGGAAAGTCGCAGCCAACTCCAATATCTTTTGTGAGGGGTTTATTTTCAGTAGCTTTCTGTACAGACATAAAATACTTCAGCTTGTCTTCTAACTCATTATTCTGGGAGAAGAAGCAAAGCACAGCACACAGTCAGACCAGAAGAGAGAAAAGTCCAAGTCATCAGAAACAATCTGAAAACAATCAGACATGCTCAGAGACCCTGTTCAAAAAATCCAAGCAATCCATGCTGAGTCATCAACGTGCATCTTTGCTGTGAAGTTGTTTTAGATCCTATATTTAGTCACTCTGCTGCTGTGAATTAGTGATCATGTGACTTTGGGAATTTAGAAACATCTTCCTTAGTATAAAGATTGAAGGGGGGATAGAGCATTAGTAGCAGAAGGCTGTTTGGTTGCATATGTTTATGAAATAGAAGGGAGCTGAAAATCAACAACTGGCAACTCTTATTGTGTCATCAATCGCAAGAGCTAAACATGTTCCGATATGTAAATGCGGACCATGAAAATTACAGAGTATGTGAACCCTTGTTATAATTCCAATGTAACAGGAAGAGGTTGAGCAACTATCACTCAGTGGTATTTAAGTGACAAATTTGCTTGTTCATAAACTCTTGAATTCTTTGAAAGGGCAAAAATGTAGGCCAATTATGCAATTTATTATTTAATATAAATTGTGTTCTTCAAAGCAAGCTTTGGGTGACTTGGATGTTCTATTTCTTTTAAAGTTTCGGGCAATTTCTACATTCTTTCAAACCTCACAGCAAAAGACTTTTTTTTTGTTTGCCATGCTTCTGCAAGAATGAAATATTGTGAAATAACTGCAAAAACAGTTGCACACAGCCTAGCTGCCCAAACGCTGAAGAGTTTCAGAATGCTTAGCCTTTCCGTGCATTGCTCACAAGCTTTTCCTCTTTTACCTCACACTCCACAATCGCCAGCCTGTCCAGCAACTCAGAAATGTACGCATCCTTCCGTGCCACATTAGCTCTCAGTGTGGTCACCTGAACAAAAGAACAAATGGTATGACTTTCTGGACAGAGTCGATCATAATCCCATTCAGAAATACAATGTTATGCATTTATTTAATGCATTTATACATTTGGAAGACGTTTTTATTCAGTCTGACTTACAGCTAAGGCAGCGTCCTATCTTAGAAGTTCAGGGTTTAGGTCCTTTCTCAAGGCCCAGGCATTGTTCAGTTTTCTGGCAATGATGGTATTCAAGCTCCCATAATGTGTACAGACCCTTAACCACTCAGCTACAGCTTATTTCTGTGCTAGAATTAAACTCTGCCTCTCTTTGGATAAAAGAATTTACAAAATATGAATGCAAGTTTATTATACTGTGACTAAAAATGATCAAATTGTGATAATATAAGGGATCGTTTTCATTCTAAAATCTGCATTCAAAGCCATTCTAAAATGCTCAATACACACACCTGTTACAGCATCACAATAATTGAATTCTGTACTGATGTGCCATGTTTTAAACTAGTAATCCTAGTAGTCCATGGCATACCATAATCTTTGTCAATTATGTTGCTTAGCAAGTAAGGCTTACAGTTAACAAACTACATTGCATGGGGGACGAATTGCTTATTGAAAATATTAAATAATAAATGTATTTATTTTATTCTGAACACTGGATTTAATCATAAGTGCATTTTTGAAACCAAAGGGCAATATATATAAAATTTGAACAGCACTTAAATGTACTACATGGATTTATAGAGCGGCAGTCGGTCTGACTGAGGGAATTCAGTCTGTAACTGTCTTTTGCCTGTCGCAAGGAAAGTGAGAATGTCAGCAATGGACGATCAGAGGCTTGTTCTCTTCTGCAGTAGAGTATGTGCTCTCACCTCTTCTATCATGCCCTTGACCTTTCTCTGCTGGCAGAACACCATGTCATTCAGGTGCTTTATTCTGTCTTTCAGCTCTGACGCTTCCTTCTGTAACTGCTCAGTCCTGAGACAGAACACTTTGTTATCAAGCTAAAACGTGTTTTAATAAAATTAAAACAAGCAATCCAGAGTAGCACTAACCTAAGACTACTTCTGAGAACTTGTCATAAGTGTCTGTAATGCTTACTTTTTAGCACCAGCCAAGTCTGGTTGATCCTCACCCAAGCTGCGCAAGCGCTTTTCACAGTCACAGAGTTTCTGGGTTAAGTGTGCCTTTTCCTGCAAAACAAGAAAATCTACTGTCTGATCCTTCCACTTATCTGGGCTCCATGTGATGTTCCCTTAGAGGTGTTTGTGCAGACTCACCTGAGCCATACAATCAAGCAGACGCTCCACCTCGCTGATCCTCTGGTCCCTCTCGGCTATTTTTGCCTCAGCAAGCCTCATGTTCCTCTCAGCCTCCTCCAGTCGCCTCATGTACTCCTCCAGCTGGGCCTGGAATTTATCACCGCAGAAGAACGGTTTCGGTTTTAACACTCCAAGAGGAAATGTCTCAGAATGTACTTCTCAGTGCAATTAGGACGAGCAACCGTCATAATGAGGTCTTTTCTTTTCTATTCAATTCTATTCAATGAGTAGTCATTAACATCAGTCATATTTATTGGTATACAGGTTGTGTGACAGTTGTTTCAGTGAAATTGTGACTATTTCGCTCAATACTGAGATTGATTATTAATTTCCTCCAGTTTAGGGACTAAATTGTTTTATTATTTCTTATAATTTTAAGCCTCTACTGCATTAATTATTACATTCACATCAAAAAATGTTTTTAATGGATTTTTATTACTTGAATTAGTTCAAGTAATATATTTTTTTTAAAAATATGAAAAAAATGATGGTAAACAATGGGCAATGGTGGAACGTATCATATAGTCAAAAATAACACAAAATGAATCAGAATACAATTCCAATTACTGCGTTTTACAGACTATAAGTTGCAGAGTTTTGTATTAGTACCTCTCAAAAAACTGGAGATAAATTATTTGTTGCCATATGGCTACACCATGCAGTAAAGTGTTAAAATAGCAGGAAATAAGATTGTCTTGCATACTGTAAAATTTTGGACTATGTATAAAATCATAAATCTTACATTTTGATCTTTTAAGTGTTAAATCTAAACACAATTAGACTTCAAATCCTGACGTATTATTCAGTTTTGAATCTTTAATCATATTATTCAGCTATTACTATAAATTATTTAGTAACTACAGTAAAATCAATAGGATAGCTAATTTACAAGAAGTCGTCTAAGGGGCTAAATAAATAGAAATAAATGGATGAATTGGTAAATAAATTGATGGATGGATCCATCAATAAAAGCAGTAAAAAATATACCTAACATCCAATCTAAGTTTAGATACGCTCATCAATATATACTATGTTACATTAACTGAGGAATCCATACTGTAACTGGTTTAAATTCTAAAAGGTGCTAACACGTTCCTACCTAACATTCCTATAATAAGAAAAAAGCTCTTTATGCATTTATTTATCTCACCTACTGATGCAAAATACCTAGTCTATCATTCATCATTCACCCTAATGAAAAGTGAGACTATACAAGTTACTATGAGTGAGACTATACAAGGGGTATTTGAAGGTGTGTATGTGTGTGTTAAACGCACTGTGGGTTATTGTGGCTGTGTTATTGCAAGTGTATACCTGCAGAGCTTCGATTTCCTTTCTGTGTTTTCTCTGCTGTTCTTGCAGCTGCTGGTCATACTGCTGCTGGAGTTTAGCACTCATTTCCTTCAAAGCTTGAGCACTGGCCTCTTGAGAGGACTCCACCTACACACACACACCACCAACAACAACAACAACCAATCCATGGTAACATGAATGTGTTTTAAATTCAGTATGTAGATTTGGATTATCATCCATAAAGACAGTATTAGTGATTTGTTTATGCAAAGGAACCGGTATTGATCCATATTTGCACTCCATATCTGAAAAGTGTTTGTGTGGGTGAGTATGTATGTGTGTACACAGTACCTGTTGTTGCAGCATGCGGTTTTCAGCATGGGCAGTAGCCAGTTGTCTTTCCCTCTCCCTCAGTTTCTCCTCAGTCTTTTCGAAGGAATTGCGCAGTGCTTTCATCTCCTCCCTGTTTCCCACACGGCCCTGACAGCTCTCCAGCAGTGACTTCTACACCCAAACACACAGCAAACACACTCCAGTAACACACCTCAAAAGGATAATCCAGCACATTAAGTTTGCAAGGAGTTTGGTTGTGCAGAGTGTTTTGCGTGAACAGAGACTATAAAGGCAAAATATGTTCATGTTTTGCATTTGTATGGGTTCCTGGGTAACATCTAACCGAACAAGTTAATCTAGTTAAATTTCTTTTCTCATTCTCATTTTCAAATTCATGTCAAAACCAGAAGCAACTGTCAGAGGAGTTGATACTGATTATTTGATTAGATACCTGCAAGTCGATGTTGGCTGATATGAGAGAGCTGTTCATCTGATCGAAGCTGTCGAGGGCTGCTCTCCCTGTTTTTACTTCCGCTTCCAAATAGTGCTTATGTGAGTTAGTCATCTGTAACACACAGCCACAGTATGCTGTTGGACACAGTGCAATGGTTTCAACCTGAAATGTACTAATGTATACACAATACTGTGCTTGCTGCCTGATTGTGCTGAATTTGTGCTACTCGAAGCTGTGTTAATTAGTGAACATAAAAACACAGCTTGCATTTGAACACTCTAACACCACTGTTGCCATTTCCCTCAGTTGAAACACCCACAATGATCTCAATGACCATTTCATTATTTTATAATGTCATGGGAAGTGCTTGAAAGGGTTAATAGTAGTAACATTCTTTTTAAAATAATATTTGCTGTGCATTCTTTTCAGGTTTTGTTTACATTATTTTGGTTCTGGGGTCAAACTGCAAGTCGTGGAGTACATGAACACTCACTGCATTCATGGGTAAAACATGCTTAATGTAGCATTAATCTAAAATGTAAAGTAAAAGCAGATACTTTATCTGGTTGTGTATGACATTACAAGTGACTTAGGCAACAATTTAATTTATGTCTGATTTTTAATTTTTTTGGTTAGTTACGAGGCAGTATTTCTCACATAAATTAAGTGGGGTTTTAAACTTATTTTTAGGGTTTTAATGTCTGGCTAAAAATATCTGGCTTTAAAAATATGATTTTAGGAAAAATATAAATACATAAATAGAGTTGTCAGATTATGTCTCATAATTTGGGATGTTCTTAAACTCATTGAGGACACTAGGTCACTGATCCTAAGGTTAACCACCATTCTAACCACCATAAAGCTGCCAGTGTTGGGCCCTTGAGCAAGGCCTTTAACCCTATCTGCTTGAGGGGCGCTGTATCATGGCTGACCCTGAGCTCTAACCCTTGCTTTCTAACAAGCTGGGACATGCGAAAGAATTTCACTGTGCTATAATGTATATGTGACAAAATAAAGGGTTCTTCTTCTTCTAGTAACGGATTGCTGAATAATAGACTAAACCAGTATATGTAACTAGTTTCGATGTAATTTGGCCACAGTTTGTGATGGTTTGTAGTCAGTTCTGGACCTTTTAAACTGTAACTGGCATGGAAACTGTCGATCCAATATGGCAACCTAGATTTCTACATAACCACTATCTCTGTAGGTGCTAGCATAGTTTAGACTGCTAATTTTATACAAAATCCAATGTGGATTGAATTAACATATTGATCATGGTGATATCACAGAATGATCTTAATCTTAAAGAGCATGAAAAAATAGGTGATTAATTTTTTTATACAGGGGGGATTGTATCCTCTCACAGCTGCTGTTAAATTCAGTCCTGAGCCCTTGTTCTTGGTGTCAAGGTTGAGCTTCATTCTGCGCTACACTGTTAATAATACTTATTAACAGTTCACAACATGTTTTATATTCTTACCCTTAATTCTTTTGAGAGTTGTTGTATTGATTGTTGCATTCCTCCAAACTGACCGTACATCCGTTCTCGGACCTTCTCCAAAGAGTCTCGCACCTACAAGATAATTGTTTTCCCACAATTATATTGCGAAATTGCAGTGAAGTTTCAAATGAGTTATGTTGTAATAAAAACACTGACAAGACATATTTAATAGAAGCCTAAAATGACGAAACTAGGAGATTTTTTACAAACCACTTTATTATGACAGGTCTGGAAACACTTTTAAATATTACAAACTGCATTTTGATGGAAATTTAATTGGAAATTAAACTGCCAAACATTTTTTAATATATGAAACATGTATACAGTAAATCAACCCTGGATGTTCATGACCAGGGCGCAGAATGTAGCCCCTCTGAGGCCTACAGTATGATGTCACTTCCTTTTAGCACTCAGAGGCAGGGACAATATAAGGGGGGAGTCTTAATTGACTTAGAGAAGGCCCCTTAAAGTGGAGACTTGGACACTTGGTCTCTTTTCCCTACCATGACTCCTCACATGTTTATGTCCCCTCTCACTGTCTCTATCTGCACTCACCTCTCTGATGTACCTCATCTCATCTCTCAGGTCATTGGCAGGCTGTTCACGAGCCATCACTTCCTGCTTCACTACACCGTACACCCGGAGTCCCGGCAGCGTCCCTCGCTCAGCAACACCACCATTGCTCACACTGTAAGAGTGCTGAGGAAAACAACGTCACAGGGATCAGATTTCCATCTGTATGTGTGTGTGTGTGTGTGGTTAACAAAATGGGAGAAAGTGACTGTTCTGTTTATGCCATGTGAGAGCATCACATGTGCAAATATGCGTGTGTCCTTGTGCGGTGTGCACATACTCAAAACACCTGTGTAAATATAACAAACTGTGTAGTTTGGCTAGTGAGAAGGAGAAAACGTCTACATGCGCATGCTCGGATGTTTTGTTTTTCTGTGCAGTGTTGCTGAGTGATCAGATATGGGATTTTGTGAACTGGCAGTGACAAAAAGTCCTAACTGATGGTGTAGTATTTCTGCAAAACAGTCTATAGTGTCGAGAGCATTCTGTCTCAGTGCTGCTGTCTCTCTTCAGTTTGGGCCTCGGCTGACAGACACAGAATATCCGTAAAGTAAAAGTGGTCATTATTCTGAAAATACTGATAATTTTTTATAAATGTGATGACCCTGGTATGTCATCAGTGGACATGCTGGACATCTATGTATTTGGTATATTTTATAATAACAGTTATGTGCCTGTATTAAAATAAACACACTCTCACTTGCCAAATGTATTTCAAAGCTATAATATACAGTATATGTCAGGAATAATGGGACTGAATATTATAACTGAGAGGATCCAAGAGTTGTTCAGGGAATGCAAATAGGTTGTGGGTTGTTATAAAGGCACAGGGTAAGCATACAAGTTATTACAGAATATCATATTTTTAAAAAATAAATAAATAAATAAAAAAGGGAAAAATTATCTTTGGCTTTTTTATGATTAATATCTTAATCATAATATATATTAATATCGGTTAAACAACATCACAATGTCTAAACAATGTTTAGAACAATATTTATTTGTATTGTAAAGTTTGGTCTAAGGGTATGCAAAGTTTGAATACAGCTGAATACACACAGCAAGTACCATGTTATAGCTCACGGTGTATAACGTTAATAACTTGGAGTGCCACCTTTGTGAAAATCATCCATTACCTTCAAGGGTAATAAAAATATATAACATCTAAGAATAGAAAATCTAATAATAGTGTCTGTAGAAGCTTAGCATGGCCAAACTGGCTGGTTTGAAAAGACCATTTCAGACAGTGATAGTGTAGACATTACCTGAGAATCAAAACAATAAATGCCAGGAAATGTGGACTAAAAAAGCATTGTGTTATGCCATGCATAATGCATAGCAAATTCATCTAACAATGCTTTAAACAAGTGCAGTTCTGGATAACCACCTGTTGATGTGGGTTAGAGCAGAGAAAACATTGGCACCATAGAGAACTGGCAATGTTGCGATTCCAGGGATGGGCTGCAAGAATATTTTGATCTAATCATTTTTTTAATGCCTGGTGTGTTGCACTGCATTTCCTTGGCTTTGTACTTGTACACTGCACAATGACAATAAAACTGATCATTTTTAAATGCTAATTTAAACACTGGCCTGACAAATGAGACAAACAACAAATTATCCAATGATTAAAACAATCAGCTGGGATTAATGTTGATCGCTCAACATGATTAATTCACCCATTTGCCCAATATCAATTATGTAATTTGTGAGATCATTCATTATCAATACTTTTTTATTCCCTCTTAAGTGAACACTAGCTTTAAAGCATGTTTGCATGTTTGTGAATCCATCTAATATACATGGTCATTTTAAAATCAACTCAGTAGCCAGATTTTTTTTTTTAATCTGTAGCTAAAATTTATGAGGTAATGAAGAAACACCTGCAGTAACTGACCTAAATTTACTGTAAAACTGTAAAAAGGATTCAATTAAATCCTGTTATATTTAAACGATTTTGCTTGCATTTGGATTCATAAATAAATTGGACAGACTGAGAAACACTAGTGTTGGGAATCTGGACCTCAAATAGAGATCCACACATTCCTTGGGTACATATGAATATATTAGATATTAAATAATAATTCAATGTTCAAAGTTTATATGATTTGCCTTTGTAAGCAACAATGCAATAACATCACTGCAAAGGCAATAAAACGAATGAATAAACGTCAGCTCATGCTCTTTTCACGTTCAGCACTGCAGACTGTGAAATACTGTGAAAACCAACAGCTGTGTTTAAAGACTACATTATTAGTGTCATGGTTTTATCACTTACCCACATCATAGTGGCATACCTATACCTGTGTGCCTCTGAGACCAAACAGTGTAATGATATTGCCGCGTCTGGCACTCATACCTTCTCCTCTACAGGTGCTTCTCTGCCTGGAGGTCTTTCTCTCTGCATGAGGCCATTCTTCTTCATCCAGGTGCCATTGACCATCTTGCCATCCTGCAACACAACACACATTCGAGCTTGTTAAGCCACTTGTGTCCACAGATCACAGAAATTTATATTATTATTGAAAACCAACCAGTCACCATTACCTGGTGTGTCAATGTGCAGCCAAAATGTCACACAACAGTTATTTCTCAATATAATTGGTTATAAATGTATGTTCTCAAAAATAGTGTGCTGTGCCAGACTGTGGCCATTGTGTCACTGAGGTGTTATGTTTGTTTACCTTTAGTTACATAAGTTCCTTAAGGGCCACTTTTGTACCTTGGGTCTGTCAAGGTATCCTTGTTTATGATATTTTTAAAGAAAAGAAATATGTAATTGTCCATATCATGTGTAGTCAATATACTGTACATATATACATATATACAGTACATATATATATAGACAGTACATATAGACCTTCAATGGTTCAGAAATGTTTCTGTACCGTTCCCCAGATCTGTGCCTCGATACAATCCTGTCTCGGAGGTCTACAGACAGTTCCTTAGACTTCATGGCTTGGTTTGTGCTCTGACATGCATTGTTAACATCTCAAGGATGATCAGTGAAAACAGGATGCACCTGAGCTCAATTTTGAGTGTCATGGCAAAGGCTGTGAATACTTATGTACATGTGCTTTTTTTGTTTTTTATTTTTAATAAATTTGCAAAGATTTCAAACAAACTTCTTTCATGTTGTCATTATGGGGTATTGTTTGTAGAATTGTGAGGAAAATAATGAATTTAATCCATTTTGGAATAAGGCTGTAACATAACAAAATGTGGAAAAAGTGAAGCGTTGTGAATACTTTCCGGATGTACTGTATATATAACCCATGGGTTTTAAATATTTTTTGGAATAATAGTGTTTATGGTTACAAATTTATTCATCTTTCTGGAATACGAACTCCAACACACTGGGAGATAAAGGTTTTTAAATGATACTTTTGCTTGTCGCTGGGGTGGTACAATCAAAGGCTCAAGTTTTGTACCTTTATTTACCATATTTGTGTACCATACTTTTACATATGAAGGTGCATGTGGTGTAACCTTAAGGTATATCAATAGTTGTTAAGGTCCAATTATGTACCTTTGTTTATTTTTAAAGGTATACTTTAGTCATATTTTCAGGCAAAAGAAACATACTAAAGGTACAAACAAAGGTACTTTGTTTCTACTGGTTTAATTAGCTAAAAAAAAAAAAAAAAGGAATACAGTGAAGGGAAAATAGGTCCATTCTGAGTTTTCTTTTAATGCACAGGGATTTCCTAGACCCAAACAATGTCAGCAAAACACAAGAATTATATGCCCAAATATGAGACAAACACACTGAATAGATTTTGATTTAGAGGCCAATTCAGTCAGACTTGTGTGTTTTTGGACTGTCAGACTGTCTCTCTCTCTTAATTCATCTAGGTGAATGGAGGTTTAATCAAATCCAGACGTTTCCTCACATTCAGGAAGTAGTATTCCCTTTTCCCCCACTGAGCACATATTTCATCATCGATGTAATTGGGTTCATGTAGCAGCTGCACCTTCTTCTGTTTTACTTCCTACACAATGCAGAAAGCACTTGAATAAATTCCATACAACACCTTTACAGCTGATCACATCTATATATACAGTAATAGCAAGAAAACATTTCTACAAGAAGTCCTGAATGTAAACTAAACTCTTTATATAGTGTTCTAAAGACCACAGGGAATTGGCATACACACTTCTCTCAGAGAGACAAGAACAAAGATGCCTTTCACGATCCTTGACTTCAGACATCACTCAAGAGATAGTACACAAAGTGCAGGCTGAGAAGAAATAAACATGAATGGAGTGAGGAATGTTGAAAAGAGAGGCAACAGTCAATCAAACTGAGCCGGCTTCAAAGATCCAATAGCATTAGATATCACTGTCATGCCCTGTAATATGGTGTCTTTTTGGTTAATTACTCAAGTACAGAGATTACTTTCCATAGACGGTCATTATTAAATGTTTGAACTTTGGAGTCAAAAGAGGTGACTTCCTGACTTCTGCACACCCTGGATGTAACTTCAGAGAGGCAGATAAGATAAAACTCACAACAGTCTTAATGATCACAGGAAACTGAGGTTATGTAAGCCATTTAATGTCTTGAAACCACCCTAAATATTTACTGCACATTTTCTCTAGGAATGGCCAATATTAAGGTATGTTATCATTATTGTGATAAATTATAACTGAATAAAATATTTCTTATGAAATATGAATTTCTTTGAAACCATCACCAGTAGTAGTAGTGACAAAGCTTTATTCATGTTACTCCTACTGAGTAGCTGGTACTGCCAGAGCTGTTATCAGATAGCCTGTGCACATTGTCATCCACAGAGCATTAGGTTACTAAACCTGTCCTATTTAATTACGTGATGGATCCCTATCAATCTGCTATTGTTATTCCTGAAACAAACTACCTTGAACATCTAAATATAAGAATGCTTTCTTGTTTCCAGCTTCTCAGAGAGCGAGTTCTACTTGTTTTCTTCTTCTACTGTACGTCACAGTGTTTTGTCCTTTTTCCTGGCCTGGGTAGGTGTGTCACTGATGGTTGTTAATTATGTTTAAAAATGTTGCTTTTGTTTTGGAGCTAAATTTAAACTCAGCTTAACCACTCCTCATTATCTATCTGTTATCACAATTAATTCACATGTTCAGCAGAAATAAATTGATGCCCTTAAACGATAAATATTGGAGTTCCAGTACATTTCATTTAAAGTATTTCTACCTGCATAAACATGTACAAATATGCACATGGTCTTATGAAAATATTTTTAATTACTGGCTTAGATTAAAGATGATGAGACTATTTTTCAATTTTATCTCCAAGTTATGATTAAGCTGACATTAAGTTAAATTAACACTATAATTTTGCTTGCAATAATCTTTCATTACATAGTTTCTAGAGTGTAATTGCTGCACCTCCTCAAAAATCAGTTAAAAAGATGTTCACATCACAGACCAAGTACACTTGGTCAAAGACAAAGGGGTTTCAGAGAAATGTACTATAAATGAATCTCCCATTTTTACATTATATACACTACAGGGTATATAGTGTGTATTTATATATAGTATATACAGGTGTCTGAAAAGTCAGGAACTAATGAGAGTCAAATTCATATTTAGTACATATATTTAATTTTGGATTTATTATTTATAACATATGCTTTACATGTTTACTCTTATGCTCTACTCATTTTCTCAGCCGCTGTATCATGATTTTGCTCAACATATTCAGACCGACATATTTGCTCAACATATTTCCACTGCTTCTTGACTCTTCTGACACCCTGTATATTACAATTAATATTTTAATACAACTAACCTCAGCCATGAGCTACCTAAATGCAACCTGCACATTACATGTCATACTAGAGACAGTAAAACACTGTCCATGTAGTATGGTGGATCACTGCTCCACCATACTACAGAATGCATATTTCTCAGCTGTGGGACACTCTGATCACTGTCTGGTGCAGCTTCTCCCTATTTACAGACAGCAGTTAAAATCTGCTAAGCCTGTAGTTAGGACTATTAAGAGGTGGTCTAATGAGGCAAAGCTCAAATTGATATTGTATATCAGTTTTTGTGAAGATATGTGTACCCACCAAGATCTATTTAACAACTACGACAAACCATGATTCACATGAAAGACACGTTTGTCAAGCTACTGAAGAGGCCTACAGAATTGGGGACCAATCCTGTACAATCAGGCCAGAAACCCATTGACAAAGGAGATAAGAGGAGCTACACTGAAAAGCTGAGAAACAAGTTCTTGGCTAATGACCGTGCGACCGAATGGAAAGGCCTGAAAGACATTACCAGCTACTGGCCACCTTCCCCCCACTCTGTAGACAATCAAGAGCTGGCTGACGATATAAACATGTTCTATTGTAGATTCGACACACTCAGGCCTACATCCCACATCCACTTCAATAATCTCTCTACACATCCAACAATATCCACTCTGACTGTGCTTAGGATCTGTGAAGATGATGCTTGTCAGATGCTCCTGAAAGAAAACTCCAGGAAATCAACAGGGCCAAATGGTGTCTCACCCTCATGTCTGAGAACCTGTGCTGACCAGTTGCTCCCTGTCTTCACACAGATCTTCAACAGATCATTGGAGTAGTGTGAAGTACCCTCCTGCTTCACTCTATCATCATCCCCATCCCAAAAAATCCAGGATCACAGGGTTAAAGGACTACAGACCTGTCTCCTTAATGCCTGTGATCACGAAGTGCTTTAAGAGATTGAAGGACATCACTGGCCCGCTGCTAGACCCCCTTCAGTTTTCCTATCAGGCTAACAGGTCAGTGGATGATGTTTAACACCATCATCCCAGATCTCCCCCAGACTAAGCTGATCCATCTCTCTGTGCCCACCTCCACCTGTCAGAGGATTACTAGCTTCCGGACAGACAGACAGCAGCAGGTGAGATTGGGGAAATTCACATCAGCACCTGCACAGTCAACACTGTTGCCCCCCAGGGATGTGTGTTCTCACCACTGCTCTTATCTGGATATACAAATGTATGTAAACTCCTGAAGTTGCAGATGACACTATAGTCATTGGCTTCATCCAGGATGGTGATGGGTCTACTTACAGAGACACGGTCAAACTGTTGGCTGTCTGATGCAGTCAAAACAACCTGGAGCTGAACATGCTAAAAACTGTAGAGATAACAGTGGACTTAAGAAAAAAGCCCCCTACACGTCTCCAGCTCACCATAATGAACGACCCAGCGTCAGCTATGGAGTCCTTCAGGTTCCTGGGCTCTACAATCTCACAGGACTTGAAGTGGGAGACCTATATTGACCCCATAGTGGAAAAAAGCCGTGCAGAGGATGTACTTCCTCTACCAACTGAGGAAGTTCGACCTTTCACAGAAGCTGCTGACACAGTTATACACAGCCATCACTGAGTCTGTTCTGTGCACTTCAATAACTGTCTGGTTTGGTTCAGCCATCAAATCAGACCAAATAAGGCTTTCTAACCCCTGCCCACTCTTCAGGACTCTTCTATATTTCCAGGGTCAGGAAGACGACTGAAAGAATAATCACAGACCCCATGCACCCTAGCCATGACAATAAGGCCAACATGTAGTGTGACCTCTTATTTATGCAAATGTTTACTGCATACCCCATAAGTTACACCATCTACCAGAGGGAAAAAAATTGTGCTATAGTTTAGAATATATGGTAATAAAAGGCCTTAATAAATTCATCCTACTCTGGCAGTGTGCTGCTCATTAAAAGAGTCTGGCTTTTGCTCACACTCTACAGAGGCTACAGGATATTTTCCATTTAGCCAAAGTAAATGCTGCTTTCAGTCTCATGCACACTGCTGCAAGTCTTATCCAGTCTGTACCATAAATAGCCAATGGCTTTTAGAAATGACAGGCTGATATCAGCTCAACATTAAGGAGGAGGCAGTGGTGTGAACTGAAATGATATCAGTCCAAGGTACAGACCAAATCAAACACGCACACAGTGTCACAGACAGTGACACTGCTATCATCTGTGCTAAATGGGACACTGCCATGTTCTTTCAAACACACACTAATTTGTCAGTGTCTAACTGTAAACAAAATACTTCCGGCACCTTCAGCAACTCAGCTGTGTACTCAATAATAACTACATATATATATATATATATATATATATATATATATATATATATATATATATATATATATCTTAATTCTAATTTCTCAAGTACTAATCCCTATATGTTGTACTAATAATAATTTTATTTCATTTTTATTAATCATACTCTAACATGTATATAATGTAACTCTAACATGAATATAATATAACTATAATATAATGTAATATAATAACACACATACTGTGCACACGGGTATGATAAGTGTTGGGAATCTTCCTTTAAACACGACGTAAACAGGACAGGGTTTTCTGTAAATAATGTAACTATGTGAGGAGAATAAAAGCTCATCTTTGCAGATTTTAGTGATGGATAAGAAAAAACACACTTACTGAGTGTGCAGAAATCTTTGCCTTCTCATTCTGTCCAGTGGGGATGTCCTCAGATCGGAGGGTCAATCTGAGACGCCTGATTCCTCTCTGAACATTTCATGGACACACACACACACAGACACACACCAAGGGTAATAAGAGGTCAGTGAGAACAACATCACAAACATAATGACTAGCCATTTATCAAGGTCAGTCTAGTGAGCATTTTCATTTTCCGAAAATGTTATCTCAGATCGGAATATTATCTGCAGTGTTTCAGTGAAACTATGACCTCACACAGGTACATTATTTGAATACTGTACTCTTTGGATTCTTGTGATATTGGAAGTGCTTAAGAAGACTTAATATTATGTTACTGTCATCTGCTGATTCATTGCTTGAGCGTGTAGATAACAGATGACGCTTATTTTGATAACAGAGGTCATAAGATTTGGTCTGATTCCAATGTAAGCCCTACTCCCATCCCCTGCTCTCTTCTGTTTGAAAACCTCATTATAAGCATGTATATGCATGTATTGTTACTATTGAAGATAGATGGCGGCACATTAGAGGGTCACTGAAATATAAAAACATACCAAAACAGCTTGATGGCTTTTGTGTTTAGGGAAAGTATATAAGAATGGAGTGATACCATTGTTTACATGTTTTAGATACTTTGTCAAAGAGGAAGGAAGGAAGGGACCATGGGGAAACTTGGCCAAAATAAGGCACATAAGGGCTAGTGAGCACAATAAATACATTGTGAAGGATAAATCCCACATGCTTGTAAGCCTCATAAAAAAAAACCCAGGACAGTAGTATAATTAATTTCTTACTCCTTATATTCCTTATAAATTCCTTAAACCAAAGGAGTCATTATTATTTACTGCACTATTGTTTGCTACTTTGCTTACTAGCGATATATTCAGGCACTAACTGCCACACCCTGGCTTACGGTCCAAGCAAATTACACACCATGCAAATATTGAGCAGATCCATGTGCACACTGGAGTGAATATAAACAACATTACTTTCATTCTAGAGACTAAAAATCCTGAATTAATGTTGGTCTTAGCAGCCACTACTAGGATTAATTTATATTAAACTTTAATTTTCAGTCATGCCTCGTAAGAAAACAAAAGTTTATCTTAAATATACACCAGCCATATCACCAGGGCATTTGAAGATATATAATTATAAACTGCACGTAAACACTTATAACTTTAGTATAACTTTATTTATTCATCTATAACTTTTATGTGTCCTCTATATTTAATCAGTGGTCAGTTTATGACCCCAATAGTGCTGCTGCATCCGACACACTTATACCAGCACCATGCCAGTGTCACTCTGCCGAGAATGATCCTCCACCCAAAACATATCAGCTCAGTGGTGGTCCTATAGTGGCCCCTTTCCATTGATGAAAGGAGTAAAGGGTGTTAGCAAATTGCATAGCAACAGATGAGCTACAGCCAATAACTATAAAATTACAAAGTGACCTAATTTTGCAGAGGCATGCTGTTGGTACCAGATGAGCAGGTTTGAATATTTCATAAACTGCTGATCTCCTGGGACTTTCACACACAACAGTCTCTAGAGTTTAAACCGAATAGTACAAAAAAATCCTGTTTTTTTCACAACTCTGTAACGCGTTATACCCAACTCTGTTTAAAGTAATGCGTTACACTGTATTCTAATTACTTTTTCTTATAACACAATACTGTAACACATTACATTTTAAATTTATATAATTTAATTACAGTTACTGATGTCAATAAAATTACTTTATTTGCATTACAAATTTATTGTTAAGAAAACAATATTAAGTAAAAGCATTTTTATAATAAATCACGTTTTGCACGCCTGCCAGGGGTATAACCTGGCCTGGGCATTCTGGGTCTGTAGCCCTGAAGATTTTTTCTTTAGCCCCGAATAATTCTCCACTTGGAGAGGTTTGTCACTACATAACTGAACGTCAGTAAAAGAAGACGGCGGTGTTGTAATTTTATATCTTCGGTGAACAGAGGAGAGACCAATCAGACAGGGTTTACAGAAAAATACATGGAAACGCTCGTGTCTCTCAATTCTGCCAAACACTAGCTCACAGTCAGTGTGAGGAAAAATAGACATGCCAATATTTATTTTAAACCACTAAAGGGGTTGAAACTAAAACAGTAACATTCTTTGATGCGAAGCAGGAAAACAAGGTGTGTAAATGTCTATATGAATTCCAGTTTATGTGAACAAGATATGATCAGAGCAAAAGGAAAGATAATGTACTCTGCATGGCTCTATAGCAGCTAAACCCATACATTGATAGCTTAGTTGTGCCTCTCCTTGGCTAGCAACACCAAACTAGCCTAGTTAGAAAAGTGTTATATTTGATTGGTCTGATAGTCCTACAAACAGTGACAACACCTAAGGCTAGTTTGATGATAAATCCAACTTTTTCTGATCATGTCATACATTGACGGCTAAGTTATCTCAGCATCCATAAGACAAAACTTAGGCTACTAGCTGAGCTGGAAAAAATTCCATGAAGAAGAATCTGGGCCCAGCCCCAGATGATTAACCATCTAGCTAACGCCCTGGCAACTGCGTCAGTTAATGAGTAATGAGCATGTGCTTTAATGAATTGGTTTGATAGGTTTTGAAAGTAACTTGAAAGTAAAGTAATTAGTAATCTGATTGCTTTTAACATACAGTAATCAGTAATGTAATCAAATTGCAATTTTAAAGTAGTAATTAGTAATCTGTAGTGGATTAATTTTTTTTGAGTAACTTACCCAGCTCTAAAATCTAGACACTTGTGTGTGACAATCCCAGGAGATCAGCAGTTTATGAAATTATTAAAACAGCCTATCTGGTACCGACATCCATTCCACAGTTAAAGTCACTGAGATCATATTTTTCCCTATTCTGATGTTTAATGTGAATATTAACTGAAGCTCTAGACCTGTATCTGAATTGCACTGCTGCCACGTGATTGGCTGATTAGATTACTGCATAAATGAGCAGGTGTACAAGTGTAATTGTTAAAGTGGACAGTGAATGTATATCCTGTAATAATTCTGCATATTAATAGGGTTTTGGTTTTTTTAAATAAAAATTAACTGTCTTTGACCAATATACACTCCTTGTTGCATACAATGTCAAATGTATTGTACATAAAATGTTGTTGTACATTGTCTTTTAGATGACTTTTATGGGGACTAACCAAGCGTCCATGTGTTGATTAGCTGTGGGAAAGAGCTCTCTGAGTGACAATTCAATGGCAGGCACTGATAAAATAAACATGACAGGGCTCTGGCAGCTCTCATTACACTGCCTGCTCTCTGTGCTAATCTTATACTCGAGCCAACACAGGGACCAGCTCTGAGAATGATTAACCATGATATGTTAAATTAAACCATAGCCTAGAGTGTGAAAGATAAACATACAGCCAAAGGGAAAAGGATGAGCAAACAAACAAATCAATGAATAATCAACTCATTCTGGTCAAGGATAGAAGAGAAGGGATATGAGTGAGATTGTGAGAGAGGAAGTGAGACTGGACGTGTCTTATTCTCAGTAGGCTCTAACTTACCTCACTCCCCTTATCCGGAGTGGTCGTAGTAGTGAGCGAGGAGCCCGCTGTGCCCTTTCGCAGCATGTCTCCGTATTACTGTCCCTCTCGCAGACCACAGAAAACAAAACACACATTCACACCCACCCACTGCTGCCACCTGCTCCACCCGCTCTGGGCAACTCAGCACTTTAGAAGTGAGCGTGTGAAAGAGGCAGGATGGGGAAAAAAAGTTTCCCTTGAGCAAGAGGCCTGTGCTAGAATTCCTTCCTCGGGATGGTAAGCAGCAGAGGAGAGAGAAAAGGGGCCAGTATTCCAGAGTGCAAAGGACAGAGGAAAAAACAATCTACAGCATAGGGGGAAAAGTCCAAAGTGTGTTGCACACACACAAGCATGCACAACACACACCCACATGCATACACAGACAGGCTCCTCCTAACCAGAGATAGACACAGAGAGAAATAGTGGGCGAGACAAACCGAGAGGCCACTAGAGAGAATGAATGTGCTTTTGCATGTGTGTGTGTGCGTGTGCGTGTGTGTGAGATACAGCTATGTTGGCTGTGCGTCCGGTGTGACCTGTCCTTCTACATTTCTCCTGCGCTTTGGTCTCCACCCACTTGTGTGTAACTCAGGACTCACAGCCTGTTGTTACTGCTTCATAGTTGTAGCATAAACAATCAACACACCCAACAGAAAGGGAACGAGCATCACTCCAACACTGAAACTAAATCACACTATACTAACCACACATCACAGGATCTGCGCAAATGTGAATTAATTATTGGGTTAAAGAAACTAATAGAATTTTAAAAACAGACTTGTTTAGAGGATTTCTCTCAGCTTGTATTGGTTTATTAAGTGTAGAATTTCAACTTTCTCTAACTTCACTGGTCTGTTTTTATAAGCAACAAAAAGTAGGCAACCTTGTAGCTTAATAAAAAGTCAGCCAATACGTGTTTAATCATACGACTGATTCTGCTATGATCCGATACAATTCAGTTTAGTAGCCTCTGATCAATGTGACCAACATTGTTTATAATTTGGGGTAGGCCTACCGTTAATTTTATGAAAGATGATGACATAGAGAAGGACTATTTTAAGTACCATAGTTATAGGCAAATCACTTTGCTAGCCAATTTAAACATGTGATTTCTTTTGCACACCAGTTTTCTGTCCCTTTTTTGATAATACATTTATAACCAATCATAATCAATAATATTCAACCTATGATTGTTGCCTCAATTCCAATAATTGTCTTTTAAACTGTATGTAATGGTCCAAATCATCTGTTTGTTACGCCCCTAGTAGTCACTAATACACAGTCACTCATGAGAATGGATTAGATGATATAACAATCTTTAACTTTGTGTTTTTACCATTTATTGTGTTAGCTAGTTTGCTAGCAACCAACTGGCTGACAGGCTGACAAATAAGGTAGATTGCCAACAAACATTTCCAAAATGGTGTTTATAGGGGTCAGTCCATCTCAAGTGGTCCAATAATTGCAAAGTTGGTTGCTCGAGCGCTTTTACTTTTTCTTTATTTTTTTGAGTCATTATCTCTATGTATTGGCACTGCAAAACCCGCAGTTTAAAAAAAAATATTTTAACTATGATGGCCATCTTTGTGTCATGGCGCAGAACAAATTTATACAATTGTTTACAGAAATCTCAATATCTTGGCTCAGGGTAGTCCTAGCTCTGGGGAACAAAAACTGATCTCTATAGCACATTACAATGTACATATATAAACATTTTGAACATTCATGTTCCTTAGACTTAGATTTTAAGTACAATTGTAATGCTCAAATTACTTTTAGGGTCACTTTATAATGGGAAGGGTTGAGTCTCAGTTTTTTAGGGGTACCTAGGTAAGTATATTGTACATGAAGAACATTTCATGTCTGAGACTTTTATAAGGATGAAAAAGTGGGGTTAAATTCAGGCTGAATATCTCTGGTGGGGGACCAGATACAAACCTGAAATTTTCACAGAAATAATCTAATAATATGTATGTAATTTATATTAGCATTGTGCTGTATAAATTGTGAGTTTGAGATTGCAGGACAGGGAACCCGAGGGCCAGATTTGAAGAACCAGCCTGATCTATCATGTTGGTACACTGTTACAAATGAACGGTGTCATAAACAGAGCTGTGTTGTTGTTTCTCCTGTGATAAAAGCAGTAAGTGACTACAGCTCAGAAGTCACTTACTGCTTTTTTAATCTACAAACCTGATCTACCTTTTAAAGCTTTTAAGTGAGATTTCCACTAGTGATGAGAAGTGTAATTGTGCTGGTTAATAATTATACAGCACCACAGTGTTCTGTTTAATGATTTAGTTAATGAGTAGCCATCTTGTGCGCAATGACATATCTTGCAAATCAACAAAAATCAGTTAATCAGTTCAGTTCTCCTTTCCATGTATACTGAGTCTCCTGTGTCCCTCAGAGTAGTTAGAGCCATGAGGTCAAGATAAGCACCAATCCTAGTTGCCTCACTGTAGATGATACCACAACATGAATCTCACAGGAAAGACTCTCAACTCTTTTCTCAACCGAAGTTGACGTCTAACATGTGGTTTTGTTTGAGTTGGCACTTATACACACACACACACACACACACACACACATACACACACACACAAACCCAGAAAGCTATTTTATGCATTGTAAATAGATTTGTGGTTAATCCTACTAACCCACTGACTAACCTCAATTCACTAATAATCTGGTAATGCATATAGTGAAGACATTGACAAGGATAGAAATTATGATTTCTACCTGAAATAACAATTGAGTGCTTTAAACTTTGTTTTCATTAAAGAAACCTTTATTTGCAGCAATAACAGCCTTGCAGACCGTTGGCATTCTAGCTGTCAGTTTCTTGAGGTAATCTGCATCAATATCCCACTCTATGCTTCCTGAAGTACCTCCCACAAGTTGGACTGGCTTGATGAGCACTTTTTTCATACCATCCGGTCAAGTTGCTCCCATAACAGCTCAATAGGGTTGAGATCCAGTGGTTGCACTGGAAAGTCCATTACACACAATACCATCTGACTGCTTCTTCCCTAAATTGGTTTTGCATAATTTGGAGCAGTGCTTTGGGTTATTATCCTGTTGTAGGATGAAACTGACCCCATCAAGCGCCATCCACAGGGTATACTGTAGCATGGCTTTGCAAGAAAGAGTGATAGCCTTCCTTGTTCAAGATTCCTTAAATTTCCCACTTCACCAACACATCCCAGACCATCACTTTTCCTCCACTATGCTTGACAGATGGCATCAAGCACTCCTCCAGCATCTTTTCATTTGTTCTGTGCCTTACAAATGTTCTTCCCTGTGATCCGCACACCTCAAACCTAAATTCGTCTGTTCATAACACTTTTTTCCAATCATCCTCTGTCCAATGTCTGTGTTCTTTTGCCCATTTTAACCTTTTATTGATCAGTCACAGATATGGCTTTTTTTCAAAATTTTGCCTAGAAGGCCAGCATCCCAGAGTCGCCTCTTCACTGGGAAACTGGAAGATGGGACATTGTTTAGCGGGTATTATTTAATAAAGCTGCTAGCTGAGGACCTGTGAAGCACTGTTTCTCAAACTAGAGGCTCTGATGTATTTATCCTCCTGCATAGTTGTGCACTGGGGCCTGCTACTCCTTCTTCTAGTGGTTAGAGCCAATTTGCGCTGTTCTGTGAAGGGAGTAGTACATACCTTTTTTAAGATATCTTAGATTTCTTGCCAATGTCTCATGGAATAACCTTCATTTCTCAATAGACAGACAGATTTCTGAAGAAAGCTCTTTCTTTCTGGTCATTGTGAGACCATAATAGAACCCCCAAATGCTTATGCTCAAGATACTCTAGTAGTCCAAAGATGGGCAGTTTTATTGCTTCCTTAAACAGTACAATAATTTTCAACAATGCTAACATAATTGCACAAGGGTATTGTAATGATGAATTAGCCTTTTAACATGATCATGTAAGATTAGCTAACACAATGTGCCACTGAAACACAGTGATGGTTGCTGAAAATGAAGAAAATGTAGTATGGTTGCTAAAAATGGTTGTTCCATGTACATATAGGCATGTATTGCTAAGTATTGCCTTCCTTGGGAAGATCTACTAGCTAATACACCTTAATCTATTCTAATAATTCTAATAATTGTTATAATGGTACAAAGCAGCTGTGTCAAATTAATATAAAAGAGCTGTTAGACTCAGCAAATACTGCTTAGTTCATGGTGAAATCCTACTAACATACCGAGTAATTACCTAGTAGCTCCTAATAGTTAATAGGTGTAACGTAACTGTTAATGTAGAACTATTCCTGCTTAGTTCCTGCATAGTTACCAGTGAGTTATGGAATAGTATTGTATAGTGTTTTCCTAATGTGGTTACATTTCAGTTCTTTGGTATAATATACTGTTTAGCATAAAACACTGGTGGTAATAATTATCTACAATCATTTTGCCATATTAGTTGAGCTAGTCAGTTAATTAAGTATTACCTTAATTAGTACAGATGTGACATTTAGAAGCTATACATGTTTGCTCCCAAGATAACTAACACTGGGTAAACTACTGTGCTTTGCATTTAATATCTGTAGCCAGGGTTGCTAGCAAACAAGCTAGTGGTGAGTAAACGGAGTGGAAAAAGTACAGAAAATTACATTTATGTGAAAGTATAAGCTGTTGCAGATCAACATTTTACTCAGATAAACATGAAAACAGCTGAAAATTGACAATTAAAATGTGTTCACAATAAAATGCTGTCATGTAGGCTTTACTGCCATTGCTCATATTACAGACAAATGTAATGTTAGGAATGAAATATAGTTCCCTCAGAATCCCACTGATACACATGAAGCAATATCTAACAAGAGGACAATGAGCACAGAGACAGACAGTAAAAAGTCATTAACTACAATTCAGACAATAGACTATACAATAAAGCACTGATCCTGGAGTTCTCCCTCCTCCAACACATACATTTCATCTAATCAGCTAACAGTGTTCCTCAATTAAAGTGGGTGTGTTAGAGGGAAACCAATAAATTTTACAGGACAGTGGGTACACCAGGACCAGGGTCGAGAACCTATGCAGTAAACCATAAACTTTGCAATAAACTACACAGTAAACACTAAATTCTACACAACAAACGATATTGCAAAGTAGCACTGACATTGTAAACACTGATAGTAGTCCTTTGCAGCAGCATGAACATGAAAAGGAAATGGCTTGTAGGAAGTTAAACTACAGTGCTGTGAAAAGTATTTCTTCTATTATAGATTTCTTTAACTCAGTTATTGAATCTGTACTTGAATCAGCAAGGAAAGGCTGCCTCAATGCAACAGAGAGTATGCTATGCATGCTGTATTAGCCAATTGTATGTTAGCCATTAGTTACTAATTCCCCAAATGTATGACTAGATGCAACCAGGCCTGGTTACTGCAAACTTTGTTCAACGAAATCAACACTTAAATAAAACTTTCAACAGTATGAAGTTGGTTAAAAGGTCTTACCCAGTAATAGACTATGCCAAAATCGAAAGAAATTCCAGAAATGATGAGGAAAGAGATTGAAATGCATCAGTATGGGAAGAGTTACAAAGCTATTTCAAAGGCTCTGGGACTCCAAAGAACCACAGTGAGAGCCACTATCTCCAAATGGAAAAACTCAGCACAATAGTGAGCCTTCCCCAGAAGTGGCCGACCTTCCAAACTTCTTCCAAGAGCACAGCAACTACTCTCCACTATCAAAAAAACACTGGCCAAAAATGACATGAAGAGTGGCGAGGCAAAAACCAATGCCAACCCAGAAAAACATTAAGGCTCATCTGAATTTTGAAGTATGGGGCATAGGTGCAGAGAACACTGCTTAAGGCCTGTCGGATGGAAGGAACACAGCTTGATGGACTGATTAACGAACTGGTGGAGGAGCGCTTTAGGAAGGAAAGTTGGATTGGACAGAGGACAACTCCGGTACCTTCTAATTTCCATCTCATGCAGGACTGACTCACCGACAGAGCGTGAAGCTTATCGACCCTTTTTGTAGAAGCCACAGCCAGAAGAAAAGCTGCCTTCAATGACTTCCATCTAAGACCTGTCACCTCCAATGTTTCAAAGGAAGCTTGGCAAAGGGACTCAAAACCCAGGGGTAAACTCCACACCAGAGAACGAGCCGAATTGAGGCACCTCTCACCCTTTAAGGAACTGCAAACCAGGTTATGGGAGCCCAAAAATGAGCCACCCACAGGCGAATGGTGTGCAGAGATAGCCGCCACATAAACCTTTAAGGTGGAGGCTGCACTACCACTGTCCAAAAGACCTTGTAGGAAACCCAAAACTACAGAGACGACACATCATACAGGGTCAAATCCATGAGTCTCGCACCATGTACAAAAAGACTTCCATCGATAGGCATAAAGTGCTCACGTGGAAGTAGCATTGAGAACACATTGAGAACACATTGAGAACAGTGTTAATGACTGAAGGCTCACTAAGAGGGAGTCAGCCCCAGAGGCCGGATCCATAACTGTAGGCGGGCTGGACATGGTTGGGAAATGCGACCGTCTAACTGAGGCAATAGATCTCTCCTGGGGGGTAGCTGCCTCAGTCTGTCCCTCAGCAAGGTTAGGAACAAGGGAAACCATGGTCTGGACAGCCACTGTGGTGCAATCAGAAGCACCCTGTGCCTGCCTTGAGCAATTCTGTGAGGTGTCTCCCACAGCAGAGGAATTGGAGGAAAGGCATACAGGAGACAATTCGGCCAATCATATGACAGCGCATCCTGCCCCAAAAGACTGGAAGTTTCCATCTGGGCAAACCACAATGGGCAGTGAGTTGTGTTCTCCGAAGCAAATAGATCCACTTCTGCCACACCGAACTCCTGCCAAATGCCCTGAACTACATACAGGTGGAGCCTCCACTTGCCCGGATGAAGCCAATTTCTGGACAGAGCTTCTGCAGCCTGATTGGCTATCCCTGGCAGATAAACCATGGGAGTGACCAGGTGAGGATATCTTGAGTGAGCCACAGCAAACTCTCTGAACTCATTCCCCCTTGGTGATTCAGGTTGAAAACTGTCGAAGTGTTGTCCGAGCGTACAAGCAAATGACGACCTGTCAGCACTGGGAGGAGGTGTCTCAGGGCCAGAAAAACTGCACGCATCTTCAGCAGCTTGACGTGATCCATAGACCGCTCCGTTGACCATTCACCACCGACACCCCTGTGGTTCCAAACTGCTCCCCAACCCTTGAGGGATGCATCGGTTATTCAAGAGGGAACATTCCCCAATGCCTGCCGTCAAAAAGGCTGGTGAAGTCCACCGTCAGAGGGCACACACACAACTGTGAGTCACTACGATCTGCCGATGATGTTGATGGACTGGATCTAGCAGAAGGCTGTTGCTCCATACCTGCAGGGGCCACAGGTGAAGCAGTACCAGAGGAATTACAGAGGTGGCCAATGTCAACATTCTGATCAGCCTCAATGACATCCCATACTCTAGAGATGCTCCCAGATGAAACTGGGCAAGAATATTTAGGATGTCTGTCATCTGAGACAGGGAGGCTCGGATTGTGGATGAATCGATCATCACCCCGATGAACATTATAGATTGCGTGGGAGACAGTGAGCTCTTTGCCCTGTTCACCAAGAGACCCAACTTGGCAATGTGGCCTAGTAGCAGCTGGGTATCATGCACAGCCTAGTCCCTCATCTGAGCGCAAAGCAACCAATGGTCTAGGTATGGCAGAATCCGCAAGCCCTGGCACCACAGGGTTGACAGGGCAGTCTTCGTACACCTCGTAAACACTCAAGGGGCTAGAGAAAGACTAAATGCTAGGACCCTGAACTGGTAAGTCTGGTTTCTGAAGCTGAAGTGTAGGAACTTCCTGTGATGCACAGCAATAGGAACATGAAAGTATGCATCTGTCAGAGTGACACTCATAAACCAATCTCCCTCCATCACCGACCGAAGAACATCGGTCGTGTGCAACATGCGGAAGGGGAGCTTCTTTAAGAGCTTGAGTCTCCTCAAATCCAAAATTGGACGAAAACCTCCATCCCACTTTGGAACCAGAAAAGCTGTGAAGTAGAACCAGTCCCTCTGAACCAGGGGGTGAACCACCTCTATTGCCCTCTTCTCTAACAAGGAACAAATTTCTTGAGAGCTGCTGAATGAACCGGGTCTACCACAACAGCTGGGATGTGTCCCAAAAACGTTGGAGGCCGGAGTCGGAACTGCAGAGTATATCCAGTGCGCAGCGTCACCAATACACAGGGGTCCCCACTGTGCTTTCCCAAGAACTCAGATGGTGTATTGTGAAACGTCCAACCACCGGCTCAAGTACCTCAGGCCTTGATACTTCAGCTTTTCGAAGTTGTGGGGGGACACTGATTTGGGCCCCCTAGGGCATGGCGGGGGTTAGGGTGACCATGGGGGTTATGCACCTATACATCTTCAGACCCAGGAAATTACTGCTGGGCCTGGGGAAGGTTAGAGGGCATATGACGAAAATGTGGCTGCACCGGTGTGTAACGATGATGAGCAGGTGCCGCTGGCGCCCTAAAATTCAGAGCACGCTGCACCTGTATTAGCTTCTGAGTGGTCGTGGACAACTTCACGCACCTCTCTAACACTTCAGACACGTCTGGACCAAAAAGATATCCTGGCATGATAGAAAACTCTCAAACTCTTTTTACAATACTGTGACAACCTGGCTTGAGCAAGCCAAACCTGCCTGCAAGCGGTCAAGAGTGTTGCAGCGAGACCGCCCAGTTCTCACGTCACATGCCCCATGGCCAGCAAGGCTGTCTGCAGAAATCGTGGAACAGAGGGATCCACTTCTACAGATCCCAAGGAATTAGAAGCAGCCAAAATTAATTGGCAGACATAGGCAACTGACTCGTATGCTTTCTTCAGAAGGGAATCTGTGCGGCCACACTGAGCGCTAGGACATCAAACGTTCCCACGCAGTGCCTCATCTGGTGACACCACTAATGCGGTGAACAGCTGTTCAACCTTGGGTACATTCTGCCCCCCAGTGGACTCTGCTTCTGCCATGGAAGCTAAGGTGCGAGCAGACTTGGAACACCTCTTGGCCATCCCTGGATCCCTTGGCCATTTTAGAATTTTGTTATAAAGTCCATACACACAGGCATAGCAAATGAATCATCAGGTGAAGGTATGTGAAAAAACACACTAGACTGAACAGGGTGTGCAGGGCATTCATCCAGGCTAAAACGGGCCCCTGCCATCCGAAGCACCTCCAATGTGTCATCCATCTGAGGTGGGGCTGTCCCTGAGGAGTGGAGAGAGCCATCACCAGAGCCACCGGTCAACGTGGACCCCGCCGGCTTGTACTGAAGCCCAGCAACATCAGTGAGGAGATGGTCCAGAAAATGTGTGTCAAGCACATGTAGACATAGCGTCATTGTGGGGGCTATGGCGAGGGAAAGGTGAGACAGTAGCCTCCTCACTAGAAGAGTGCTAGCAAGTGTACCCGATGGGAGCTGTAGTAGAAGCAGGAACTGAGTCTGTTGTCTGGAGGGCCTGCAAGAAACGTTTCATCTCTGCCCTGCCAAATGATTTCCCCTAGAGCTAGATCTTCTTTCTAGCTGAGGGAAGGCCAGTAGCTGCTAAGGCACAGCATTTCTGAGCTCTCTGCCTCCAACCCAAACTTGCTTCCAAAATCTTAGCATCCCGGTTGTGTTCCAGTCCAGCCAACCCAGCTTTATCTCAGACATCGGGTGCAAACTACAATACCGATATGGGTCATTTGTAAGTGCTTCCTTCAGATGCTGAACACCCAGGCATGATGGACTGATCATGCCCATCGTCAGGAAGAAGCTCGTTAGGGCAGAGCTTACAATTCAAGGGATAGGCAGTGGAAATGGAACTGAAAGCCATAGCCGGTAAAATGGAGAGCCTCTGGGTACAACCACGAGGAGAAGTGGCTTTTATATCACCTCCGCTCAGCTCACGTAACCACGTGACTTCATTGGTATTTATTTTCTCGACCTATCTGGCTGGCACTGCAATTATCCACTACTGTTGTACCGTCTCTGGTGGTCAGGAGGAATGAAACAAAATTAAATCTTTGGAGTGGCCTAGTCACAGTCCTGACTTGAACCAATTGAGATGCTGTGGCAGGACCATAAACGGGAAGTTCATACCCAAATCCATCCCATGAGGGGCCAATTAGCTTTTCACATGGGTAATATGTGTTAGATAACTTTTTTTTGCTTCAATAAAAAAATGAAAACTGTATTGTGTATTTACTCAGGAGAGGGATCCTTCCGAATGCTGCATACTTTCCTTATACACCACTCAGTGGTAACGTCCTCAATGTAGGTATAGCATAAGAAGAATGGACTGCACAGTCCAAGAATGGACTGCACAGTCTTCAGTATCTACTACAGTAGTGTTCGCTCTGAGACAGAGTAGTTTCTATACCAGACAGACAAAGTATTTAAAACTAAAAAGTAGAGATGCACCGATACTAAATTTCTCAGCCGATACTGATAACCGATTATTCAGAGTGATATCGGCCGATACTGATAACCGATATCGATAGTTCTGCCTTTTATGCCTTCTTATAAATTAATAATGATTAATTTAAAAGAATTCTGTAAGAAATGCAAATAAAAACTGTATCCTCTCCATTTCAACAAGTTGTTTCACAGTAACTGGTCTCATAAACAGAAAACACATTACTCTATTAACATGAACACATGAACTAAATTCTGAAGATTAAAGTAAGATTTCTTAATTTATTGAATGTTATTAATTCATATTAACAGAATTAATTGACTGAATTCTAAAAAAAAAAAAAAACCTCCTGTTAGGCTTCACATTCACATACATCATTGAACATCAAACTGCAAATGTACAACATAAATTTTTTTATATATTAACATTAACTGGATATGACATATACTACTCTACAAATATATTTTTCTGTGCAATATATACTTTTTTTTTAAAGTCATCCTCATTTAAATATTTAAACGGTGCACTAAATTCTTTTAGTTTAATTCATCATGAGGGTGAGCGGGCAGTGTGTGTGCGGGGGGGAGGGGGGGGGGGTATTTGACTCCACGCCGAAATTTCTGCTTAATGGCTGCTCAGTTCCAGTGTAAATTTTTAGCATTGCAGAGATTACAGAGATTAAAAACGGCAGTTTTGTCATCATTCCACACAAGAGACATAATCTTTACACGCAGCACAAAATCTATGTGCTTTCCTGGCCTCTTTTGATTGACAGGATATAATCTGCCCTGACCATCGGTTGTTTTTAAACTACCGGCTGATAGCCGATAGCGGGGAAAAATAGCCTTTATCAGCCGATACTGATTATCGGTTAATACAGATTATCGGCCAATACATCGGTGTATCTCTACTAAAAAGTAAGGATTTTAATTTAAATTAGAAGTCATGGCATGTTGTTCTTTTCAACATGGTGTCACAGTAGGGGTGGAGTTTGTGTTCATACATTTCTTATAGCTTCATCATGGAAAAACTGAATAAGGTAACTGAATAAGAGTACTGTATTAATATATATACTGTATGGATTTTTGATTACACTCAGGTAAATGCCAACCCTCTAAAACTATACTTAGGTATGGTCACAAAGTACAATTACTTAAGTTTTTTTTTTCTTCTCTGGTAAATTATTATATAAACTTCAAGCTCAGTAAGTACACTAACTTTTATATTGCTTTTATATTGTGTCATTGAATCCAGTAGCAGTGTGCACTAGCAAGTTTAGAAACCTTTTGTGAACTATTGTAGGGATAATATCAATATTGCAGCTGGATGATCAAATTTTATTTACGCTCCATTTTTGTCACTTAGCAAAATCAGGATACACATAAATACTGGAGTTCTCCCTCTCATATGGATGCTAGCAAGTCACAGCTAGTAACAGCTACAAAAGATTTTCAAGGAACAAAACATGAACACTAATTTGTATTATAAATATATGCTTAAAGAAGATGCACAAAGTAACATTAACCCTATGGCTGGATGGAGTTGCCCACCTTATAGGCCAACTGCCCTTGGAAATTCTTACCAACTGCCAGCATGTTTACCATCTGTGACATCACATTGTTTAAACTGGGGGTGGTTTATTTTTCTGTTCCCTTCACATACTGGAAGAGCAAGATTCCCAGAAACACAGCTCATAGACATCAGAGCTCAGCTATGAGACAGGCAAAACAGATGAACACTGCAAAAACTTCTTCAGCTGAGCACACCTTTGATCAACAAAACCATTAATGTAACACTTACGTGATTCACCTAGTCCTGTACACAGTAACAACTAAATACCACTGGGGTAAATGCCAACACATAACATATTCAGCATCCTGTTTTCTTAAGGTTGTTGCCTGTATTGTCTCATCACATCTTGTCCATGTGGGAGCATGTGGAATATGCTAGAAATGTTCACCTGCTGTTGTTACTAACGCTGTTTGTCCAGGTGTACATTCACAGTAGAGTTTTAGTGTTTAAATAATATGACAGTTCTTTTCTCTCTTGCCTCAAATGGGCTATGAAGTTTTCTTTTTTGGAGTGTCACACTGCTGGCTGTTTCACAGAAATACTGTACACGCCGAGAGAGGAAAACACAGTTCCTTATGTGACGTTTGACCATGAAATTGCACACGGCCTTGAGGCATTCAGCAGGGTGCTACATCAAATGCTAGACATTCTTTCTTGTTGATAACAACTTTTTTTAAAAAAAAACTTCCTTCAATATTTCAGAAGGTCATTTTACTTCAGAGCTCAGTATAAATACTGTACACTGCCAGTCAAGTTTTGAACATTCATAATTGATCAGTTTTGGTTAAAAACCAGAAAAACTCATTTTAAAGCTCTTGCTGTATAATCCAGTTATGCTTGAGTTTCAACTTATGGACAAGACCGGACATTCTCCTTTAGGATTTTCTGGTAGAGAGCAGAATTCATGTTTCCCTCAATTATTGCAAGTTGCCCAGGCCCTGAAGCAGCAAAGCATATCTACACCATCTCATTTCCACCACGTTTCACTGTAGGTATGATGATCTTTTTGTGGAATTCTGTGTTTAGTTTATGGCAGATGTAATGGGACACCTGTCTTCCAAACAGTTCCACTTTCGACTCATCAGTCCACAGAACATTCTCCTAAAAGGTTTGAGGATCATCAAGGTGTGTTTTGGCAAAATTCAGATGAGCCTTAATGTTCTTCTGGGTTAGCAGTGGTTTTCACCTCACCCCTCTTCCATGGATGCCTTTTTTACAGAGTGTCTTTCTGATAGTGGAGTCATGAACAGTGACCTTTATTGATGCACGAGAGGCCTGTAGGTCCTTTGATGTTGTCCTTGGCTCTTTTGTGACTTCCTGGATGAGTAGTTGCTATTCTCTTGGAGGAATTTTGGAATTTTAGTATGAGATGTACACAAAAACAGAAGAAATCAGGATGGGGCAAATACGTTTTCACAGCACTGTATAATGAATATTGTAAAGTAAAAAGTACAAATAGAATACAAATCAATCCTAACAAAAAACAAACAAACAAACAAACAACAAAGTCTCTTTACATGTAAACATTTACAGTTACCAAAAAAAAAATCTTTTCCAAACCAGTGCAAATGTTTTCCATTTGTTCCATTCTTTTTCCCCTCTAATATCTGACCCACTGTTTTTTTTTTGCTGGTATCGGCCTTATATTCATCCTAGGTCAGTGCCATCTCTAGTTTTAATAACAATTAGTGTATTAATAATAATAATTGATATTTCTGACTTCATATTTTGTTGGGAAATCACCAGACCTAAATCACTTTTATAGAACACAAGATTTTTTTTGTACCTACAGTTGATGCTAGGACTGTTTATAAGTAAGTTCACCTGACTTTAAAAGAGTTAATAAGTTCAAGATTTCAGTCATTTGGTTAATATTTTTCCTTAAATAATTGCTATTATGTAACTTTTCATTTGATCTAAGGTACTAATCGTGATTCTGTACTACTGCAATACTGACTGACAGTTAATATTCAGTGTGAATGAATGTTAAAGAATTATGTGAGTGACATTTTTCCAGTAGCTCAACAGAGAAGGCAAGCGCAAATTCAGAAAAAACTTGGCACAAATATCTACACCCTGTACTACATAAAGGTTAAGTAGTCATAAGGAAGCAAACATTCTCCTTTAGTAGAGTCAGATCAAGGACAATGGAAAAGGAAAATGGAAAATAAAGAGGAAATATGGAAAATAAAGAGGAAATATGGAAAATAAAGAGGAAATATGGAAAAAGAAAATGAAAAATAAAGAGGAAAAGTCTGAGGCAAATGTAGGCAGATGGGGAGGGTAAGCAAAAAGAAAGAGTGAGAGAGAGAGAGAGAGACAGAGAGAGACAGCTGAGACAGTGAGACAAGCAGAGAGACCGTCAGACAGTCCAAGAAAGGTAAAAATCCACAGTAAAAATTAAACAATTAAAAGAAGGAGAGGCATAAGACAGAGGTGAGGAGAAGGAGCCAAGACATCGTCATGGTGTTTCCTTCCTCATTGTGGCTGTCATGAAGCAGAGAAAGGGAACATAACTCACACTGAGAGCTGAGACACACTTCACACTCTGCCAGCAGTGAAATGAATAGCAGCTTTCAGACACAATGCATGGAAGACAGAAGAATAGTGATGTCCTGCAGTTCTGCTTTTCTCTTTCCATTCACACTGCTGACAGACAGATCAGCTCTAAAGCCCACATGTTCGGGGCCACTGCATTCCATCGAGATTCATTTGATTGTTCATCAACATGTCCATGCACTGAGAGACACACTTTCTTTCATCAATGTGGCAGTGAATCAGCTAGAGAGTTTTCTACTTAGTAGTAGGTCAAATGATAAAAACGGACAAAGTTTTACCATGTTGCTGAATGCTGTAACATGGAGGCAGCCATCTTGGACACCTAGAATCACTTATTTCCTTTTCATAGTTTGTCAACATTCTGCTCAAGACACCTTTGGCCTTGGTGGTCATATTTATTGTATTTATGAGAGCCCCACCTCTTGCCATTGGCAGAATTGCACGATGGAAGTTTAAAATAACATTCAAAAGCTCATATACTTTGTTTTAAACACACTTAGCAATAGCTATGTGAAAATTTGAGTGTTTTACAGACATTTTGAGTGAGAAACACTACCATTTACTTCTTAACCACTTTAGTCTATTGCAAATATCAAAAACCAAATATGTTTTGATTAATCGATCTGTTAGTGAAGTGCTATGCTACTAATTTTCAGCCAGAGGGCAGCAGAGAACTATATAATGACACCATATTGAACACTTAAATAAACAGGAAACAATCTCACTGCTTCCAACTCTAGGAATGTATTGTAAATCTATTCAGATGCTTGCTTGCATTTCCTGATCAACAGAACCATCATGGTCGTTCGCTCTATATACATATATGTGTAAGAAGACTAGATTTTCAGAAGCGGGGGCATACAGAAATGTAGGAAATGTTTTATCCACGTCAGCAGGGTTGTGAGTTTTGTTCGTATAAAATATCCACCACCCATGCTGCCCAGGCCTGAACAATAGCGTTGGAGCTTTTGTTGACTGGTTAAGAATGCCTTGTGTATCTGTCTGCTTTTCTTTTTCTCTTCTCAGCTGTAAAGCGTGAGAGAAAAGGATGAGACCAGAGTTCCTAAAGGCAGTCCCGCCTTACACACCCCCCTGCATTCCAGCATGTGGCTGAACATGAGGGGTTCATTTGGCCCTCCCTGATCCTTCCTCTATCTCTGTCTGTTTCAGGCCTCAGGCTCTCTGACCCAAAATATAGATCACACACGGAATATAAAGAATATTAGGATGCGGGGAAAAAAACACACAGACTTTAAAGATGAAGCACTGTTTACACAGCTGCATAAAATGGGACAGAGGGAGAAAGACAGAACTGGTGGGAAGTGGACTGCAATAAAATTGCTCACATTGGTGTAAATATTATTACAATTAAAAATCATTTTCTCAGCTAATCTTAGACTGAAGATACACTTACATCGTATCTTCACTGATTGGCCATTTCTCAGCCTCTTCCCCACCCACCACTGACTAAATAATGTTTGGGTTGTGGTTCATTCTGAGCACAAAACTGTGATATGAGTGCATCAGGTACAGCAGTTGTTTTGGTATTTGAAACACTGAAGGACTGTAGGATGATTGATACACACTGTGTGTGGAAAAAGTCAAGCTTCACTAACATTGCTGCACTTGATGCACATGAAGCAGCACCACACACAATTCCACGTTACTGCCAGGTCAGTGTAACTGCTGTGTACGATCCACATAATATCTGGTCACTGGTGATCCTACACTGATCCCTTCTCACTGATGGACCTGAAACACCAAAGTTCACCTGCAGGGTAGGTGCACTGGTGCTTGAAAGGTTGTGAACCCTTTAGCAATTTCTATATATCTGCCTCAATATGACCTAAAACATTATCAGATTTTCACACAAGTAGACGAGAACCCAATTAAACAAATAGGACAAAAATGTTATATGTGGTAATTTATTTATTGAGGGAAATGATCCAATTTACATACCTTTGCCACTCACATATATGTAATATTGGATCATTTTCCTCAATAAATAAATAGCCAAGTATAATATTTTTGTCTCATTTGTTTAACCCGGTTCTCATTGTCTACTTTTGTAAAATCTGATGATGTTTAAAGTAATTTATGCAGAAATATAGATCTAAAGGGTTCACAAACTTTCAAGCACCACTGTATAGTATATGGGTATTATGTACACTTATAATGTAAATGAAGTAATAATTTGCCAGTGTGTGGCTTAATAAAACATAAAATATAACCAGACACAGAACTGTGATTAACTATTTGTAGATTTATTTCCTTTTTCCTGCTTTTAGTCTACAAATTATAAATGCATACATAGAGGTAGTGGCAGGATTCATTCTGTTTTCCTCCCCATTAAGACTAACAGTATTTTGTTCCATTAAACAATCATCATAGATGGTACAATTCAAACAAAATCTATTACATAAGATGTGATTCCTTGAATTCTTAATGTGGAGGAATGTGGCCAGCATTTATCACACTCTAATAGATGAGCAAGAATGAAATACTGGCCCCATACCTAACTGGCTTTATGTAAAGCAATGCCTTACAGAGTCAAAAAAAGCAAGGTGTGAGTTACTCAACTCAACTACAGAGTGAAATGTATAGAGTGCTGGGCAAATTCCTTCACACAGAGGAATCACAAATTAGGGATTTTACACAGAATGTTCCTTTAGGCCTCAGAAGTAAAAAATAAACGGCTTGATACAATGTACAGTGCAAATAATCAGTGTATTGCAAAAAAAAAAAAAAACAACGCTGATTGTCAACACAGAAATATGTACTAAAACTGACAAAGGATGACTCCCATAATAAATCACGTTAGTGCTTTAGCAGTAGATATGTATAGTGGACCACAGTCAAGCCAGATCAAACAGAAGAATTTATACTGCTCAGGGATAAAGTTTGTTCAAGTTCATTCCAGTCCATCATTGTTTAAACCGGGAGTGTCAGACTCCAGTCCTACATGGCCACAGCAATACTGAGGGTTGTGTTTTCTCTATTCCAACACCTACTCACCCCACAAAGACCTAAGAAGCTGAATAAACTAGTGGAGCTCTAGGCTAAATTAATAAATCACAGTGATTACTCATGAAGATTAAAACTATTCTGAGTCTCTGACATTCCTTCACTGTTCCAAACATAACAGCATTGTTCCCAGCTGCACACCTGAGCTATCAATCTGAGGCTTTCTGTTTGTTTCTCTTTCTCTCTGTTCTTGCTTATGAATAAGAGGTGGATATTGTGCTTCATAATGTACAACCACTCCATAGTTTCATATTTATCACACATACACCCACCCACCCACACACACACGCACGCACACGCACAACTAACTTGACTGAGAAGGGGACTATCGTATCAGCTGTTTGAACTGACTTGATAAATGATTCAAACAAATAAATCACTAAACATATCCTCTGCTTTAACACAAATGTGGATTTTAAGCTCCCATAGATACAGATAAATACAAAAGGAGTCGAATATGAAAAACAACATGTGAGATATGAGTTGAGATGTTTATATTACAGTCATAACACTGTTTTTTTTTAGCCTCAGGAACAAACCTGGTTCCCACTTCATAACACGATGTGTTGAAACCTCAGTTCACATCATGGGCTTTTATTATTTTACACTTTTCATGAGTGTGCACTGGAGATCAGAGGTTAAAGGGGAAATTAATAAGAAACAAAGCAAAAAAAAAAGGACAAAAGAGGCAGAGCAGCATAAGACATTTCCATTCAGAGAGAGAAGTAACATTAAAACTGTTTTATAAAAAAAAAAAAAAAAAAAAAATTGTTGTATAAGAACAAGGACCTGTCTGTTGGATACACTTGATATATGTATAAAAAGAGTAATATAACCCCCATGTAGATTTAAAAGTTCAGTGGTATTTCAATTTCCTTCAATATTTCATTGCTTCATATTCCCACTGATTAATAAATTACAGAATTTCACACTTTAAATCATCCTTCTCATCATCATCATCATCATCATCATCCAACATTTGACTTTAACATAGTTGATTTAATAGGCACAGCTTCAAAAGGATGTAGTTTGATATGGTATAAATGCACTTACATTACATTACATTACATTACATTAAAAACACAGGAGCTGTAGAATAAACCTTCTCAGTCCTCACTCAGAGAGAGAATGTGTTGATGATAGCGTCCTGGCTGCTGGAGCGTTTATACCCTGACGACGAGCTGAAGTAGGTCTCTCCGTCAGTGCTGATGTCATCATCATCATCATCTTCATCCTCATCCATGTTGTTAATGAGGGGAGCCGAGCTGCTCTTTCGTCTTTGGGAGGAAACAGAAGCACTGCTAAGGTCAGCTTTCATGTTCTGCTAACTTTTTTTTTATCACGGGCAGCCATCTTTAATACTGTTACGGTTTACTTTCTCACCAAGCAGTGCTGTGTGCTGAAGCAGCATTTGTCATAAAGTACAGTTCTGTGAAAAAGTATTTGCCCCATCCTGATTTCTTCTAATTTTGTGTAGATCTCATACGAAATAGTTTTAGATCTTAAAGAGAAATATAACATAAAACAAAGGCAACCTGAGTAAACACACAATACAGTTTTTATTTAGTTATTTTTTAATTGAAGCAAAAAAAGTTATCCAAGACCTATCACCAATGTGAAAAACTAATTGCCCCCTTAAACGTAAAATCTGGTTGTGCCAGCTTTAGCAGCAATAACTGCAACCAAACACTTCCAATAACTGTAGATCATTCTTTCACTTACTTCTAGGACCAGGATTTACTCCTATGCTTTGGATCATTGTCTTCCTGCACAATCCAGTTATGCTTGAGTTTCAACTTACGGACCGAAGACCAGACATTCTCCTTTAGGATTTTCTGGTAGAGAGCATTCATGTTTCCCTCAATTATTGCAAGTTGTCCAGGCCCTGAAGCAGCAAAGCATCCCCACACCATCACACTCCCACCACCATGCTTCACTGTAGGTATGATGTTCTTTTTGTGGAATTCTGTGTTTGGTTTACGCCAGATGTAACGGGACCCCTGTCTTCCAAACAGTTCCACGTTCAACTCATCTATCCACAGAACATTCTCCCAAAAGGTTTGAGGATCATCAAGGTGTGTTTTGGCAAAATTCAGATAAGCCTTAATGTTCTTCTGGGTTAGCAGTGGTTTTCACCTCACCACTCTTCCATGATGCCATTTTTGCTCAGTGTCTTTCTGATAGTGGAGCCATGAACAGTGACCTTTACTGATGGAAGAGAGGCCTGTAAGTCCTTTGATGTCCTTTGATGAAGGTCAGCCACTTCTGGGAAGGTTCACTACTATGCTGTGTTTTTCCATTTGGAGATAAAGGCTCTCACTGCTGTTCTTTTGAGTTCCAGAGCCTTTGAAATAGCTTTGTAGCCCTTCCCAGACTGACGTATTTCAATCACCTTCTTCCTCATCATTTCTGGAATTTCTTTCAACTTTGTGTGTTACTCAGTAAGACCTTTTAACCAACTTCATGCTGTTGAGAAAGTTCTATTTAAGTGTTGGTTTGATTGAACAGGGTTTGCAGGAATCAGACCTGGTTGTGTCTGGTCAAGCTAGATTCATAGATTTGGGGAATTAGTAACTATGGGGCAAATACATTTTCACACAGGCCCAGTTGGTATTAGATAACTTTTTTTGCTTCAATAAATAACATTATCAATTAAAACCTGTATTTTGTGTTTACTCAGGTTGCCTTTGTTTTATCTTAGATTTTGTTTTAATTTCTGAAACAACTTAGTATGAGATGTACACAAAAACAGAAGAAATCAGGATGGGGCAAATACGTTTTCACAGCACTGTATAATGAATATTGTAAAGTAAAAAGTACAAATAGAATACAAATCAATCCTAACAAAAAACAAACAAACAAACAAACAAACAACAAAGTCTCTTTACATATAAACATTTACAGTTACAAAAAAAAAAAAATCTTTTCCAAACCAGTGCAAATCTTTTCCATTTGTTCCATTCTTTTTCCCCTCTAATATCTGACCCACTGTTTTTTTTTTTTGCTGGTATCGGCTGGTATTGCTGGTATATAGCTCAGTGTCTTTCTGATAGTGGAGCCATAAACAGTGACCTTTACTGATGGAAGAGAGGCCTGTAAGTCCTTTGATGTCCTTTGATGAAGGTCAGCCACTTCTGGGAAGGTTCACTACTATGCTGTGTTTTTCCATTTGGAGATAAAGGCTCTCACTGCGGTTCTTTTGAGTTCCAGAGCCTTTGAAATAGCTTTGTAGCCCTTCCCAGACTGACGTATTTCAATCACCTTCTTCCTCATCATTTCTGGAATTTCTTTCAACTTTGTGTGTTACTCAGTAAGACCTTTTAACCAACTTCATGCTGTTGAAAAAGTTCTATTTAAGTGTTGATTTGATTGAACAGGGTTTGCAGTAATTAGGCCTGCTTGTTTGCAGTAATTAGGCCAACTTTTTTGCTTCAATAAATAACTATCATTGAAAACCTGTATTTTGTGTTTACTCAAGTTGCCTTTGTTTTATCTTGTACACGTATCTATGTATATGAGATATACACATAAACAGAAGAAATACTTTTCCACAGCACTGTACAAACGGCTTCATCTCATTGGTGTTTTAAATTGGTCCAGGATCAGTGACAGTAGAAAATGTATTTAAAGTAAATTCATTTTTCCAGGAGCAACAGCAGGCCTGCTTCAGTTAACCTATCAGCTGGATGGGTTATACTGCTTCTACATATTCATCAGGAGATTATTACATTACATTGATTGAAATTTGTGTAATGTGGTTAAAGTACATCTCTGTCTTTGCAAATTTAGTCAAGTAAGATTAAAAAATAATCGTCCTTAAATCCACTTCTAAAAGTAGAGCTTATTTAAAAGCCACCTCTTTTCGATGCATTTCTGGTTACCTCATCTCATTGCGTAATGCTTTGAGCTGATTCTGGAGCTGCTCGTTGGCCTCCTGCTGCTCCTCCAGGTCCCTCTGTAGTTTCTTCTTGCTGTGCTCCAGTCGGTCGATCTCCTCTTCTGCCTCATCCATCTGCCTCTTCAGAGCCTTCAGACGCAGGTTCAGCTGCACACACAGTGCCACATAAGATCAACCCCTGTACACCACGACTGAATTAACCCTTCTCATGCACGCACACCCACTCAATCCTACAATAACAAAAGACTCCGAGAGACTGGTGTGATGTGAGGGTAGGTTTGTTGTCTTCACCTGGTCCTTCTGATCCTGTAGCGAATGCTGCTCGTCATCCATCTGCATCACCATCTCCTTCACTTTACGCTCCAACCTACGGTTCACCAGCTGCAGGTTTGCACGGTCCCTGTCCAAATGAAAACATTACACAGGTAATTATACTGCATCCTGATTTTTTTCTACTGTTATAGCTATGATACTGTATCTTCCAACCTTTCTTCTGCTTCCAGTCTCTCCTCCAGTTCCTGGATACGGCTCTCTAGCTGAGCCACTAGCCCCTCTTTAGTAGACTTCTGTGAGCTCTCCAGATGAGATATTCTGCTCTTCAGGTCCTTATTCTATCAACAACAGTGTAAGGTCAGTACTCAGCAAAAGCTAACATCATGTTTATAACCATGCTAAGTGTTGTAAATTAAATGAGAGATAAAAAAAAAATCTATAAGTATATAGCAAAAAAAAAAAAACCTAGAATAATCATAATAAGATGATAAATAAAATATGACTTCCATTTCCATTTGTACAGAGATTTGATATGTTTGGTTAAGTGTGAATTTTTTTTTAACTCAAGTTTAGTCCAGGTACTGATCTCTGGAGAATCCTGTCGAATATTAAGTTTACCTATGTAAGAGTGCTCTGAAATTAACTCTCATATAACGCGAATGTAAAATGAATGGGGCTTTCTGTAACCCCCCTGGGAATCGCTGTGCTCTATAGCATGAAAGAGGCTTTTCATGTTTACCTGTCTGTCCAAGGCAAGCTTATCACACTCCAAGTCTTGTTTGCTGGCTCTCTCTTGCAGCAGCTCACTCCTCAAATGCTCCATCTGTCACACACCATCACACCACCATCAGACACACAACACAATCAAACACCGCAAACATATTGCACTGTAAACAAATGATACACAGGAAACATCTCAGGCAGTTTCATGTTGACACTTTTCCAGGGCGTATGTATTGTACAGTACTGTGCAAAAGCTTTAGGCACCCTATCTGTTTTAGTACAAACTTTGCTATAGATTTTTTTATTTTATGCCTTCTACATGATCGAGTCAGTACAAAAAGCATTTTAGATTTCCAAACGAGTTTTCCAGCACAAAATGAAATGATGCATGTCAGTAAAGAAAGCAGCATATTATGTAATTATGTAAGAGACACTTTTCAGACAAAAATATAATGAAGGCTGCTAGGATTCGCTGCAAAAATAAGAAGCATGTGAGACAGTCAAAATCTTGCAGAAGAACCGTGGCTGCTTCTGCAAGATGCTGAATAAAACTTACAGCTCATTTCCTTATAAAACTACACAAATTGCACTGGAGACTACTAATAATTTTTTTTAAAGCAAAGCGTCGTAAATAGCGGCTTTGTTTCTTTTATTACTTGTTACTGCTCTTTATAGTACTTTTTTTAATGTAGAAACATTTTATTTAATTATATTTGAAGGCATCTTTGCTCTACAGCATTTCTTTGCATGTGCCTAAGACTACTGCACAGTACTGGATAATGACTGGAACATTCTCAGTAATTTTCATTTTTCAGTTGAAGAGAAAAGGTCAGGTTTCAACTGAACTGCTCTTAGAAATTCTTGCCAGGCTACATTCTGAAACACACTTCCCCTACGTGAACTTCCGTGAAACAGCCAAAGTGTCTGAAACGCTGATCGCTGGGAGAACACTGTCTGCAGTGCTCTTACACCGCCATCATTCCTCACCTGGATGGACCTCTCAAAGCATGAAGAGTAATCACTAAAGACTAACCCTTGGACTCTGTAGAGCCGAGTCACAGATCCCACAATGCTACTGCTTATTAAACTATAAATCACAATGATTACTTAAGTATATGTAGTATTTAAAAGAACGTCTAAAAGTGAAAGAATGGCTTAGATGGTTTAACGTCAGATTCACACTATTTTCTGATCAAGTTTACCTCACACAAAATCTGTACATATCTGTATCACATCTGCTCACCCAGTTTATCAGTAATGTCACACAGATGTTCTGATGGATTCAGGACACAGTATGACTTAATGTAGTTTATAATCACAATTAAAACTTCACCACATTAAAGGAGCAGACATCTCTGATGAACAGAATCATCTTTTTGGTATCATCATGCCCATAATGGAGTTATGTGAATGATAATATAGCTCATTTTGAACTTGAAATTTGTCAATTTGGGCATTACATACAGTAGCTAAATAACGTTGTTAAGTATATGAACATTTGGGTATGCTTTAATGAAAAACATTTTAGGTGAGGCAGACTTCCAATTGTGTACATTTTACCAAATAATCAATTTTACGGCAAGTTCATTTTTATAGATAAGAAATGAAATCAGTAATCATATATAAATAAATATCCTGTACAAATATAAAATGAACCCTACAGCTGTGCTATATGATAAAGAGGAAACAGTCGCGCCTGTCCAGCTGAACAGTACAGGAGTGCAGTGAGTGATGCAGACAGAGGGAATAAAACATTATGAGAGGGAGATTGATAGGGAAACAACGAGAGGACGACTATCTGCTGGCATGAGGCAGTAATGGAGGATGATATTTTATGCCAATTAGTGTGTGACAGCAAGGCTCAGCGGTGAGCGATGGGGTGCGTGTATTGCCCTGCGCTGCGGGGCGCCGACTCAGCAGAGCACAGCACACTAATACACTCACACACACACACATGTGGAAACTCATCAGAAGGAGGGAGAGAGAGAGAGAAGAGCAGGAGATTACTCTCATTTAGACATTCCCATTTTGCACCTGGTGCCATGGGTCTCAGGTGTGCTCATCCTGATGCCCTCCCAACCCACCCCCACTGCCTCTTTAATGCCCCTCATTCCCTTAATCTACTTCCCTCTAAACCTTTACAGCGCTCCACCGTTTCCACGGAAACTCACCCTGGCCTCTCGGAGCACCATTGTGTCATTTTTTTTTGGCTCCATTCTCTAATTCCAGACCATCAATGCTACTGCATTCCCTCATCTATTCATCATTAGCTCAACTCGGATCCAGATTTGGCACATCTTAGCCACAATAAATGCCTCTCTACAGGTGTGTAAGTGTTTATGGACCTGATTATGTCATGGGAAAAGGAGTTTCTCCAAAAACAATAAGCAAGAAAAACCATATGGGGCTGAAACAGGGCAAAAGTTTAGGGTGTAAACATGCCCTTCCCATGTGATGTATGAAGCTGAAAATAAACAGAACTTTCCTTGCACACACACACACACACACACACATTTTCTATGCTCCTAAAAGTGCCAAGCTACCAAGTACTAAACTTCGAATGAATTTACATGACACTGTTCCAAAAAATCCTCAGCAGTTGAATTTTATCTGAATTTCAGATTCAAAAGAAGGAGAGTAGGTTGCGTGCAAACATTCAAACAATAAAACCTCTGCTCTGGGATTCCCGAATCCTCTGTCTCATAAATGGAGGTAGAGTGAAGCCTGAGAAGCCTGGCAACTCGGGTATTTTGGCTGAGGCACTGCATTAGAAAGAGCTCCTAACTGATGCAAGAAAATTGGACAGGCAATGTTACATGATGGGACAGCCTGCCTGAGCAGCCGATTACGCAAGATCCTCTTACAATACAATATCCCATCATCCAAATCCCTCTCACACACAGCGCTGGCAGAAAACAAGGCTGGACAGACCCATTCACAGAGCAGCCTGTGTGGTGTTTTAATGTGTTTACATGTTAAATATGTGAGAGTATAACTGACTCTAATTCCCATTTCAGTTCCTTCAGTAGTGTTAAACATCTGATACATTCTAAAAAAAACGTGTTGTGAGAAATGCTCACCTGTTCTCTAGTTCGATCAATTCTGTCCATCAGCAGGTCCCCATTCTGTCTTTCCTCATCCAGTTCCATCTCCAGACGAGATATCTGCTCCTGCAGGAACGTAGTACACTCATCATCATCAGCATCATCTTACAGTACTGTTAAATGTAGTCATTTAAATCATTAAATCAATGAATGTTTTTAATGCCCCAGACACTAATGAGCCTAACAGCATCTCTGTATATTTACCCTAAGAATAACAAATGCCATCAGTGAATATGTACAAAAATGCTAATTGGAAATGCCCTCTCATTCAAATAGCTAACATCTAGAGAGTAGGTCAGCATAACTGGGACTTCAGAATAGTATTCTTGATTTGTATAGATTTGTCAAATCTGTAAAAATGAACTCTTATGACTCAATACAAAAAAAAAAAAAAACCCCAGCAGAAACCTCTTCATCAACGAGTTCTGATCTAAACACATTCTAGGGCTTCTGCTCAGAAATCATGGAGGATTCAGAGTTGAAGGACCGCTCCAATACACTTTTCCGTATCGGAGGTGATCCAGGTACAATGGACTGCACAATTAGTCAAATGTGCTACTTAACATTGATGCTTTAACTAGTAGTTACTATTAGCTGTTTCTGTGCAAGGGAACTCTACAAATTTATAATTAAAGACTGATTAGGAGCCACAGAATGGACAACTAACAGACAACAGAGATATTATTATAAATACACAGGTCTTGTTAAAGAAGTTTCTATTGATTATAAAGTTTAACATTTGAACTGGGCTGATTTGTGTGTACGTGTGTTTTTTTTTTGTGTGTACCTCTAACAGTTTGATTTGTCTGGCTTTGTCGTTACTCTGCACTTTGGTGTCTGCATCCACTTCCAGCTCAAAGACCTTCTGTTGCAAAGCTGTCGCTCGCTCTTCTGCCTCATCTCTCTCTCTCTTACAAAGCTGCAGGTCTTCTTCCAACTGTCCCACCTACACACAAACACACATACAAAATACAAGTACTTAGACAATCAGGCAATTATCCCTACCAACACTTGCAGCCCAAATAATATGGCTGCTAATATTGTTCTTATATATATGTATCCCTGTATAAACCTACAATCCCCTCCAAAAGTCCTGTAACGGCAAGGCCAATTCTTTTGTTTTTGCCACACACACACACACACACACAAGACAATCGAGTTTGAGATCAAAAGATGAATACGAGACGACAGATCAGAATTTCAGCTTTCATTTGCTGATATTTACATCTAGATGTGTTAAACAGATTAGAACATGGCAACTTTGGTGTTAGACCACCCACTCTTTAGGTGTGCAAAAGTATTGGAACAGTTAGTCAACATAAATAACACTTTATATTTGGTTGCATATCACTTGCTTGCAATAACTGCCAATGACACTTGACGGATGTTTTAGATCACGAGCAGATCCTTTTGTTCTCCCCTTTGGCCCTTCCATTACTTTGGTAAAGGTTAATCTTTGTTCCAGAACTTTCGTGGCTCATCTCTGTATTTCTTTGTGAAGTCCAGTCTGGCTTTCTGATTCTTACTGCTGATGAGTGGTTTGCATCTTGTTGTATGGCTTCTATATTTCTGCTCTCAAAGTCTTCTTTGAACAGTGGATTGTGCTACCTTCACCCCTTCCCTGTGGAAGTTGTTGATGATGTCACTGACTGTTATTTTGGGGTTTTTCTTCACTGCTCTCACAATGTTGCTGTCATCAGCTGCTGTTTTCCTTGGCCGACCCGTTCCATGTCTAGTTGTTAGTACACCAGGGGCTTCGTTTTTTTTTTTCAAGACATTCCAAATTGTTGTATTGGCCATGCCCAGTGTGTGTTCAATGCCTCTGCTTGATTTTTCCTCTTTTCTCAGCTTCAAAATAGCTTGTTTTTCCTTGCATAGACAGCTCTCTGGTCTTCATATTGGCTTATCCCTTTTAACAACAAATGCAGTCTTCACAGCGGAAGTGGAAGGGCTCAAAACAAGAGCAGACATTCAGAACTATTAATTGTTTAAACAATCAATTTAACAGCGCACGCCTGGGCAACAAGAAACACCTGTCAGTCACATGTTCCAATATTTTTAATCACTTGAAAAATGGGTGGTTTCAATCAAAGTCGTTTAACACATCTAGATGTAAATATCAGGAAATGAAAGCTGAAATTCTGATCTATCGTCTCATATTCATCTTTTGATCTCAAACTCAAATGTCTTCCTGGTCCGATACTTTTGGAGAGGACTGTATGTGTATACAACTATGCATGTGTGAGATTTGGGCAATTTCATGCAGTTTGCATGTTGCTAAACTGGTGGCTATAAGCTTTCCTTACATGTTAACAACATTAGTCTCTTGGCTGTAAACAAATACGTAGCAAATTTCAGATTATAAACATATCTTATATCTTGGATAACTACATTTGGGATAAGATGGAAACTTTATATTACAAATGAGTTACATTTTCAATAATATTGTAGTCTGGAGCACATACTGTACCACATGTTTCAACTTAACATTCTTGCACAACACACATTCCTGCCAAATAAGATCCTTCACAGATTCCTTCATCAAGAACACTCACACTTGATCTTTCAATAGGAGGAAAAAAAATTCTCAAAGGCTTCAAAAAGAGATGAAAAACCAAAAATAAAAACCCCAAAGCAAACAAGGGGCGTGTGTAACAGAAAGACAGCAGATAATACCAGTAGTCTAAACGTATTATGTGTAGTGGGAGTGTGTCTGGTGTAAGTATGCGTGCATAATAAAGGTTGTGTGTTTAGGGAGTTGAAGCAAAGTCGTATCAGAGCTGAGGATGCAGCTGCATGAACAACTTAGAAGTATGTGCATCAGAGCAAAGCCTGTGTGTGTGTGTGTGTGTGTGTGTATTATAGGGTCTCAGGGGATGAGGAGTCAGCAGGTCAACACTCGGACTCTCCCATCTCAGCAAAACACATCCTCCTCTTCCTACACACACAGCTGTGTACAGGGGAAGGGCCTGCATGTTACATCTCTTCTGTTTGTTTTTTTTCTTCCTTTTCAACAGTCTCATGCAAACTAGCTTTAGAGTATACATACACACACACACACCTCACTCTCTCTCACACACACACACACACACACACACTCAAACACACACACACATAGAACTGATTATGCGAAGTAGCTATCTCTCCACTTCAGTTTTGGGCAACTTGTTCCTCACAGCATGCTCGTTTGAAGAACTCACTATTACCATATCAAACAATAACATTCCACACATGCCAGAGTGCTGATGGGCTAACTGCATCCCATCAGCTGAGGTCAAGGGTCACTGGGTTTTTTGAGTGTGAAATGGGTTAGATCTTTGCTTTGTTGAAGAGCCTGAGCTTTTAAAGGAATACTTCAGCAGTTTATCCCCCCCACACACACCCCCCCATCCCCACCCCTCAAACTAATCTACTATATCTGTAGTGTATAAAGGATGATCATGGACAGGAATTTGGACACATTTCCCTATAACCGAGAAAAGAAAGCAAAAACCTGTTTACTCCAAACTCCAGTTATGCTGGAAACCTAGAGGGAGTCACTAAAGGTTTTTGCTAAATGTATTGTTGTTAAACATATTCATTAATTCTTCCATTAACGGTGTTTGTAGATTGAACTCTAAATCTAAGTCCAAGAAAACATTTCAAAATTGTTCACAGTAACCACACATACATTGATCGTACTATAAACGTAATCGCCAGAACTCTGGGCACAGAAACCAAAAGAATACAACACCCAAAGTAGAAGGTAAGGGAAGAAAATGAAAATATTTAACTTATGCAAAATATGTGTTGTCACATGATACTAGAGTATTTATATTGAAATATTACTTCTAAAGAACTCTTCTGCTCTTCCTGGTGGTGTGTTGTATGCTGTTATATACAGTAGTCTTGATAATAGGACGAACTTTTTGAAACGACAGTAAAAAAAATGTCTCTAGATACACAGTATAGAAATAAGGTTGAGCCATTTTAACATAAACAACAAACTACAAATTCTGACAAACTTTCAAGGATAGTATTACATTGTGTGTGTGTATGTGTGTGTGTGTGTGTGTGTGTGTGTGTGTGTGTTATTCCAAGTCACCTCACATTTCAATAGATATGACCTTGCAAGCCAATTCAAGGCTTCTGAAGGGGAAAAGGGTTCACACACACACACACACACACACACACACAAACGCACACACACGCACACACAAATGCACACACAAACGCACACACAAACGCACACACACACATCTGCTATCCACATAGATGCTACATATTTTATTTATATTTCCCATTGATTAGTTTTCTTCTAAATGCAAGATATCCTTGAGTTTGTCAGAACTTACAGTGTCCCCTGCCTTTTGCCCCGAGTCCCTGGGAGAGGCTCAGGACTCCCCGTGACACTATGTAGGACAAGCCATATGGAATACGGATGGAAGAAGGATGGATGGACTCACTCACTCACCCGTGTGTGCACACACATATATACAGGTGCGCAGACACGCACACACACACACACAACCCTGGAATCCACGCTGACAGAATAGCTTGTACTCCAGTCTATCTATTGCAGTAAGGTTTCAGTAATCTACTGTATGTGCAAACACTGCTCTCGATCATATAAATATCTCTGGTGTCTGTGGCTGGTATTTCTGAGAAACCGTCAAACTGCACAGCAAAACATGCAGGTTTCCAGGACCCTTCATATGACATTTGTTTACAGGTGAACTGGGGAGTTGTTAATGATGAGTAGTTGCGCGTCCCGCCCAACCAACCTCCTCCTGCAGAGACTTGGCAGTGATGCGAGATTTCTCCAGCTCCAGACTGCCGTCTCGCAGCTGCCTCTGGAGCTCAGCCAGCTCCCTCCTGTTCTTCTCTTTGTAGGTGTCGATCTGCTCCTGCAACTCCTGCGTGGAGCTCTGAGATGCCTCCACGATCTCACACATCTACACACACACACACACACATGCACAAACACAGTTAATACAATATAGCTGGTGCTCAGGGTTGCATAGACTATTCAACTGTTATATTCACTAGTGACCTTTGTAGGGAGGTTGACTAGAGAAGAGAAAAAACAGAGAGGCAGACGGTAAAGAACGCAGCTAAACCTACTACATTAATCTGAAAATATTTCAGACTAGATGAAGCCAATTCTACAGTCAACTGGGTTGGGAATTTTTAATATTTTTTTAATCACTTCCACATCACTTTTGCTGTTCAGTGCAGAGGTGTTCTGACCAATCCCTTCCAATCCAGCAGTTATTTTTGTTGTTCTTTACAGCTAAAGAATAATTTCATAAAAATCCTTGCACGATCCAATTCCCTCGGACCACATTTGATACTGTAGTGTCATGCCTGGAAAAACTCCCAGCCAATACTATAGATATAGCATCCTCTATCCAAGGAAGGTCGCTCACTGGGCTATATGAAGGCTCTGCTGATGGACATGTACTGTACAATCTTAGTTCCAGAATCAACTGATTTCAGCTGAGCCACCACAGCATTTTAAGAATGGCTAGTGTGATATACTATGATATATGTAAAATATGATATATAATATTATAATATTATTTTGTGCATTAATTACATGGTTGTATTTATTTTGATTGTTAACAGTGTAGTGTAAAGCAGCATGGAAGCAGGAAATTTGTTGCCTGTGCATGGTTACCTGAAGTGCAGTATGAAGTGTTCTTTACTGTTGTTTATAATAAATTGCCTCAATGTCCTCAGTCAGTTTTATCTTTAACTACGGAAAAGACGACTAGTAGATCAAATTTTGTATTACTGGTTAACTAATAAATGTCGAGCAAGCCCTAGTTGGTATTTTATAGTCTATAGTTAAAAATCTATAATGTTTTATGTATAATGTATGTACAATTATGTATAACGGGTAACGGAAGCGATCATGACAATTAATCGAGCATTTCTGTATCAGTAAAGTCTGACACTTAAAACAAACATCTTTTTATTACGAGAAATCATGCTCCCTGTGAAGGAGGTGTGGCCTACAACCCTTTAAAGCTAAAACTTTTTTCCTGAAATGTTTGCATAATGCTGAATCCTATTGTACATATTGTATTTTGCTGACAGAATTCTAAATTTTGTTATATGAAATAACTGGATGTTATCATATGACCACAGACCACATATCAAGATGCAGGTCATATCAACTCTTATGATGATGATGAAAAATGTTTAAGAATAAATTCCATACTGTTTATAATGAGTAAAAAAAAAATCAAAAAAGAATTGTACTGACAAACTCCACAGTAAAGTACGTGTTCCTTGTGTCTCACCTCCCTCTGCAGCTTTTCCACAGTCCTGTCTAGCAGTCTCCGCTCCTCCTCAATCTCGTTCTTCGTGTTTTTAAACTGCTCCTTCTGAATCCTTTCCTCCTTCAGACGTTCCTCCAGGTCTCTGTGCTCCTGGGTCAGTTTGGTCAAGTTTCTCTGTGGAGAACAGACACTAAAATGTTAGGATATTTCTACAAACAAAACGTGAAGTGCAGGCTGTGCATCCTCTGACCAGGCACTTTAGTGTGAGGTATATCGACAGTGGATAATGTTGTAAGAAACGTGACCCACCTGCACGTCTTCCAAGCGTACGGTCAGAGCTCGATTTACACGGCTCATTTCTTGTTCTTCTTCCTTGACCTCGTTGAAAGACTCCTCGACTTGCCTCTTCTCTTTCTGCAGTGGCACATAAACAAATGACTTGTTTCAAATGTCAGGGATGTTGTGGACCTGGTTTGCGTTTTCATTGCGCTGGAGGAATTGTGGCTAATGTAAAACAACAAGCGTGATACAAACTTGGTGATGGATACGACATTTCAGCACAGCGACACAGCAAACATGGAGACAACCGAGACTGAAGAAGATCATATATGAATGGTCTACTTGCAATATTTATTAGATTTTAATTTCGTTAACATTTTCTGAAGTTTATGAGCATGTACAATTTCTCAATATGGCAGAAACCATGTTCAATTAGTGACTGATGCCAAGTGCAACATCTGAGGGAAATGTTGATATTGGAGAAGGTTTTGTCTTATAGACAGTACATTGTCCTTATAGAGGACTTAATAGTTAAATGCTAGCTAGCTAAACATTTAGTCTCAGTCATTGTGTTTTCACTATAACGTCTTGAATGACAAGTGTATCATGTGTTCGCCTTCACATGTTACACCGTATAACAATAGTCGTACACTTTACTGTTTTGCTTTATTGTGCGCATGTAGGTTTTTAAGCCCTAAGCAGCCATGCATTATTATTTTTAAATTTCTTTCTTGTTTTCTCGTGATCGCGACATAACAAAAAACTTCTCACGACGTCATTTTATCACGAGAAAATGTTGCGCCTTGTGAATGGGACTCGTGTTTCATGCACGTTGACATCTTTGCCATCGCCATCATAAATTTAATAAGTGTCCACTGTAGAGATGGACTTTATCTCCGCATTAAGAGAGAGGGGTGTCCCCTTCTCAAGTGTCGGACACTAACGAGGAAGTTGTTAATCATGACAGACATGAAGCTACTTCAGCTTGTCCCTGATCAAAGTAAAAATGAATCTGCTCAACCATGCTGCTAAGCTTTTGCTGCCTCCAGAACAATAAAAACAAACATGTTATTTCGAGTACACAGAAATATTAAGTCGTGATCATGAGAAAACAACTATTTTGTTATGCAAAGATCACGAGAAAACAAGAAACAAGGAAAATAATAATACATGGCCACTTAGAACATCCGATGAGCACACATTAAGTGCAATTTCATGTTGCAAGACTTGTTTGACGTTTGTACAAAAGACACCGCTGAGACATATTTTGACTTGCCACAGAAGTAAGAACAGTGGTAACTAGAAATTATGCTTTGCCTGTTACGCTGTGTTGTCTCTTTAGTAATTGCTAGGTAGCTAAATGCAGGACTTTAAAACACCATGTTTGACCTGTTAGCAATGTTCAATACAGAAGCTCCACCCCAGTAGTTCACAGTCTACAGGAAAGTACCTACTCTGGATCATTAATCTTGTCCGAAATTCCTCTGCTGGAAGACTGGGTACTTTCAGTTCCCAAAAAAGTTCCTGTGCTGGAAACGTGTGCACTAACACATAGTCATTCTTTCTCCATGGCCAGTCCAATTTCCCATAATATCTGTGGTTTAGTGCGTGACTCTCACCTCCAGACGTCTGGCTTTCTCCTCTAGCTTGCTCTCCTGCAGCTTGGCCTCGTCGATGATGCGGTTGAGTTTGGCCACCTCGTTCTCCAGCTCTTGCACTCTCCTCCTCAGCCGCTCGACCTCCTGAGAGAGCCGACCTGCCTGACCCACTGCCGCCCCCTTCGCTGCCTCCACCTCTGACTTCTCTTTAGACACCGCTACATTACTCTGTACAGAGAGAGAGAGATGGAGAGAAAGAGGTTCATTAATAACCCTACAATATATTTACTATTAACCAGGCTGAACTCAGGAGGTTTAAGCACTGATTTTATCCTAACACACAAAAAACAAATCTCCCAGGCTTTCAGTGACCACCTGAGCCCCTGCTTGAAGTGACGCTGGCCTACACAAAAGAACTGCTGCCAGGAACAGATCGAGGAGATTTAAGTGAGCGGTTCAATCCAGATAATCTGTCCAGTCCATTTAGAGTCACTTGAGCATGACCACTACAGTTTCTCAATGGCCCTGCATATGCTTTGTTAAAGACTGTTCTTGGCTCCTTAAGCTTGAGCACTTATTGCTTGTTAAGTGTTTGTCTGTAAACAAATTGGGCCAAGTTCCACTGGTGGATTCAAGGCAGAATTTGGGGTTTGAATTTGGGTTAACTCTAATCTATCCATGCCAACTTTTAAGAATGGAGGAACCTGTCTTTTCGGGTCTGCTGTATGAGTAATGCTTTCAGAAACTAAATGCTGTATTCGTGTGTGTTTATTAAAAGATTTTGCTTGGGGTATTTACTAATTTGAAATTGTATCCAAATGTTCTGATAGCTCAGAGTCCAAGGGCTGTGATAAAATGTTGACGCTGCTCAATCCTAAGAGATCAATTGTTAGTGCAATTACAGTGTAATTTTAGTCACATTGAGTATGCACATCTGATGGAAATGTTAATAGTCCAGACAGGTTTTTTTTAATTTCCCAGATATTTTTTATGTATCACCCTTGTGAAGAAAAGACTTAATAGTTATATACTAGCTTGCTAAATTGTTAATTTTAGACATGTAGCTAGTTTCAGTGCTTGAGATCCATACATTCCAGTTGCCTAGCAACAGTCTTCTCACTAGTTTAACCACTTTTATGGTGAGTGTATTGTGTTCGCCTTCCTACGTCAAACCACACATGATCTTTCTGGTGTCCCAGTGACTTTGAATGACAATAGAATATTGCAAATCGACTTGAAGATGAGATTAAGCAATGCTCATCCTCTTTTTAGGGCACATCATGAGGAGCCAACAATGACACTTTATATGTCAAGCGAGAAGCTGCTGGTATCCTGTCACTAACAACAGGAAACTTATACATGGCACTGTTTGTTTTAGAACTAGAAGAACTGGTATAATGTTAGTTGCGTATCCAGTCATGTTAAACAACAGGTTTGGCAATCTATAGCAAGAAAACAAATCTTTTCACCAGACAACTTTGTGATGTTGTATATGTTGTGACCTGGATAATTTATAATCACAACCTCAAATCAAATCAAGATATTGTTGGCGAAACAATAATGAATATGCACATGGAAAAAAGAACCACACAAGCAGGCTTACAGTTTCTGGTCTGAGTTTTTATTTAAGATCTACATTGCTTTAGCCCTTTACCTGTAATCTAAAATTAAAAACATAAACGTGGCTCTACAATACAGGCAGGACTGCGGGTTTGTTAAAGCATTATGTGTAGACATTCCTCTGGGGAAAAGATTAAGAGGCAACAGTGCTAATCAATGTTCTATTATACATATCTGGTAGACTTGGGCTGAAATGAGAATAGTCACACACACCCACTTACACAACTATATAAAAGACTCAGGAACAGGAAAACAGGAAAACTATCTGCACCTACAAAACCTGAAATACTTCTGCCGTGTTGGAAGGAAACTGAAATTACAAACCCAACGATCAGTTCCTATGTATGTTTGCATTTTGCAAGTTTGTGTTTGCCATTTCACAGCAAGTGTAACAGCTACTTATTAGCAAGATTTATGTCTGTTCTGTTTATAGTCCAAAGTCCTGAAGCCCCTTGTCCAGTTTGTTTGTTTCAGTGTGTTTGTGTGCGAGTTGTAAAAATCACACTGCAGACAGAAAGAGATAGATCATTAACGACCACACATCCCAATCTCACCCCTGAACTACACAGGTAGAAACAAGAAAGCTGGATAATACAGACATACCACCTACATGATATCAAGACTAAACAATGTGTGATTTCCATGTTCAAATGGAAATCGTGCTTTCGACAGGGAAGGCCATACAAATGTTAAATCTCTTGAGAACACTTTTGCTCGGACACCAATCATGATCGCTAGCTGATGACTGCTGCTAGCACATAGCTGACAAAAAAGTAAAACCATAGTAAACACAGAAAGAAGACAAAACCAACAGGAATATCAACATTTCTCTCAGATATGTTGGTAAATTCCTAAGAAAGGACTCTGCGCTAATAGAAATACACTGAGATATCTTGCATCGACTGCAAACCAAACACTCATGAGCTCCACTATACTGGGTCATTCATAGTGAAAATTCTTAAAATGCCCCCATTTAAACACATCAACAGCTAATTTGTAACCCGTTAAACTGTGCTGAGCTCTAGACGGAACTTTTAGTACACTCTACAGCTCAGAGGCTGACATTGAAATCTTGAGTTATTTGGTATTACTTTAAATATAATATTTATTATGTATTTAAATATATAAAAATAATAAAATGGACATATTTTATGTTTACAAACATACTGTGAAAATATGATAACCATGATAACCAACAATTATACACCTGTACACACCTGTTGCTCCATTAAACCACAATTGTAACATATTGTAATAATAATATAACTACAATTATAGTCCAATATAATGTTCTTCCTTCAATTTCTTCTATTTTACATTACGTTTTAGCTTATGTAATGCCGCTTCATTATCTTATGTACAATGTATTATGACTAAAAAAGCCTGCATTGTGTTTTTACGAGAGTGGGATACCGGTTGGGGGGGGGGGGGGGGACCTACTTGCGTCCTTCTTGACCAGCCCTTATCAAAACCAAGCAATAAGGATATCTTATGCTGACACTTATCTCACCAATTTTCTACTCAGGTAGACTGGGGGAAAAAAGTAAACACTGCCTCTGTATAAACGTTTGCCTATGACCTTTTGGTGGCCTGTAATGAATTCAGAAATGAAGGACATTTTGTGCTGGTCTCAGTGAAGGCATGCCTCGCCTTTTCACTGATCACTCTGTGTCCGGACACAGTTTATCATCTCAAACAGCTAAGGACAATCTACAGAGAATGATTCAAACAACTTCTAAACAACTAAAATAAAGCTGTGTCTAACTATTACATCAAAGTAGAAAAAATAGAAGGCGACATTGTTTCCTGCAGTGGAGACCCTTTAGCATGACTGAGACAATGGGACAAAAAAAATCCACCCCAGGATGCATAGAGGGTGTTGGAGCCATTGGTGCAGTGATGAGGGATGTGGGGGATACAGCGGGAAGAGCTGGGACTCTGGACTCTTGCTCCATTTGATCAAGCTTTGCTTCCTACCCTTCATTCTTTTACACAAATCTTGGCCTGGGCAGACACATAAAAGCTTGCTTAGACTAGAAAAAAGAAATTAGAATAAAGAGAGAAAGCAAGGAAGAAAGCTTAAAGAAATAGTAAATGACAAGGCAAAAAGACTGAGATAAGCAGGTAAGAGAAAGAAAGTAAGTGTGTGTGTGTGCGGGGAGCGAGAGCGAGAGAGAGAGAGAGAGTGAGAGAGAGAGAAGCAGAAAAGAGATTAATAACAGAGAGGAAGGACAAAGATAGATAAAGACTGAGAAATAACTGAGTGGAGAAGAATGAAAGTTATTGAGAAAGAGAAAACGCGTGTGAGAAAATTACAAAAAAAAAAGACTGAAAGCGAAAGAACAGAAAGTGAAAAAGTGACAAACTATAAGGGAGATCCCGATTCTGAGTGTTTTTTTATTGCCCCCAATTCAGAGAGGGAGTGAGAAGTGGTCGAGCTGAAGGACTCTCCAGTTTACACACCCTTTTATTCATAGTTGGATATTAACCAGCATTGTGAGAACTTTACAAAGCTGAGCACCAACAACACTGGAAGCCATGTGAGACTCAGTAAGTGTGCTTAATCAAAATCACAATGGTTTTCTGAAGGTTTTCTCCGGTCAGTAAAAAACACTCTACATTCCTGTCTAAATCGGATGCAGAGCCAAGAGTCTTAAGAATAAAGTTTACAATAGTCCTAAATACATAGCAGGGACAATAAACCTGTCTACAGCAATCCACAACCAAAACACGCAGGGCTTAATTCTTCTGTGCTTTCACATTCACAATGCAAAATCTGCTTAATCCACTCTCAAATCATCAAAGCTGAAATGTAAAGAGCTGCAATCGGAGTGGAAAAATTTCCCAAAGCCATAGTGAACTGAGGACAAACGTATTTTAATCCTAGGTGTGTAATATAGTGCAGTCCTCTGAGGATTAGAGTCAGAGTCACTCTATCCATCTCACTGATGCTGTGTGTTTGTCCAGGAAACAAAAGCCAATGTCAAACACCATCCTGTTGCCTGAAGCTTCATATTCTGAACTGCTGTGATTAATTTCAACACACAAGCACATGACTAAATTATCAGTTACACAGCAGAATATAATGTTACGAGCAGAAGATAATGTTGCACAAAGTGCACATTCAACATTGAAAAACAGTCCAGCCATCTATGTTTGTCCAGTGTCCTTATATAAACATAGACAATGTTCAAGTGAACTGATAAAGCGCAGGATCTTTCTGCACATTCCACACACTCGAAGACATTGCTATGCAGGATCTGATGCGATTCATTAGTTAGGTCAAGGCACTACAGAGCTGCAGTGAGGAGCCAAAGACAATTCAATGACTCAACCTCAGGATGAGCATTTTGGCAGGATATCCTGCTGGTCTGTCCTCTCTTCAAGCTGTGTATTCCAGTCCCATTCACAGTTCCTGTGCATCACCCCAGGGCTGTCTATTCATATGCACATATAGAACTGTTCAAAGTTACCTCTCTTTCTCCAACAGATGGACGACAACAGAGCATGACTTCACGGCAAGATAAAGGTATAAACTCAAAAAGCAGGCCGCCCAAGGCTTTGGAAACTTTATCAGGCGCTCACAAAGTACTCTCTCTTTGACTGGGGCAGCAGTACCAAAGCCTGAGCTTCTCTCCAATTCTCAGAATAAGCCTTGGTCTGTTCCTTCATCCTGGCCGTATGCATTACAATAGGCCTCGCCTGGAACAAGAGCCTTACAGATGCAGAGGAGCAAGAGAGCAAGCAGGAGCAGAGGGCGGTGAAGAAGAACTGTGGAAATTAAAGGGCGCTGCTTGAGAGCCACTGGCTTCTTTCCAGTCAGGATAAGTCTCTTGGAATCGGTTCATGTGCTTGGAGACATGAGAGGAGAAAGTCCTCCGATTGAGGAGTGGTATGTTGGGAGTTAGAGTGAAGGGATTCAAAAGAGGCCCGAAAGGCCAACGTTTTCCACAAGTGAAGGGTCAAATGAAAAGAACGACTGCAACAAAATCTGGATATTTTGATCCTTTTACACCACACACAAAGAAACAAAGCATATGGTACTTGCGGGCAGCACAGGTAGCAAGGTTCCTTCCATCAATTCTGCACCAACCTCATAGCAGGCTGAAAATGTTCGGTCAAAACCTTTTCTTGTAGCTGATTTTGATGCTCTGCTAAAAAATACACTTAGTCTCTTTAGTTCTAAGACCATTCTAATAACCTAAGCACAGCGGACAAACTTCTTCACTTTTCAAAACGCAGACTTTCAAAACAGTTTTGAAATGAACTGACTGATATAATGTAATTCATTCCAGTCCAGGAAGCAGAAATATCACCACACTCCATCAGTGATATTAAGCCAAGCCAAGTCAAGCCATGCCAAGCCAAGATACAACTGCCCAGTGCAGCACAGACATCACTGCTGCTTCAATTAGCAATTGCTATTAAAATGTCTTGGCTTTTCTCCAAGCCCATCCAAAATATGCCTAGTTCTGCCAGGAAAGTCAATCTTGGTGGGAATCTAAGGGAAAATTGTCAGTTTTTAACCTCTAATCTTAATCCTTCAAAGTCTCAGACTAGATGCACAGAGCTCTGCGAGGGGTTACTGTGGAGAACCTCAGCCTTTGCACACAATTTAGTAGTAGGGGACCATGGATTCAATGGTCATACCAGACACTCATGGAGGAAAATAACGAGGAGAAAAATCCAGGCCAACAAATAAGCCTGTCCTTGACCTGCTTTAACCCCAAAACAGCCCATTTTGCATTAACCAGCTCACATCTCCAATAAAGCCAATAACAAATGACATAACAAACAGGTAATAGCAAAGACTGCTCCTATACTGGATAGAGAATACATACAGGAGATATGCAAAGGTTATACTGAAAGAATCTCGAGATGAGCACTCATGCTCCAAAACAGGGCAGGTTTTTGATAGAACGCAGATGGAATATCAGATTTGTGGATTCTGGCTGAGCTCCAATCAAAAAGATAACTGATTTTCATGTCCCTCATTCTTCCTCTCCCTTCTTCTGTTTATCTCACTCCCACCTTTCTCTCGCCCCATGCTCATACTATTCGATTCTCATTCCACCTTTTCTGCTGCTCCCAAAGAAAGGACTGGAATAGCCCAAAACAACATGCTATCATTAGCTGAGGAAACACATGCCGTCCTGTGGGACTCCCCGTTCCCCAAACAGCAAAGTCACCTCAGTCACACTTCCGGAAACAAGACCGACACACAGACAGGCGGCTAACACAGAACCAAATCAAATCACATCATATATTCCCCTCAGGGAAAAGAGGATATATCTGAGACTGGGCTCCTATCCAGCCTACGGAGGAGATTGTGGAGCCTCTAATGTGAAGCCTCAGTCTCAGTATGGAGAACAAGGACCCTTCTGCTGAAGCGGACACAGTGCCACTCCTCACTGCCCCCTGTGCCAGTGTTACTTAGATACAGCCAGTGTAACGTACTGGAGCCAAACCATAACATATTGTTTCATTTCCCACTTGCTTAGTAACCAGTTCCCTAGTTATCAGTGTTTCCTTATTTCCAAACTTCCCTTGATTTCAGTGTCACTTTAGTTCTTTGCTTCCCACGTTCCACACTTTCCTTATTCGATTGTTTCCAATATTCCCAAGTTTCCAATATCTCCTCATTACCATGTTCTCTACGAATCTCTAATTCTCCATTACTTCCAATATCCAATATCGTTATCAGTGTTCCTTCTTTTTTTTGTTATCAAGTCTTTTCCAATGTTCCTTATTTTTCAATGTCCTATTGTTTTTTGGTTTCTAATGTACTTTACTTGTTGGCTAGTTCCTAATGTTCTCTAGTTTCCTGTGTCCTTATTTTCACTGATCCCTCATTTCCTAATTTCCTTGTTCTAATGTTTTTTTTTTTCAGTTTCCTTATTCTTTAGTTTCAAACGTGTCCATGTTTCCAGTGTCTCGTTTTTTTCTTATTTCCTATCTTCCAAATTTCCTTTGTGTCTACTGATCACACACACAAAAAAAACGCAAATGCATAATAAATTTTCTTCAAAAGCACCCATTTCAATTTCAACAAGTTAAACCTATGTACTTCCCTCCTATCCCCCTCTTTTTCAAGCCTCTGTAAATTGGCACTGCCCCACTTTTCATTTGTGTATATATGTCCCTTCACAGTAGGGCATTACAACTGAGTTGTAATGAGAGCAAAGAGCAAGAGCAAGCAAGCAAAAGTGTACAAAGAAAAAAAAAAAGAGTAATAAAGAAAAAGAGAGGCCCAGGGCAGTGAGTTTCCCCATCAGCACCTCATTATATTAGTGACGGCCTGCCACTGCAATTAAGCAGAAAAAGATGGCGTTCAAAGTGTTCCACTTTCCAGCATTGTTCTCGGCATGGGGCCGACTTGTCAACAATAACAAAGGCACATAAAGGAAGCACTCGCTAACAAAATAAAAATTCATCCAATCAGTCTGGTGGTTAGTGAATCTGTTTATAGCACCGCATCAACAAAAAAGCCACAGCTGAGCAATGCAGTCCAACATTCTGTATATTGCATAAACTACGATAAATGCATAAGATTTTGTATGGCAAGTGTGTTTATCCTCCTAAAAGTGATCTGATTACAGTTGAATCCTATGGACAGGAAGTGCTTTTGAACTGGAGAGGAAGTGAGCTCAGCATCGGGGGCCACAGTGAGAGGAAAGCCTTCATGTTCTCAGAGAGCTGAGAACATGAAGGAACCCCACCCTGCACAAACAGGATGCTTACAGGCAAACAGATACGACCAACGGCTCCCCGCAGATCTCTCTTTCGTCCCCTTCTCAGTGTTTGGCTCGTCTTTGCAGTTGATGTTGTCACCTGTTGCTGTTTTCATGTTCTTTCCTTTGGTCTTGTCTATCGTCAGGTTCCTTATGACTTCTAAACATCTACGACTCATTATCACTTTGCAAAAGGTTAAACCATCAAGTTCCCTTTATCAGAGTGGATCTCCTGTCCATGTAAACATGGTGATAGTTCCCATGAAAAATGATGACGATGCTAATAAGCCGTCATCAGCCAGTAAACAAAAGAGAAAAATCATACAGAACTAAATATGAATGAAAGATGATCGTGAAAATATCTTTAAGCTTCCTGCACACATTCCTTTAATACCTGAAGAAATAATAATGCTACTAATGCTTTGTGGGTTTCATTACAGGGATGTGAATGTGACACAACCACATTACAGATACTGAAACAGAGAGCAATAACACAAACAACAACAAAAACAACAAAAACTAAAAGGGGGATGGTGGTACATTACCTGCTTAACTTCCTCCAAAGTTGCCTGCAGTTTACGGAGCTCTTTTTCATATTGCTCCTTTAGTTTATCCACCTCCTGGTCATGAGTGGACACCTCATCCTTCAGCACCCCCTTTAGAGCGGTCAGCTCCCTCTCGCGCCTCCTCAGCAGGTCCTCTTGTTCCTCTTTCACCATCACCGCTTCCTGTAGATCCAACTTCAACTGCATGAGGTCCTAAGGAGGTGCAGAAAGCATTATGTTACATCACTACCAATGACTTAAAGTCAATAATAATCTGCAAAACAGATGACCACGATGAAAAATATATATGAAATTATAAACTATTAATAAAACATAAATGATAATACAAATGCATTAGGAAATACATAACATAAAAATATGTGAAAATAAAGTATGCTGTAAATATCATGTATTTATTCAGATCCATTTTCCTACAATAAGTAACAAGGGTCATTTGGCAAAATTTTTTTTTAAATGTCTAGGAAATGCGAGTTTCTACAGAAATTGTACATTAGGCTAACAAAAGATCTGAAACATTCAGCCCTTATGTGTATTAATAATATGATAGGCTAGTTTATGTGCAGTTCACCTCCATCATGGACTCTTTCTCTGCACTGTCTGATTGCAAGCATTTGGCTCCGTCTAGCTCATCATGCATCTCTGAGAGCTGGTCCTGCAGGTCCCGGATCTCTGTCTGATACTGTTCTCTCTCCATCTTCACTTGGAAAAGCCTGCAAAACACATGCACATGCGCGCACACACACACACACACACACACACACACACACACACACACACACACGCTGAACACCTGCACACTGTAATATCTCTGACTGCCTACTGACTGAGTATTTACAGCCTATTAAGCATTGACTGCGTCTGTATCACACACACACACCTGTACCCTCTTCCACCTGCCTGAGAAATTGCAGGTAAGACATCTGCAAGGGGCTCTGTAGCGAAATAGTACTCACTAAATGACTAAACAGACAGGCCATTATGGCAGAGAGACAAAAAAGGACAGTGAATGGGATAACTGCTCTTTGTATATACAGCAACTGGTTAGCACAATCCAATATCTGTTTCCTTAATACCAATAGTGATATGATTTTTAATCATATCAATTAATGTGATATGACTTTCTTTTCTCTCACAGGAACTAATTGAGGGCATTTTCACACTTGGCCTGAATACTCAAGCCAGTCTCTTTTGAGGGAGGGTGTCATCATTGCAAGTATAATTCGCTCTAAATTCTAGATTGATCGCACAATTCTTGTCATTTCTGTCAAACACACTGTTTTCAGACTATTGGCAGACTATAAGTATAAACAGACTTGTTTTTTGTTGACTGTCTCTATAAAGTGTGAATCTTTCCTTCGTACCTTCAGCAAAGGAAGTGTGGTTTTATGAGAATGACTTGGATACCTTCTACACATGACGAGAGCTTCCAAGAAAATCACTAAGTTACACATGACACAGTATTTACAATAAATACTGATGTCATATAGCCACTTTTCCCTGAAACCATCAGTTCACACCTGCTCAGCGCTCGTTCCAGAGACAAGGAACCCTAGCGGTTACCCAGGGTTCAAAGAAGCACATGCATAACTAGTGTTCTAATTCTCCACTCCTAACCACCAAGGGTGGTGAGAATCAACTGGATAACAATGTCATGAGCACCTGGACACAACTAGAAAAGTTGTGTCACCGAATTGTAAACAAGGCCAGTACTATGGGCTCTTGCTGTCAATCCAAACACATCTTTACAAATCTAAATAAAATCCTTGCATTGAGAATTCAGTTGCAGCCAGCATTGTGTGAAATACTGCATTCAGTGCTGTTGCATGCGTAGCGCTATCAAACCCCACTCGACCTGCTGCCATTTTAAGAGTGGGATCCGGGGAGCAGCGCTTGCAAGCTCACAGAGAACTACCCAGACCCAGTTTCATGCCTTGCCAAGGCTGGAATTGAATATGCCGGTTCAACTACTTCGTCATTATCAGCGGTGAACTAACTGCTAACTACTAATTTATCTAGCAGTTAATGTTTGTTAGCCAGCTAATGATTGCTATATTGCTGCAAAATAACTAAATAAGCCATTATCTGCTACTCAGCTAATTATCAGTGACCGACACACCAACTTGTAGTTAGTGAATGTTAGGTAAGTTACTGTAGCTAGCTAGCTAACATTAATGTTAGGTCAAAAATAAACTGCTGCGTTTCACAGAAGATTTGATGTCATTACCTAATTACGTTTGAAATTTTTAACAAAACTGGCTCATTTAATATCAGTATTCCAGTGTGGGTTAGCGATTTAATGTTAGCTTGGTTATTGTAATTCTATACTGACAAAAGCAATTTACAGCTGCCATAGCAGGTAATCACTGGATTTTATTTTAAAAGAGCAATTAACCAGTCCCTCTAGTATTTCACAAGTTTGCTAACCCGTAAATGAACGCAAAATCAAGCAAACTGGGCAATATTCGGAGGAGCTTGCAAATTTTCAAAATTACCGCAGATTTTCCGATGATTTGGGCCAAGACGTGTCCTGTGACGTCATCACAACACTCATTCACTCAAAGCACTCTTCGATTCATGAGCATTGAATGCGAGTACAGCTAAATGATCTCATTAACCAACAAACATCACTGCAAAAGACTGTGCAAAACTATTTCATATACCAAATAATATATGCGTAGGCTAGCCAATGACGTGAAACGTGAATCAGGAAATAATGTGAAGGTTAGACCAGGTTATTTGACACTAAGTCTAAGGCTTGACAAAACCTACTGAACTTAGGGCAAGCAACTACTGCAAGCATGCAAACATTTACTTTAGTGCCTCGCAAAGCCATTCAAAGTCAATCTTACTCTTCCAGCGTGGTGCGTAGATCAGCCTCCGCTTTGGCTAGGTTGTCCTGCAGTTTGTCGCATTCAGCTTGATTCAATTCCAGCTCTTTTTGCAGTTTCTTGACACCGGCTCCAGCCTTTTCCTGCATCTCACTCAACCCCTTTTGTTTCTGTTTAAAATGATTTAATATTAGATATAATACATGCCTACAATATACTATTTTGTTTACACTGTATTATTCCTAATCCAGTATAATTGCTTAATGTGGTTATTCCCACCAGAAGAGATGATAACAGCAAGCTTTTAAATACACACGAAGAAATGCTAGTGTAAACAGACTAATTATGAGGACCAAAGTTGCAGCTGATGAATTTCAGATTTAGTGTATGAACTACTTCATGGTTAAAATACCTTGTTTTCATCCTCCAGTTGTTTTTTGAGACTTCCGACCTCTTTTTCCAGTTCCGCTTTCTGCTCCTGGAGGGCTTTGGCCTGGGCTGAAAGGTCTGGAGACTACCAGGGGAAAGATTATATATGTGACTAGCTAGTAACTTCGACATTACATGATAAACAGGCTAGTGACTAGTATGCAAATTTGTGATCTACTATAATATGGGTTTATTACAGAACTAGAAGATGATTTTTGCACAACTGGTATGCATTCACATGCACAGTTATCTAACTTCAAATTAAAAAAAAAAAAAAATTCGTTTGCTGTTTAGCAATCCGATTAACAAAAAATAGTAGAATCATTTTTCTTGGCAAGAAGCAGAGGTTTGGATTTTGGCAGCGTGTTGCTACTCACAACAGTTGCACTCTAGAGCTTTCTCATTCAGCATGCACATGTTTAAACATTAGCCACGATCGCAGCGCTGCCTGGGTAAATACAGGCGGTCAGGTGAAAGCCTCTGTGAGTGGACAGCCTGTGATAAGTAGCTCATAGCTTTGTCTTGTTCTAAGCCCAATTACTGCAGTACAACAACGGCTTACTTTGTTGTCCCCTTGCGCGCTTCCTGTGGCCCGTGACTTCAGTGTCTGGATTTTTTCAAACACCAGGTTGACCTTCCTCTTGGTGGTGTCATCACTGTCACTGCTCCTAAGAAACACACAAGGACACATGGTGTTCTCATACACGTCACCACCACTATGAAAGATTCGCTGGCCTGCCCTGGGTGTGTGTGTGTGTGTGTGTGTGTGTGTGTGTGGACAGAAAGGATCAGAGTTTAATCCTTGACATTTCTTGGAAAAAAGGAATCTGGCTCATAGCCTGAGCAAAGGGCAAAATGCTTAGCTTTGATGTGCCACATTATGACCTGCCCACCTACCCACCCTAATTACCCCCCACTCGTCAGGCACATGGCTGCAAATATGTTTGAGAAGCAGAGAGTGAATGTTTCAGAGAATAGAGCACAATATTATGTTAGTCACAATGCTTAGGGTTTGCATTCATTTTACGTTGTGACCTTTTGTTTTTATGGTTACAGAGTGGCCTCGTACCTGTTCATGCACGCCTCGGTGAACAAGATTTAATGGCGTCACCTAATAGGGACTCAGCTGCTCAACATCACTGAATAAAACATGGTTTGCCTGACGCAGGCAAGACACGTGCGCATGGATGCTCTCTAAGAAGTTTTGAGTACCAGACACCTGAGCTTTCTATTAAACAGGAGACATCGGATCCATGTTCAGCCTCTTCGTTAAATGCACATCTATAATCGCTGCTTCATCTTTTGACAGCGAGCACATCAGGAATGCAAAGGGAGTGGAACTTTTGACACGAAGAACATGATATTGGGTGAGTGTACGGTTACAGACTTGTATTCACTAAGTATTACAGTACTATGGGACTCTTCTGCTGCACCTTCAATGCAGACCAACAATCGTACAGAATTACACAGGAACAGGAAATGGAATTTTAGCCCCTTGCTAAGCAGGACAGAACAAATCTCCAGAACAGGTGGTAGGAGATGCCTGGTTCCAAATCTGACTCCCTGGAACCCTCACACACACACACACACACACACACACACACACACACACACAGACATCCACCTCCCTTAATTCCAGAGAATGAGTCATGTAGGGAGTAGAATAATAATCAACATGGTATCTGCAGGAGGTGAAAAATGAATCATCTGGGAAAAAAAAATAACATCTTACATTTTTGTATACGGTGCCAAAAAAATATTAAAAAATAATCAGATAAGCCGAGATAACCAGAATTTTGCTGGTATGTCTCATGGACCACTGATTGGTCATACTGACAGTTCTGAAATTTCAGGGAATTTTGTACATCATGTACTCAGAGTCAGAGACTCCGGAGCAGCATGTTTTGTGTGTGTGAGTGTACGTGTACGAGTGTTAAACAGCCGAGTCTGCTCTTTTGCTCTTTACTCGTTCCAGAGTTGAGCCGTCAGAAATCTTGTACATTGGAAACTTCTCTCTGATAAGAACATCTGGACATTTTAATAGGGACATTTTTATGTCTAAAACTTTAGAGGGTGCTGTGCTTAAACATTTCAGCATCATACCAATAAAGCATATAGTGCTACTGAGAGAGCAATGCCAAGCAAATAAACACACAAGACGTGTTTCACCTGTCAAAATAAAACATGCCGTTTTAAAAACTCACCCATCTTTGAGGTAATTAAATAAGATCTGCTTAGCAGTCTCTTCATGCGTTTGTTGTGACAGCTCTTGTTGGCCTTTCAGAAGATCAGGTGTTGTCTGCATAAAGCATAAAACATTAGTGCACAGCTGTTCACTGACATATTTTCTGCTTTAGACCACGAAATCCTATTTAAGTGAGCTGTTTAATCAACACACAAGCATTTATTCCACAAAGATTACTGCCACAGTGCAACCTGTTAACGTCACATCGTTAGATGAAATGATGAGATAGACATCTTACATACCTCAGCAACCATTTCATTTGTCTTCTTATTGTAGTTTGGAACAGCTCTAGACAAAGACGTTGTAGCCACACTGGTCACGGTCTTAGTGCTTTGTGTTATTTTCTTGGCCTCTGTTCCCTTGTTCTCTGCAGGCAGAATGGAGGGACGACTCGGTGGTTTCTTAAAGCCTAGGATGGAATCTGCAACACTTGGCATTGCTCCTTGTGGAGAGCCTGGTTCACTGCTGATCCGTGCCACATTTCTGTAGGTTGTCCTCCGTCCAACAGTGGAAAAGGGAGACTTATTCAGAAGTTGTGAGGGCCTGAGCACATGCTCGCTGGAACTTCCTCGGTTACGGCTCACCTCGTCCACGTACTCTGAGTCTCCCTTCAGGCCAAAAGGCAAGGCACTGTCCACGCTACGGGAACGTTTGCGATCTTCTAGGTTGATACGGTTCCTCCGACCAGTGCGTCCTTGCCTCTGTTGGCCTTCTTTTCCATCAAACTTACTGATGAGCTCACCTACGCCTGGGATGGAGCCTGTGTCAATGTCTCGGCCTGTTCCAGGCAGGAAAGGGATATAGCGACGGTTCTCATGGCGATTAATGCTGTCCCCATATAGTGCCTCAAACACCTCTTCCTTGGCAGTAGTGGTAGAGGATATGGAGGAATTACGCGAGCGTGATGACTGGAGCACAGGGCCGCTGGAGTCGGTTCTTCGTAAGGGAAGTATGTCTGGCTCTCTGTGACTTCGCTCCAGACTGGAGTTTGTGCTGCTTGTTGTGCTTGGAGTCCTGTAGGAGGACTGCTCACTGGGAACACTGGTGGTAGAAGATACCTGAGAAACCGGAAGCCGCTGGGCATGCTGGGATACCTGGGAGGGAACCTGGAAAGTAGACAGTGGCTGAACTTGGGACTGAGATTGAGATTTAATTGAGGATTGTGCTTGGACTTGAGGTTTTGCTTGAGTCTGAGCTTGGCCTTTAGATAAATCTTTTTGAGGCTGCACTCTAGATGGGAATGTTTGAGGTAGGGCTTGTGGCTGAGCCCTTTTTTTCGTGTCCTGTGCTGGTGGATCTGTGCTTTTGGGTTGTTCTAGAATGGATGATTTGGAACCTGGGGAGACTGTTCTTGGCAGAGAACCTGGATGTGTATTTCTACTCTCAGCAGCAGAAAGAGGCTGAGGTGAAATGCTGTGGAAGTTCCCAAGGGCATTGCGCTCTGGGTCATAGGGCTTGAGGATCTCAGGATGTTTCTGGAAGTTTAGCAGAGTGGACGGCTTCTTTGCCTGAGCGTCTCTGGATTCAGGGAGATCATTGTGAGCGTTGACATGTGGAACCTGATGCTGGGCTCGGAATTCTGCAAAGGGGTTATCAGAGAGATTTTCACTGGTTACTCTGAAGTCATATTCCTGATAGTTATCAATAAAGGACCCTTCAGACTCATTGTATCCATTATTGTTGCTGGGGGCTGCATAAGGGTTGAACCTTCTGTCTTGATTATTCAGAACAACATATGGGTGTCCATCTATGCCTTGGACCCTGATACTGAGGCCATAGCTGCTGTTATTTTGGCCTGGTGCCCGTGCAGGGTGAGTGTAGCTCGACTGTAGTCCAGTATTTGGAAGGCCACTGACTTCATAGGACTCCATCAAGAATACTGAGGGAAGGATTTCAAATCCTGCTCTCTGGAAATGGCCCACGTCTGCAAACAAAGCCATAAGCTCATTACTGTCCAAAAACAGATACCTTCAAATCCAAATGACTTCTGTAAATGTTTTGAAATTCTAACCGGCCGCTAATGAGATTTTAACGTCTGGTGACCTTTGATTTGTTCATTGAGTTTATTTGGTTCCAACAATGAATGGAGTGTGTGCAAGTGTAGCCTGTATTAAATCCCTTCCGCTGGGCATTGGAATTGACAAACCTAGCTGAATAAAAGTTGCTGAAAGACAACAGTTAAACAGTTATTAGCTAAACACTAATTACAGAGCAAACACAGCTCTGTACATTTAGTCTTAAAGTGTCAGCAATGATTCATTCAAGGTTTTCATAGGTATAGTACATTACATAAATCTGCTGGATTACAAGGGCATGGCAAATACACAGGCAGTTGTAAGTAACCAGTATTTCAGTTTTGTATAATTCTTAATGGAATTTTTTTTCCTATCCCACATGTGTACCATAATGTCTGGCAGCCTGGAAAAACCTGTGGTATATTCCTATATTGATAAATAGCTGTATTCCATTAATAAATGTATTTCAACAAAACATTATGTTGAAATTTTTTTATTTACATTTTAATCTTGCACAAGCTTCCTACAAACATCGTGTTGGACATAAGCATAATGAATTCAAATCATATACTGGAACTTTCAAATGCAGTTATCTCCCGTTTCCCTTGGGGTAAACATTTTAAATTGCTATAACTGTAATGGTTGAGTGAAACATATTTCATTTCTGAGGAAAATCAGTTTTCAGAACTATATCTCAGAAATGTAAAGATTTCACCGTGTCTAGGGTTTTTCCCAGGCCACTACACATATGCAATTTCCTTGGACAAAAAATTCTGATAGAATTTCTGAGAAAAGAAACGTGTTTACTCAAAGTCTAAGCATAACTGCTGTTGAGGTTTACACATGCAGAAACCTTTATGCATAACATATTTCATAGAAGCGTTCATAAGCTCCAATTCCATAGAATTAGTTTTTTTTAAATGCATTTCTGTAGTGTATAAAACTAGATAAGAACAGCTTTGCGAAGACATTTTTCATGTGTCTCATAGTAAGACTGTTAAAGTGTAATGGAGGTTTTGAATTCCTGTTGTAAAGCATAAACATTTATTTGAACATTTATTCACAGAATTAAACGCTTTTGTTCCCAGAATTCAACAAGTGCCCTTAGAAAGTCAAAGACGTCCACCTCAGCGGAGAAATCCAGAGTAGTCGGTATTATTCCAAGGGTATTTAAATGTTGTATAACCTATCTGCCCTACATGCCAACCATTCATGTATCAAATTACCCCTCTATCAGTCAAAAAAGGCCACTTTTAATAAATGTGCTTGTTCCTGACACAAAGCAATATACATATCACCCCCAACCAGGCATCAGAGTGGCAAAATGCCTTTATCAGAGTGACTAAAGCCCTTTATTGTTCATGTTATCAGCAGACCCCAGTGATAACACAAACAAATAAACACATTTCTCACTGTTTCACCTCAGCCCACATCACACAGGCCTTTGACTGAAAGGTTTCCATGACGAAGAACCACACTGGCCACAACAAACAATCCTCACCTCCATATCTGCATATTAATACCCCGGCATACTCTCCTTACTCTGCTTCAAAACACAAATGCAAAATATGCAAAACAGCATGTAAGCAATTTTTTTTCTGGTTTAATACATGATAAAACATGAAAATCCCAAATCTTCCAGCACTTCTTCCAAAGAAGAAAAGCACAAATCTTCCAGAAGAAAAGCGAGAACAATGAGCTGTGACGTGTCCATTAGTGCATGAGGAAAATGGGATACGCAATATGTTTCTTTTAGACTCAGGATCACGTTATTCAGCGCACAGGAACTTCAGGGTGATAACACAGCTTCTTTCCTTTCATTGTGTCCTCTGGAAGTGGTCAAGTTCTGGTTTCTGACAGGGAGGAAGTCCACATGGCCTGTGCCAGCTTACATTCACTCCCCATTAATCTCTCATCCAAAACACTTACACTTCTCTAGTGTACACTTCTTTAGTATATACTTCTCTAAGTGATGTATGCAGTCACTGATCATGCCAAAGCTTAACCATCAAACTTAAAACAATTACCAAAGCTTAACCTCACCCTAAATGAATCCTGAAACATCTGCAGGAAATTCCAGCATTAACAATGTGATATTTGAGCCTATACTGAGCTGCAAAGTGTCTCACTGCTTACACAGCAGCACTGGTGGAGTAACTGTACTTCGTTATTATATCTAAGTATTACTTATATATTACTTTGTTATTACCGAATTTGAGTAATTGTACTCTTACGTAGGTACATTTCCAAGAAAAAGAATACTTACTTTTTACTCCTTACATTTTTGTTTAGACCTTCATTACAACTAGTGAAGGTATCTTCTCTCATCTAGCCAGTGACTGTATGCTATATATCAGTCGAATGGGCTCAGTTTATCATCCAATCATTTCCACTTTAGCATCCAATCAAGTTCATCAGTGTAGAAAAAATCTAACAAGAATCATAAGTCATTATCTGCTGTAACCATCTCATGCTACGCAATGTGGAAAGAGCTATAACTATTTATGTGCATCTGAAGATAGATAAGTCACAGGACAGAAGTGTGAAACTTGAGAATGAGTACCTCTGGCCTTACCTCAGCAACATTTCAATTTCCTTCTCTAAGCAAAGACGCATATATAATGAGATGTCACTTCTGTGTGCCTAGAAATCATTAACTCCAGCGTGAGTAAGCTGTACATCTTTTTAACTCGCTAACGCTAACTGGATAACCAAGTTAACGTGTTTTCTTTGCTAACACCAGGTTAGACTCGCGCCGTTTCCAGAAGCTAACAATCAGCTAGGCAGCAACTCACAAGCTAGTTAACAGTATATACAGGTTATTTACAGGACATTTTCAGATTCATTTAGTAGCAAACTACATAGCAATAGTTTTGCATATGGCAAGCAAACTTACAGAGATTGAATGATGCTTACAAGCATAAAGAGTGCGGCCGTTATAAAAGGAAAATGATCTTCGAACAGTTTACTAAAAATAAAAATGACTAAAACTTAATTTACACATGAAAACATTAACTTAATTTCATCAGTTAAAACATTGATTTTTTACTTGTTAGTTAGTCTGTACAGGAATTTGGAGGGGTTTTTTTGTGATTGTGGCAGCAAAAAAAGTTGATTTGTCTGCGGCTTTTTTCTAAATTTGCGATGCAATTTTGAGGAGATTTTTGTACTTTTATTTTGCGGAAAACTACTTTCAAATTTGCAATTGCAGGATATTGTTTTGCACAGTCTTTTCTTGGTAAATTAGACTTTTTAGCTGTACTCATGTTTGACAAATGTGAATGGAAGAGGGCTTTGGCTGAATGCGTGTTGTGATGACATCACATGATGCGTCTTGGATCAAATCTGCGGAAAATCTGCTGTAATTTCCAAAAAAAATTGCAAGCTCATGCGAATATTGCAGAGTTTCCTGATTAATACTAGAGTACAACTTATTTGTTTACTTACTTACTTAAAGTAGCAACTTATTTACTTTTACTTGAGTACATTTATGGCTGGATACTTGCAATTCAAATTGAGATTTTTGACAAGTTAACTAAACATTCACTTCAGAATAATTTTCCAGTACTTTTTCCCCCATCCCTGAGCAGTAATGAGACAGAGTGTATATCCACTCAAGCGATCTTTCAGTGATAATGCAGACCAATAATCAAAAGCGGAACTATTTAGTCATAGAAAACACACACACACACACACACACACACACATATTTATAAAATAGAACTGACTGAATTCACACTTGTGTGTGAAACAGTATTCATGTATTTATCAGTGGAGGTTTCCGTGTCTAGTATCCGGCTCCCTAAAGGCTACTATCAACACACTGAACACATCTCAAAGTGGTTAACTATGAGTATTTGTTCACTATTGACACCAAAGTGTGCAAAACACTAACAAGTATCAGGCATTTATAGCCTGCAGTCAACAAAACCGCATACAGACTCTTAAAACAACAAACTGGTACAGCAGCAACCGAGAGGAATATTACATATTACAGGTAAATAGCAGTTTATCAGCTAAATGTGATGTGAAGTCACACGGACAGTGTGGTTTGTGGTGTCTAGAAAATTGCATGAATTTTAACGACTTTTGTAGATAACATGAATAGCCTTGAAAGAAAGAGGCTTTGAATACTATACAAAGCTGTGTAATTATGTGAAACAGATCGTACCGATCGCATGCTTCTTTAATAATTAGGGAAGAACAATATACTAAGAATAAAGAGATTTCAGAGGCAATATAAAAGTGCTCACTAGTTTATGTTGTCATTACAGCTACGGCGGTTATTTATAGGAAACGGACCCTGTACAGCTCATGTCACTAATCTGATGCTGAGTAAAGTTTACACCCTGTATTCATATTAAACATTTCTGGATGATGAGAAGGTTGTTCATTTGACTTCATTTCTTTCATTTTCAATTGGAACAAAACTGAAGACCATCCATAAATACCTTAAAACCAGAGATCAAGACCTACCTGGTCAGGATGTCTTTTTTTTTTTTTTTTGGAAAGATAACTCTTTATAGGTTCACATCAGATTTGTGATGCTCTGTGAGTCATATCTGAATGATCAACAGTTTGAGATTCATAAACAAGACCATAGTTTACAAATTTTTCAACTGGATAATACCTATCTAAGAAAGTTTGTACACATTTCCTCACCTAAAGACAGAAAGCTGAAGTATCTTGTAGGGGATCTTGATCAGTTAAGCAGAAGGTTCACATACAGCCAAGAGAAAATAAACCGGTATGTTCTGTTTCTTCAACAAAAAGCCCAGTGTAAAAGTTACTCTGACTGTGTTACACCTGATGTTTTGAAGTAACTCTTTGACCTCTCTGAATCAACTTTAACTCTTAGTGTTAATATATCTTCTACTTACCTTTTATTTAACTCTTAGGGTTTATATATCTTCTACTTACCTTTTACGTCCAGTTGGACTTAAATAAGCATTCTATGTGAGATAAATAACTCTGGGGAGTTGTTGTTATTGTTGTTATTGTTATGTACTATAATCCAGGCATGACTTTACTCAGAAAAGAGAAAGAGAATTAACACTCTGATGCTTGCAAGAAAATGTGACCAGCTCCAAACTCCTACAAGATGTTGAAATGATAACAGGTGCTACTCGTGGTGCTTGAAGTACTCTGAGTACTGTTTCTAAATAATAAAAATCCTTAAAATACATTCTTCACATATCCCACTTTGTGAGTTTCCACACACTCTGACTAACTTGCCGAGGTTGTTGTAAAATAAATCTCCTGACTCGACTGCTGTCTAGTAAAGTTCCCACGCTCAGGTTCCTCAGAAACAAGTTCAAATAGAAGAAAAGCATTCAAAAGTAAGACCAAACTTACCGAGAGCAGATATTTAACACGCGGAACACGCACTTGTGGCTTTATCAGCTTGTGATAATAACCGCAAAAGGAAAACACAAGCCCATGCTCCACTGAGTTTTTCAAAGTCAAACTTTAGTGCTTAGTCTTGGCCGTCGGGGGCAGTTCCACTTAAAGCAACAGCTACGCACCGCGGCCTTAACCCCGCCCCTAAAACAGAGACATACCCCACCCACTTCAGGCCTAACCAGACACTCTGCCTTTACTGGTCCGCGTAACCACGCCCCATAATAAAACCCAGATGGGCTACTAACTTCTATCTGCAGTAGGATAAACACGACGCGCTAAGCCCCGCCTTCTCCACACCAAACTCCACCCACAACGAGACCATTCTTTAAGGATCTCCGGCCCTCCACACTTAACCCCGCCCACTGTGTCTACAGTCAGTCTTGTGAGATTTCTGACAGGCTCGTCAGATAATGGCTCGCGCTTTATTGTATGAATTGCAAATGACCTGAAACCAAGGCAACCACTTAACATGAAACAGGCGCGCGACTTTTTTCCTCTGAAAAATGTTTACAAACCTGTTTGTTTAAATGGTCATTGCGTCAACTGCCCTAGAATGGTGTTTAAATAAATATAGCCTATGTTATTCAATATAATAATAAAGAAATTTCGAGCATGGTTTGACGCCTGTGAACTTAATTGTTTCACATTAATTAACGACTTTCACAAGTAAAATGAGTTTCTTCTTCTTCTTCTTCTTCTAATAATAATAATAATAATTATTATTATTATTATTATAATAATAATAATTATTATTATGATTATTATTATTATCTTGTTAACGCGTTTAGTTCGCACTAAACATTATACCAAAATATCATCTTAGTACAGTTTATTACAATTATATAACTATTTATATTAGTTATATGTTATTAAATACTACAGTACTATACTTTTTAGTAATATAAATGTAAAGACGTTCACTATTTACACTATTACACTATTTAAAACCGACAGCTCCATCTAGTGGCCAAGTTTACACCAACGCATATCCATGTAAATAAGTTTTTGTTTTTGTTTTTTTTCAATGGAATTCAATTCTATTTCCATTCCATTTCTTTTTGCCCTCTTCATCATTGTGTGGTTGGTAGGTTCACGTAAAGTTGTAACTTCTTAGATAAGTAGCAAGATCCAAGCAGATCACAACAGATATCATCAATAATAGCACACTGTTTATTGGTGAATGCATAAAAATAGGCTGCATTTATTTCTCTCTCTAAACATTGACAGTTCCAACTCTAAACACTATATCTCAGGGTTGATATTTTCAGGCCACACATGCAGTTTCTCAATCCATCAACTCCTGGCTTGGCTCAACAAGTCCTTGAGGTATGTGTTTGAAAAGTGATTTTTCTCCCATTTGAGACTTCAGTTGCTTCATGGCCCTGGATTCAAGGACATTGAGAAATATTAAAGGCTTTCTCGCCAACACATTGTGTAGAGATACAGCTGCCCCTCCCTTTGTTGTGGCTCAATGCTTTTTTCCCCCTGTGTGTGTGTGGGAGTGTGTATGGGAGTGGGAGGACAGTGTTGTGCTCTGAACTCTGGTGCTGGGGTCGAGTTACACAGCTACACAATAGACTCTCTGTTCAGGGCGGAAACCTTGTTCAGTTGTGCTCAGTTGTATTCAGTAGGGAGCGCTGTCTTTCTCCATTTGGAGTGAGGATTCACGAATCTGGTCCAGCTCATAAACTACTGACTCTGGTCAGGAAATGAACAGTTCAGCCAAAAAGAAAGCATACATAATTCCTCCCTTACCACAAATGTAGTCAAGCATCCAACATGCAAGTAAGTCTGTGCGAGATACTGAACAACTCAACACAGTTTGAGTTGATGCTAAACTCGTAGCTATGTGTGTCCTTTACTTGTGAGCTACAAAAGTAAAGAAGCAAACTTCAGACAGCAAACATCTTTGGCTAATATATATATTACACACACACACACAAACACACACACACATACGTTTGCCTTGCATGTCCAGGGTTGCTGGTTGGAATCTTGCCTCTGCCCTGTGTGCGTGGAGTTTGCATATTCTACCCGTGCTTTGGGGGTTTCCTCCAGGTACTCTGGTTTCCTCCCCCAGTCAAAGAAATGCATTGTAGGCTGATTCGGCCCTGCCAGGTACCCTGAGTCCCCTGGGATACACTCCCAGCGGTACAGAAAATGGATGGATGGATCTATCTACTTTTTTTTTTTCATAAAAGCATGATAGAGGAAGTAATCCATCTCATTCTTTTTCATTACACCTGCAACTGTATTTCACATTCACCTTGTCAGTGAAGCAAGCTGAAAATGAATGAATCTATACTTTGCGCTAGAAAGAAATCAGCCCCAGCTTCGCTTCTTCATATCCTTCTGTATATTTTTCTCATGACCAGTGATGACCCTGTTGTGCTCCATTCCACAAAATATGTTAACAGAAAATAATCTGATATGGATGCTAGAAATCAATTTGAAGTCTTTTTATTTAACAGTGGCCCTGCTAGCCCATTTACACCAGCCACTCCCGGTTAATGTTGGATGACAACAAATATGACATATTTGTAACCAAAGGTTTCTGTATTTTTTTCCAAGCATGATAATTTGCATCAATTTATTTGATATATTCTTTTGTCATTTTTTCCCCCATATGTTTTTAAGAGATAATATTATTAAAATTCTTCAGAGACTACTTAGAAAAAAAACGGTAAGCAGTTTTTTCAGACCATTTTTTATTAAACTTAAGTATGAACAACCATTATGTAGGGACATTAAGCTAATAAATTGGCTTGCAAGCCCTATTAGTCAGTGAAATTTGGAAAAGTAGTATGGTCTTAATCAGAAGACCATCATACACCGTGTTCCTTGGATTAATAGCCGTGGCAGAGATTTCACAATCAGAAAAAAAGTGCTTGCAATGTGTGTGCTGAAACTAATGATGCAGACACACTGATGGTTTCAGTAACAGTGAGGGTTTTCTGTTGTTTTAACTGTTCATTGAACCGAATTAAGGCAAAACAATAAGTCATGGAAAAGAAATACATTATAAATAATAATTTTAGTAAATAGTAATTGTAATAACTGCTGATTGCTGCAGTAAGACTCTGTACAAAGTGTCTTAAGCATTCGTTTTTGTTTAATGCATCCCAGTTCAAATCATCATTTTTATGGGATGAATTTGGCGTTAGAAGAGGGAAAACACAAAAATCAATACTGCGGCTTTCCAGGATCTGAGTTTGACACTCCTGACCTAGAACAAAACAAGAAAACACCTATTGGCCTTGACCTTGGTACCCGTTAAGGAAATCAGCTTCAAAGCGATCCGATTCGAATTTGAAAGAATAGAATTTTTTCTATAATGAGTAATAATTTGCTTGACATGACGGGTCCATGAAAAAGGCAAAGAAGAAAGCACAAAATTGAACTGGTGACACTTTTACCCTCATGAAAAAAAAACAGATTATACTGTATATTAAATAGGTAGTTTTGACTTTAAAATCCGATTGGCTGAGCCACATTCGAAGCCATAGCAAAATCCTTGATACACACACACACACACACACACACACACACACACACACACACCTGCGGCCACATAACAATAATTGAATTCCGTATTAATGCGGCATGTTTTCGAACCAATAAACTGTTACACAAAAGCTATTGTTCTGTCCATAGAATGCCTTAATCTTTGCCCATTATGTTGCTTAGCAACCTAAGACTATTGTTAACAGACTATGTTGCATGGCGGAAGAATTGTTTAGTGCAAATATTAAAAATTAATTCGATTTTTCATTGACACTGGATTTATCATATTGTTTTTGTCGCCGTTTTATAAAAGCAATAAGCCACTTGAGGGTGTGTTACAGTGATTTTAGCACGGGTAATGGGGTTTTAGGTGCTCTGCTACACGTTGTGCCTAAGAACACCCTTCCCCGTGATAAAGTCATATTTTCTCTCTCTCTCTCTCTCTCCTAGCTTATTGCTTTATTTTTATGAATAGGAAAACTGGAAAAATCCTCAAACCTAAATGACGTGCATGGTGTGTATTTCTATATTAAAACACAACACATATTTTATGATCCTTTCTATCCTGTGACATCATGACTTTCCAATGACATTTCCCGCTCCTGAAAACAATGTTGTGGCCAAGTCTGTGCACTCAAATGTATTATGATTAAATCACATTTTAAAAGGTTTAGGGTGACTTTAAGGATATATTATGAAAGCAAATATTTAGCCACTAAGATGACATGGACTGGAAATCTGTTCATGGGTAACCCAGTGGCTGAGGTACTGTGCAGGTGACTGGATGGTTTAAATTTCACCTACTCTTCTCGTCTTGACCGCTCAGGCTTGTGCTTGAATTGAAGTTGTTTTGGTTCAAAAGTCTCTGCCAAATATATAAATGTAAATGTCCAGCCAAGAGAAATAAATACCAAGTCAAACCGACTATCCAGCAAGGATATGCTCCTGCGCATGGCAGCGCATGATCACACGGCATTAATGTGAGCCAAGATGGCTGTCTGGCTCGTCTTAGCCAAACACACCAGAGCTCAGGCCTGGTGGTCTGGCGCTCACAGAAAACATGCTATTTCACTAGGTGACCGCAAGTAAACACGTAAAGGCATGTTAAAGTCAGGAAGGAGCGCACACACAAAGCACAGAGAGGAAATGAGGCAAAGCGCTCCCACCCTCTCTGAGCCACAGATGAGGTGTCGCGCTGGAAGGACGACAGCACGAGCTTCCAGTCCAAGTTTTACTGACTTGGACATGCTGAGTCGCAGGACTCCAGTTTCAGAGACCCATCAACACGGCATGGACGCGATGAGAAACCATCTTGCACTCACATGTACAGAAAGATAATGTGAGCCAGATGTGTTGGGCCTGTGAGACAACCAGTTTAGTCTTTTAATTGGACAGCCAGGACTGATGTCAGTGCACAAACACGCACTGATGAGACAGGGTCTGTGTAGTTCCTGTCCATGATACACCAGTGCACTAAGGAAAAATAAGAGGTGACAATTGAGGACATTGTGACCACCACTGAGCTTAAAGAACAGAGAACAATGAATGAAGATTAGATGAGATTCATCTTTTTATATTGTGTTCCAGTCCAACATGGATGTGCTTGGGTGATAGTAAAGATGATCAAGTTAAAGACAGATTCACATTCACACCTCACTTCAAAAAAATAAATAAATAATTGAAAAGCAAATGAACTGATTCAGTCTCTTCCAAAAAAAAAATTAAAAAGGATAAGAACTGGAACGTTGTGCGAGACAGACTTAAAAAAAAAAAACATGGCACTCGATGCAGGCTTGCTGCTATCACACTTTATTAAAAATAGAAACATATGCTCCATAGTACTTCTTTTGATACAGACTACAATGGTCCACTGATATGCCTTCAAAAAAAATCAGTTACATAGTATAAAACATACTCTTGCATGGAGTTGCACAGAGTCCTTCATTTGGCCTAAATCCACTGTAGAAAAGTCTTCTAAAGAGGAGATGCTGTGGCAGGACTGTATACGTAAGAACCCTATCTTATGAATACATTTTTGTACACAAGCTCAACAAACATACATGAGGTTTCAATTAATAAATGAAAAGCACTGGAAGGTAAAACAGGAAAGAGTTTGTCAAGAGAAGGAAATAAAACGCACGTACAGTCTTGATAAAAAAGATGGCACATTTATTGCTACATAAATGTTATATACATATTGAGTTTTCTGTTACAGAGACAGAAAAGAAATTTACTTCTTGCTGCTGGTTTCTTTTAATCTTGATGTTCGACAATACCTTGGATTTGGACAGGGGTACAAATCTGTTAATCCACCAACAATGCAGACTAGAGCCAGAGATGAGAGCACATCCTATAGAACATCAAGCTCGTACAACACCCCATACACACTACACCTCGAGCTACAATCCTACTTTATGCTCTTAAGATGCTATTCATAAATTCTCAATAATAGTGGACAGGTTATTGTAAATAACCGTACTTTTTTTTTTTTTTACTATCTAATATAGTAAAATAAAGTAAGAAACTTTTTACTCAAAACTTTTGATTTCAAAAATCTAGAAAGAGTAATATTTAGAATTCAAGAAATGTTCTTACAATATTATTGTATAAAAGGCTAACTACAGTGAAAAATAAGCCAAATGTTGTTTTTTCTTCTTTTTTTTTTTATCCTTTTCATATACTTTTTATGAGGGAAAGCATCAGGGCATACAGCAAAGTCTAACATATCCAACAGAGGAGCAAAGGAATAAAAAAAAAAAGGCAGAAAAAAAAGCAGAAAAAAAAAGGAAAACAGGACAACTAACAAAGATGACAGAACCTCGATCGACCTCAGCCAGCAACAACACTCTCTTCAATACTGAAATGTATAACAAGGCCACAAAGACGAATATAGATATGAGGATTTCGAAAAAGGGCGGAAAAAGAAAAGAAAACAAAAAGGATCGGGGGCTGGAGGGAGAGTAAATAGAAATCAGATTTAAAATACTGAGATCCAGTCTAGATTTCTGCAATAGCGTTTTGTTCTTCAGACTTTGTCTTTCTGATGTGGCAGTTTTGTTTGAGGAGTTGAGCATGCATATGGAAGACAAGGGGGAGAGGGAAAGGACGAATCTAAAGAGAAAGAATTAAGACCCAAAATATGTTCAATAAGAAAAAATACACTGAAAAAAAAAGACGATGTTGATTCTTGATATAAAAAAAAATGCTTTTGTTCATGGTTTCGCCTGGTTGCTGATTTTCTTGTTACAGCGATTGAATTTCGGGCATTGTGCGCGCACACACACACACACACACACACACACACACACACACACACCACTGTATCAAGTACTTCACTGCTTTGGGGGAGAGACAAATCCATCCTAAGTAACTTAGAATATCTTTCTTCTATTTTCACACAGGACAATATACGCTTTACTATGAAGCCTAGAAAGATGCTTTGTATACAATTACAAATAAACATATAACGATGTGGTTACTTAGAGTAATGATTTTTTTTGTGATTTTTGTCTTTTTTTTTTTTTTTTTTTATATGTTACTGGTTTTAGACAGAAAGAAAATCAAGCAAAACTTCAATTCAGGCCAGGTGATGCTGTGGTCATCGTTTTGAGTCTACTCTGTCTGATATTAGCTATGTCTAATTTCTCAGCTTGAGGCTAAGCATAGAAGACCACTGCTGTTCAACTAAGCAGAGACCAAATAATGTAAGATCAGAAAAACCAACAAACTGCAATAAATGGAAATCTGCCATTTTCTTCCCATTTAACACTATATGGCTGAAGAATTCAAAGGAACTCGTGAGAAGTCCTTCTTTCCTTCGGTTAAGACACTATGAAGTATGCAGGGAATGCTAGGGTTTAGTAAATGGTCTGCTCTCTGTACTTGAACTACTTACTAATGACTATAAACATGTCAGCCTGTGGTTGACCTCTGACCTTTCAGTAAAGCTCCAGTTTGCCATCTGGGCCTTGCATCTGCAGGACAGAGGAAGGAGCAAAAAAACACGCTCGTCTCTCCACTACACTAAACAGTCTGCGTTCCTGGAGTCTCAACTAAACATGCATCATTAGGTAGTTTTGGTTTCTCATGCTGTTGTTCGTGGAATGAATCTATCATAAATATAAATAATATATTATTTCTTATTCTTTTTTTTTTTCCTAGACAAACAAAGGGGAGGACATTTGAGACTTTGATCATTTCAAAAACGCCACAGACATGAGAGGCTCTTATCCTAGTTGGATGCTTTAAATCTGTGATGTGGCCCAGAGCATCATTTCCACAGTGTTGCTCCAGCAGAATCACTCAGAGCTCGGCAAACTGAAGATCTACTGAAATGCCAAACAGCTTCTTAAAGCAATGTCATAACTTTCCCTTTAAACATAGACTTTATAGTTCAGTAACATAATAAATAGAAAAAAAAAACAATAACAAAAAAAAAAAAAAAAAAACGAACAAAAAAAACAACAACAAAAAAAAAGAAAAACAATTGCTGTTACAATGCATTCGTCAATTCAGTTTAGGCACAATGCAACTTCCACATGGAGGGTGGAGGGGGACTGCGACAGTCTCTGATTGTACAGATGTGACACACTGCTTTGCAGACAGTGATATGTGCTGAAGGGCTTTCGGGTTTTTGTGAGAATGTTTCTCGTGGGCAGAAATTTGCTATACAATTTTGGACTTTGGAGGAAGTTCGGCGTTTGCCAGTTTTCTTCGAGCTCAGGGTCGCTTGACTGGAATTTAGCTTGGAGTGGTCTCTGTCTGTCTTTTCAAATTTGTGTCACAAGCTGTGAGTCCTGTCTGCCCTTGGATAGCAAGGTCACCAATGCAATCTTACACACTCCCTCTGCATCACTTTGATCTGAAAGTTCAAATGAAGAAATGATGAGTGGGATTAGATCAGTGTCAAACAAATTGTTTTACACGACCTTAGAATAAAAAAAATAAATAAAAAAATTTGCATTCTCAAATATGCGTTAGGTGAAGAGTAACAACAAAAAAAAAAACAAAAAAAAAACAAAAACAAAGAAAAAACAAAAAAACTCCATTTTCTTAATCAACATTCTTAATGTTACTCTATTCTATTCTCAACATAATGGCAATACTAAAGTGTTACTTTACTGCAAACACATCGCCATCACTGAGCTTACCTGCCTAGTGCTCACAAATGGCCCATGGGGTTGGATGTGTCTGTAAGCCCGGGGTGAACGGATGGATGAGTCTGCTGCGGTTCCCCCGAAACACCAGAAACCTTCTCCTCCTCTCTCCTCTTAAGGCAGGCTGCTTTGGGGTTAAGGTTCCGCTCTGGATGGGAGACATTAACACAACAAAATAAGCTTTACACTCTCTGTAAGAATTTGATTAATTTTAACTAAACCTCCCACTGTGGAGGAAGTGTCTCTAAAAGTTGCAATTAAAAAAAATTTTTTTTTTTAGTTCACTTAGAACAGATTGAGTTGCACTTTCAGCTCAGCTGAATCTTAATTAACACTTTATTGAGCATTTATTTCACTGCACTATATATAATACAATATCATTATATTGCAGCCTGACTCTACATCAGTTGAATTTTCCCATTATTTTGTGCATAGTGTAGCACTACTGTTAACATTCGCTGTCTGTGTTACTATGAAATTATAGCGTTAATATCTGATTGGGTATTAATCCAAACCCTATGAAAATCCAATACATGGGTAGTAGTATAGGTAGGAGAGTGACTGACCCCTGACTTGCTGCTCCAGGCTGAGGATGACTGCAACGGCCTGGTGCAGGATGAGCAGTTTGGTCTGGGGCTTCTCACTCTTCAAGTGCAGCTGGCACATGCGGCCCAGCTCCTTAAACGCCTCGTTGATGTCTCTCACTCTCAGCCGCTCTCGTGCGTTGTTGGCCATTCTCCTCTCACGTTCACGCTCCGCCTTCTGCTCCGGGTTCAGGTCCTCGTCCTCATTAATGCTGCTGTGGAGACAAACAGGAACAAATGCTAGAGTCAGGCTGGTAGGAAACCACACAATAGTCAGTTGATTTTGGAAAGTGTATGCTTGTTTGTGATTATAAATCGGTAAGAATACATTAACTTGCACAAGAAATGTAAAGGGAACTATGTGGGCTGCCTAGGTATAGCATACCTTGTTCGAGTCCCTCCTCTAGGCGTCTTAATGTCCCTTTTATCACTCTCGTCATCAGACTTGATGTCATCAGATGAGTGGTTATCATGCATGTCGTCTTTGTCCTGATTCTCAATTTTAAGCTCCAGAGCTGAAGCCACCTGAGATGCCAGGCTACCAGAGAGGCCTGTGTTTAAAGCATGCATGCGCGCACACACACACACACCCCAATGTTATGATCTATACGCCACTTTACATACTGCAGGTAGCATACTAATGTTTGGTAAGAATAGGTTTATTAAAATGATTACATTTGAGAGCAAAAGACTGGGAACCTCTGAAAGTGTCAGCCTGGTGATTGAGCTCGGCGCTAGAGGCCGGCCCGGGGGTGCTCTGCAGCCCTGTGTGGTTCGCGTTCAGACTGGCTGTCTCTTCACGATGAGCAGGACCCTGTCAGGACACATCACCATAAGAACATGAGCCAGAGAACAGAACTTCAACATCAAGGGTCTTTCTGATCATAAAGTGATCATGAAGCAGAAGAGAAGAAACTTCATTTACATTCAAACTAAAGAGTTATGCACAGTGCCTGAGATTCCACAACAAAGAGCTGCGGCAGGCTTTCCTGTTCCTACTGTAGCGCATGACCTCGCCTCTGAAGAACCGATTGCTGCTCACAGCACAAAGAACGACCTTTACAGCCTAAACCACATGCTCCCAAAGACATGCAGTAGTTCCAGTCAACTACACAGGAAACATTACTACTAACACACGCACTGTCTTTTTATTAAGAGATGCTTCCTTTTCAGTCTTGCTCACTGTTTTGTGCTCTGCCCCTTTTTTCTACCCGTAGCCATCTCTTTCATAGAATGTTCGTTGGAAAATCGGTTTTCGCTTTCTTTCTCTGTTTGTACATTGTGAACACAAGTTAAACAGTAACATGACGTTGAACTGCGGTTACTGCCTGATTAAGATGTGGAAACTGAAGCGCCAGACTAATCCAATTGAAGAATGGATGGTGTACGTTCAGAAATCTCACCCACACATTAAAACAAGCACTTCCTCTGTTTCACAGTCATCAAAGACCAAATCCAGGAAACCATTTTTGTCAAACAGAACAGTAAGCGTCTTTAGTATTTCCATGTCCGCTGCAGATTACAGCAGGTTTTTACTAACATTGGTTTCTTGTGGGTCTGGATTTGATCAAGCTATTGGCAAGAGGGCCAGAGAGTGGCTGCTTCAGAGCACACTAAACCCAGAGCGATTTGCTGCCAGCTTTTCTGCTACTTGTCTCCTTCAGGGAGTCAGAAAGGCCACTTCGCTCCTGTATCTCCACCGCAGGGATCCACTCGCTCCCCCACAGATCCTGTTTCCCTTACGAGCAGCAACAGGAACAACATCGAGAGGAATGGACACAGAAGACGAAAGAGGTGGGGTGGCTCTTTCCCCTTTTTCCTTTAGGAATGTGATCCTAAATCACTGTTGGCCTCTGTTAACCCCGACAAAGCCCCCGTCCTCCCCCAGCAGCACGCACTAATCTCAGCTCCGCTCTCAACAGGTGGCCAAACAACTCTTTGTCTGGGCTGGAGGAGGAGGAGCCGAGGGGGCCGCCAGCCAAAGAAGGCAGCCATTTTCGGGCTTGATTACCATACAGCTGGAGACTTAGGTCACACACAAACACACACAGACACACACCCTCATCCGAGGTGTCAGATTTCCTGAGTTGTTAAGAAATAGGGCAAAGAGATAGACAGCAAGGGGGTGTGTGTGAACTGTGTGTGTGAAGCCAGAATAAAAGCATGTGTATTAGCCATGCTGAATCAGGGTTTTGTCTTATAGTGAGTATTTCTGTGGGTGTGTGTGTGGGGGGGGGGGGGGGGTTATGTGCGTGCGTGCATGTGTGTTGGAGAGGGAGAGCTCTGTTGGTATATGTATGAGTACACAGTTCATTGACAGCAGTTACACAGAGCCCTTCTTACAGGGACATAAACAGGTCATCGTAGCACTGATCCGTCTCTCAATCTCCGGTTCTAATACACACACTAAGCCACTAAGCCAGAGGCTTTGATACTGAAATCACATCCAGGCCTCAGATTTTCTCCTCGAAATGGAATTATGACATGGGTGAGATGAGAGCTTTGGTTCTGTTGGGATGAGGACGACATTATCGTTAGTGTGGAAAGTTTAATGGAGAACTGAAGCTGTCTGCTTTGCTCGAGAGGCTTTCTTTCGGGTTCACGCTGATTTCAATCGGTACACACATGCCACATGGACGTAGCTCTGAATATAACTGCATGTATGACTGGAAACTAAACAGCACATCAAGCCAATGTTACTAAAACTAAAGTCACCCAAATGCTGCATCTGTCTGAAATGACATAACTGTACTTGTAATAATAAAACAATTCAATTAAAGCCCCAGCATCTTAACCAAAAAAAATCCTGTTTTTTTGTGCCAAATTGCATATTATTGTACTATAAAATGTAGTCTATGCCAATTATGCTGTTATAGTAGTAAGTGTGTTAGTATGTGGACTTGAATGTAGCCTATAAAACTATCTATTGACCTTTTTCATACAACTACAGAACATGATTATTATGATAATTCAAACACAAACATTGCTGTAAAAGATTCTGTACATGATTTGCTGTCTTTATTTATTTTTTCCTCCTGCACTGATGCACTTGGCTAAAGAGCCAATCAGAGAACTTTTACTCCATCCGGGTCTGATTCTATTTCAATACTCTTAGTCAGCTCTAATGAGCATTGATGAGAGCTGAGTAACAGCGTGGGACACTCAGCAAAAACGATGTGTATAAGGGCTACATCCACTCAATCAAGTACGGAGCAAACTTTTTTTTATGAATGACCGTAATATGTGATTAAAGTCTTACAGGCTAAATCTTACAAGCACATTTAATCCCAAAGGCACCAAGATTGATTTACTAATATAATAAATTGCTTTCACAAGGAATTTCATAGTGAGAATATTTCCCATCCTTCCAGAGACTAATGTGGACATTTTATAAGGAAAAGCACAAAGATGTGTCCTGGATTATATCCTTGAGCAGGGGGATTAATTTGAAAACATTAGTCTCCTCTGTTTCTTTCCCTACAGCTGTGCTCTCTGCTGCAGGGAATGCATGTGTGAAGATGAGGGAGGAGGGAGTGAGTTTATATGCTGTGTTTTAGCAAAACACACATTACTCCAGTCCCCACAGCCTGAGTTGCTGAACTGTTCCAGGGCAGTGCTAAACTCCAGCCCACCTCGCCTGCTTTTCCCATCCATCAGTACTGTGCTAAGCTTGAGGAGAGAGAGTGAGAGAGAGAGAGAGCGAGAGAGAGAGCGCCCTGGGCCAGCCATTACGCATATGGAAAGTATGTGGGTTTAAGTTAAATGGTCCTCTGTGGAAAATGGTTCCGTCTCAGCACATGACTGAGGCTTCATTTTAAACAGGTGGCTCTGCCTTGTTTATTAGCCTATTTGGAGAAGCACAATGAAAAAGCGCGTTCCTTTCTATGTCTGCAACTGACTCAAAAGCGGACATATTTTGCTGATTGGCTTAAATTTTGTTTAAACAACTGCCATTGATTGATGGGGGACTTTGAACTTAGCAGAAATTTAAAAAAAAAAAAAAAAAAAAAAAGTTCAGAGAAAGCTCTGAAACAAATAGGTTATTGTTTTCCAGGCAGAATAAACACGGTGATTGTTACCATAGATGCTGTCCTGCTGGTGACCAATCCGGACGTGGGGAAGTTGGTGCCGATGGCTGTGATTGGTCCGTTGTGTGTCTGTCCCAGCAAACTGTGGATGTCACTGGGCAGAGAGGCGGTAGAACCTACGGCGTGGTTCCGGAGGACATGGATCGCATCATCTAGTCTGTCCAAACGATCCTCCATCCGAGACTGGAAAAGGACAGAGATGGAAACAAAGGGAGGGAGAGGATAGGAGGATGAGAGAGACAGAGAGAGAGAGAGAGAGAGATGAGAGCAGTGTCTAAATATATGGACATTATTAAAAAGAAATACTGCATTAAATTATACAGCAATGCAGAATAGAACTGAAAGTAATGAAATTTATGGAGAAAAAAAAAAACTAAAAAATGAGATGTCTACCCATGTGAACCCAATGGAAGTCATACATGCACCCAGATGCCTTCAAAATGACAAACCAAAGAAAAAACAGATTCTTCTAGCATATGATAGTATGAATGCGTGTTTTTTGTTCTTTTTGCTCATTAAGACTAACACATGTGGCTATTACAAGCTAAAAGAAATCATGAATATAACAAAAATGAAATGATGTGGGGTAAAAAAAAAAACATGGTCAGACTGAATCATAGCAAGGCTGATGAGAAAGGAAAGAAACAGCACATAGTGAGGAGACAAGTGATGGACAAGTACGGCAGCTAAAAAAGCAGGGATACCTCACAGACATCCTTTAAGAAGGACATGGCATCCTGGAGATGCTCATGCAGCTGCTGATGCACACGATTTTTCTAAAGTCAGATAGGAACGGGAGAGCAGTGAGACAGTTACAAACTGACACATGGACAAGCAGAGAGCGAGAAACAGCGAGCGGTAGAAAGGCAAGAAGGGAGAAAGATACATACATAGCTAAAGAAAGGGCGTGAAGCTACTTAAGTATATACATCAGGAGTTCCTGTTTAAGGAACTGGTGGTGATTAACAACCTTCTGGTCCAATCTTGGCCGTTTTCACTGTATTGTATTGCTACTGTCCGTAGTAACCCACACCACCAAATCAGACACTTGACAAAAATGTAGCCACAGGTGGCACTTAAAGTGCATGTGTAAATATTTGTCTTACACACCCCATGGTGTGAATGCATGATGTGGGAAGCAGGCATGTGTGTGTGAGAGAGAGAGAGAAAAGTGACCCCCCCCCCCCAAATCAAGGTTCTCCTCCCCGGTCAGCCCTGGAATCCAGAAGCACTACTCCTATGCAACAGCTGCCAATCATCATCTCCACTCCCCACCACCACTCTAAACACAGCCTAGCCAATCCTCACCCCCCTAAATCCTACACCCAATCCCCACGCTCCCCTACACACACCCTAGCCAATCCCCACTCAGCATTCTCCAGAGCAGACAGATGGCAGGAGACACGCCCCAAGGGATGAGTATTGTTCTGTATCACGCTCCCCCTCAAAACCATTCTGACATTTGTCATTCAGGAATGTGTGTGTAATGCTACCCCCGACCCTCCAGCAGCCAGGCATCCACTCTTGCAGTGTCCATTAAATAGTGCTCATTGTGAGGGGGAGGGGAGGAAACGAGAGAGAAGGGGCTCATACCAGAGAGTGGAGAGAGTTCTCATAACTCGGGGAAGACGGGGTCTGTCCGGCTGCACGGGGCCACTGGGTAGTACCTGTGGAGGAAGAAAAAAGAAGAAAGAAAAGGAGACAGTGAGAAGTTATCGAATGTGGGATTTCCTAGTTTCCACACAGAGCCAAGAAATGGCTGATCAACACTTCAGGCCACTTCCCAACAGAGGCCAAAGCTCATTTCCCCTTCCGTGCAATTCAGGCTATTCTCCATGTGGGCTGTTTTCCTCTCAGGTCCAGATGCATCATTTCCTATGACTAAGCTACATCCTGCAACATGAGAGGGGTCGTGGGCTGTACCACCACCCACTGCAGCACTGAGGGACGTGCACTACTTCCGCTCATTAATGAAGTCATGGCTAAAAATGCTGTGAGAACAATGCAGGATGCAGATAAGAGCTTTGGCTCAGACGCTGTCTTACTTCCCCTGAGACTGATTGCAACGCCACTGCTTGGAAAAGACCAAGTTCTAGACCCAAAAGGATCTCACAGCTCAAAAGGTCTTTAGGTCATGAACACACGCAGACAAACACATGTAAAACAAACCAAAACACAAAATAAAAACGAAGGTGGTGTATTTTCGGTCATGCCTGTGTGTTATGCAAACGTGCGTGTGTGCCTGATTTCAGCATTGTAATGAGTTCTGTAACTCATCTGTAATGTAAATTACTGAGGTCTGCTGTTAGTCTAAGTGCAATGATTCTGACTGGCCATAAATCATCTTCTCTCTAAAGGAATCCACATCTGCTAATCACAAATCAAAAAGGAGGGGGTTATTTTCCCCTCTCGTCTTTCTTACTTTCAATTATGTATAATACTGCTCTCCAACTGGCAAACAAGAAGCTACAGGAAGTCATGCATCGCCCAAGGATTGTGCGCGTTTTTGAGTATCTAATAAAAAAAAGGTCAAACATCCCTAATGACGATGGACCTAAACACAACTCGCAGGTTATTTACTTTAGTGGTTGAGTGCCAATTACAGAGTGCCTGAGCTCTGGTCCAACCTGACTCCAGTCTCCATAGCAGGATCAAACCTAATCATGCTCTACGTGCACTACAAACTTCTGCTTGCATGCGGTTGTGGCTCACTCTTGCATCTTGCCTTCTCAATCTCATATCTGCTTAGAGATATTCTTTAAAGAAAGCAAAAGGGATGAACCTTCATCACCCCACACCACTAGGAGGACTTCTCCCTCACTCCCCTTGGTGGGAATGTTTAAGTAAGAACTTTCCAACCATACAATCTCTCAAAACTGCGAGCAGGGCCCCGTCTGGGGGCATCCTCTTCCTGAAAGCCCTGAGAAACAGACTTTCATTAATGGGCTATTAAAAATGACTTTGGGGCAGGAAATGACGAGGCTTGCTCTTTTTTCTCCTGTGCACATGAAGAGCACAGTGTTTAATAAGGCCCTCTCTCACCAATGACCACATAAGACAAATGAGTGTGCACGCACCGTATCCCACGTGTTCTAATTGGCTAGAAGCTGCAGCAGAGGAACAGGTCTGTGCTGCAGAGATGCCTAATACTTCAGTTAAAGAACTAATCCTGAAGAACAGATGTAGGTGTTTGTGCTTAATCATAACATCATGGCACATTCCGCAGCGCTGTCTAAGAATAGCTGCTCCACTGATAAAAATAAAAAAAAACCCTTCAAACTCACAACAAAGGACGCTTTGACTACATGCACAGAGTCGAAATTGACTTAATGGCACAAATTGGTGGTGATTTCAGGCCAACATGAATGAACTGCATTAGCTAAACACATACGTTACCAAAACAAACTTATACAGTCTTTTCTGGCGTTGTAATGTCTGGAGGTAAGAACACTACAGTGACAGAAAATGAGGTCAGGGGACCGTCTCTGTGACAGTTTGCTGTTTTAAGGGAGCAAAAGGTTGGCTTAGAGGGGAACAGCATTCCCTCTATATGGACAACATCAGCTGAGTCATTCCTCTCCTCTTCATACGCTCACACCTCCCTCATGCTCCCTGCGCAGTCAGTCAGGCTAATAAACGAGGGGGTCTGTGGGTCGGGCTAAATGGGGGAACAGCTGTGTGAGGAGCAGGACAACAGCTGAGGCTGAGGAGAGGGACAGACACGGAGACAGCTGTCGCCACTACGCCAACACATGCACACATGCATGCGTGCGTACTCACTCGCGTGCATGCTGGGATTATTATAATTAAAGAAATCAGGCTGAGAAAATTATACACTAACATTAAATTAAAAATAATGAAATAATTTTTTTTTTAATGTACAAGTGTAAATCAATTTCTTTTCAGGCTTTGTTTACTTTTTTCTAAATACAGTGACTGTTATATAACATTAAGCGATAACATCCTTCAAGTGTACACTTAAATTTCACATTTTACTGTTACTTTATTTTACTGTGTACTCATATTTCTGTTAAGGAAACATTAAGGTAGTATAGTATATATATATATATATATATATATATATATATATATATATATATAGAGAGAGAGAGAGAGAGAGAGAGAGAGAGAGAGAGAGAGAGAGAGTATTAAGGTAGTACAATATAAATTGTCCTTAAACAATGTACTTTGACATTAATGATAATGAAACAAGTTTAACTTGGTTTGTTACATAATGTGTAGTGTGTGTTCCTGCATTCCAATCGAAGGATCAAAAACACAAAAAACAAACTTCAAAAACATGCCGGTCCCTACAAGTAAAATGACTAAAACTGAAATCTAGAAATAAAAAGATATCAAAACATTGAAATCGAAGATAAACAAAGAAGCAGTGTTAACTAGAAATGAACTAAATTTCAAACAAAAACAACCCCAGAAAATATAAAAGTCAAAACTAGATGGAAATTGTCCAACTTGACATGGCTATAGAAATACTGATGAAGCTTGTGTAGTGTAGTTTTGCTCTACTGCAATGTATGAAAGGAAGTAAATTCAAGAAGTGTGCCATCTTCATTCTGTTCCTCAGTAGTAATCATAGTGATAATCAGTAGTAATAAACATTCATTTAAGCCAGGTTTTTAAGAGCGTATGCAGTTTTTCAATATTCTGACACGAGTCTCATAGATGAGCAGCGCAGCAAAAGAACCCATCATAGAAGCAGATTGAATTACATGATCATGAGGAATAGCCTGGACCCCTGAGATCAATGCCTCGGCAGCTCAGATATGGAGCAAATAATAGCATGTTTGTTTATATCCATTAGCGTGCCTCTATTCGTGTGATTACAGTAAAGGATAGCTAATAGTTAATACAGGTGCGTGTTTATAAAGTGTGTAACAGAATAATAAGGAGCGTGTGAGCCGAGTACAGAGTGAATAAGATAAGAAGCACTGTGAGGGTTAGACGAGGTGGAGAAACACATGGTATGGAGATGATGGTGTGTTGTGTGTGAGCTCAGAGTGATAAGAATGACACTTTACCTGCCCTTCCAGGTGGGCCACTCGCTGTCACCACTGTACCTGCTGAGGCGGCGCCCGCTTGGGCTGTGAGCGGAGAGGGTGAGCCCACCGGGGTTGACGGGTTCGAGGGGAAACTACTGCTGGTGTGGTCAGGAGAGTAAATCTGAGAGACAGAGAGAGAGAGAGACAGAGAGAGAGAGAGAGAGAGAGAGAGAGAGAGAGAGAGAGAGAGAGAGAGAGATAACCATCAATGAAACCTCACGGATACTCTCTGAGTGCAACCTGTCATTCCCCTCTCTGGCTTTATGGTCTCTGTTAGCGTCCCACAGCCAGAATTGGCCCATCAATTCTACTGATTTTACTGGCTGAAAGGCTGTAAAAACCCCACTGCATACATATGGGGGTTTAACATCCAACACTGCCTTTTCTAATGGCTGCAAAGAAAAATAAAACACCTTCTGTGCACAGGGCTTTGCAGAACACCTGCACGCCGCCCTTGTTGGAGAAGACAGACACAGGCTCACACAGCACCCGGCTGACATATGAGTCACACAAATAATATACAATTTCAGGTCACTAGATGTTAGTAAGTCGCTTTAGAATACGGGTTAGAGTTCGATCCAATTTCCATTAATTTCTTATTATTTTGCATGATAGCACATAAAATAGAAAGGAGAAAAGAGAGAAAGCGAGAACCAGAAATACAGAGCAATGAGAGGGAGAGAGAGCGGACACTGTCATTAATCTCTCTTTGGGAGCTCATTAGAGTGAATGAGCCTGGCTCCGTGGCTGCGTGGCTGTGCGGCTCCTGCCGTGTCTCATCTCCAGTTATGGATGAGAGGTAATAAAGCAGCACCCTCGCCTCTCTGCCTGCTCAATAACCAGTGCCTGCCTGCATCAGGCACCGGCCAGCCACAGCACATTAAACTAGTGTGCGTGTGCGTGTGTGTGTGTGTGTGTGGGAGAGAGAGAGAGAGGGGGAGAGAAAGCTTTTCTGCCTCCATGTTTGATTGCTTGTCTCTCAGAACACTGCAGTGCATCCCTGATATGTTTGGGAAGAGAACACCACCATCTCCAGGGATACTCCAGTGTTGCTTAGTATTGTGATTACATATACAATAAGACATTCATTTTGACACTTCTGTGCTTACTTCAACTTATTCATTTATTTTCATGAATTCTGTAGTGAATGGTATTTGACTACATTTTTCATATAATAATTCCAGTGTAGTTTTTTTGGAGATGATAGTACATGAGATGGTCTGTACAGTTATTTGTTTTTTTTACTATTGCTCCAGTGCTAGAAAGTCAAAGTTTTGGCCGTAACCCCCCCCCCCAAAAAAAACCCTGCTAAGGTAAGACATTGCACGATAAATGAAATAAAAAATAATAATTTCTATGTTGATTAAATTTACGTTTGAATTTTTTGACAACTGCCTTCTAATATAGACTTCTAGTACAAGTGCGCTAGGAGACGACAGATTTTCTTAGTACGTGGAAACAGAATAGCACATGCCCTGCAGATGCTGTGGACAGTGATTAGGCAGAAAAAAAATGCTGCAATATTTCTTTAAAGTCTTAGAAACTTCCTTAGCAGATTTTGTTTTTGTTTAGACGAATGCAGATTAGAGCACATATTGCAGTCTTCTTTGATAGCAACCTTTCGGGTTCCCGCTACGGAAAATAATCTGGGGCTAGTTGGAATACTTGATTAGATTCCCTCTAATTAGAAGGAACACGGTACAGATCTGGCAGGATTTGATTCTAAACGGGTCTAAAGTTTCAGGACCCATCTCACAGGGGATCACAGAGCTCATTTAAATTTCAAAAATGCTGGTACTATCATTATCATTATTAATCTTCTTATTAAATCGTAAATGCCACTTTTGTGTTTCAATCAATTCTGCAAATCCTGCCTGAGGCTTAGCAAGTGCATCTCTCTCTTGGAGGAAACTGAGGAATGGAGGGAGGAAGAGTGAGGGGGGAGAGAGAGAGAGAGAGAGAGAGAGAGAGAGAGAGAGAGAGAGAGAGAGAGAGAGATGATGGGAGGACAAAGAGGGAGAGGGGGGAAAGGGTGACGAGAGTAATTTACCCCCCACATTGTCTCAAAGAGACAGAATCATTGTTCAGCCACACAGATGATAATCCCCAACTGAAACATAACCGTGTGAACTCAAATGCAGTTGAGAAGTTCAGGCTACTTGTACAACTCACAAGTAAGGAAGTACGAACTCACATGAAGCTAAAATTGGCTTAAGAAGCTCACCCCAGTATTAGTGACAACAGTAGTAGTGCTCTGAACTAAAGTAGTAAAACAAACAAAGGCTCTGAGCCTCTCTGTCTGCTGCTGCTCTATAGCTGTGACTCTTGACCCTGATTGGCCCAGGCAACTTCTGCTGCATTCACGCTCTAACACCGCTCATTTTACCAACAACAAACTCAGCCCCTCCCCCTCATCAGTCACGCTGCTCCCCGCCAGCGGGGGGCCAATAAGCACGTCCCGTCTAAAAGAAGCGCCAACAAAAGGGGCACAATGGGCAGCGCGGCGGGCCTCACCCAGGCCCCAGCGTGTCCGTTTCGCTGCTGCATTGTCATGCTAATGGTATTGAGTCGCCGAATACAAAAAGACTTAATTTGTGATTATCGTTCAGGCCCACAATTTTCTAGCTGTGTGTACGCAAGAGTGTGCACTTGTGGGCTTGGCCGTTTGTGCAGTTAGCCATTTATGAGCACTGTAAAATGTGCACTGGATGAATAGATCGACACTGTAACAGTCTGTGTGTATTAACTGTCGGTGGCAGAGACTCATAAGAGTGAAGAATGAGTCCAGATGTGCTTCGAGTCTAAGAGGGAAAAAAAAAAATACTGTAAGATTATTGTAAGCTGTCTAAAATGTGGCAGTTCCCCAGGATAAAAATAAGTGAGGTTGTTGTTTGCTTGAGTTTCAGAACCTAGCACAAACACGCCGAGGTCATTATCCAAAGCAACGTTTAATCCGTTGGTTTCAGGATGGTTTTCATGTACTGCTTCTTCTCTTGTACACTGTGAGATTAAGAGCACAATTATCCTGGCTTATGTCTAACAAACATTCACAAACCCATCCGCTGACCTTATTCAGTCTCCCAGCTTTTCAGCACTGTCGCTCACTAAGCACACTAGTCTTCTATTCTAAAGACTTAACCATGCCATTATATTAGAAAGCTCAGTAATCTGTGGCTTCTCTCTCTCTCTCTCACACACACACACACACACACCGCTCTTTAACATGTTGATTACAAAAGCAGAGAACATGAAGCAAGTTTACACTTGGATCAGTTCTTAAAAAACATCATGATCATTATCTCCTGTATAGTTTAAGAGCATTTAGAGAGTGAGGCGAGGGCTTACCGAGGCGAGCGCTTTCCCCAGTGCATCTCCAGTCTGAGAACTTCCAGTTGCGTTACCTCTGTTGGCTGCAGCTGCAATGACACAATGCAGAATGAGCTACTGATCGGCCATAATGAAAGGGTAAGGCACACAGTATCATTTCATCTCTGGTATGAATTACACACATTCTGATTTTTTACCAACAACTGGGATGATCCATGTGCTCAAAATATCTTGTGGTAAAGAAAGCCTGGATAAAGTCATCATGACCAAAAATAATCTTCCAAGCATCTGGAGGATTTTTGGAAGTGTGCACTCCAGCATATTTGGATTTTATATATTTGTTTTTTTGTGGCAAGAGGGACATAGCATATCTTACCCATAACTCCCTCTGTGGTGTTGACGGGTGGGGTGTGTGATGCGGTGACGAAGGGTGAGCTGCTAGCGGTGCTGCGGTGGAAGCTGGACATAGGCGGCAGGCTGGCATTGATGTCTGTGGGGGACACCGAGTGTGGGGGGTAGTTCTGTAAAACACACACACACAAAATCGTCACACAACGCTGTAATGAGAATTGCAAGGTGATAAGTGTAGACATGTGATGTGTGAGCGTCAGCACCCTCACAGCATCGACTTTAATTTGAAGGTGTACTTTGCAGAGCTCAAAGTGTTCGCAGCAGTGTGGAGAAGTGTGATGTTCTCACCAGGCGGTCATGAGAGTGCAGGCTGCTGTAGTTTCCAGACTGTGGCATGTGAGATGAAGATCCTCCCAGCATTCCCCCATAAGCCGGCTGGCTTATACCATTGGACGAGTTCCATGGGTCAGAGGAGTTGTGGGTTGCGTCTGATTAATGAGGAAACAGTGAATTCGAATACAATCACATTACAGCTTTTATTGAAGCCTTACCCATCCAGCTCAAGTCAAGATGGTGAGGTAAACCATAATGACAAATTTCCACCATAAATAGTGCTCATAAAGAATTTAAAAATGATAAAGCACTGAGTTGTTATATGAAGTCAGAGCAGGTGCCCCTTCGTGGTTTCTAAAAGGACCGAACTTCAGTTTTTACTGGAGAAATCCAGTCCCAAGCGACAAACAATATTACGAATACTAATGCTGCTACTACTACTACTGCTACTAATAATAATAATAAGCCAGTGCAATGTAAAGCCTCACTTTAAAGGCCCTATTTCTGAGCCTGTATGTTTATGACTGTATACGTGCCCTCTAGAGATAAAAGTTTCACAACAAAGAATAAGAACATCACACACTTACCGAAAAAAGTGCTTGCAAACATACTGCTGGGAGGTTTGGAGGAAGGATAGGAAGGAGACTCTCTGTTGAAGTCGTCCGAGTTCGGGGATGGTGCATACACCTGCAAAAAGTGGAGGCATTGTTAAAAAATAAAAAGAAAAAGAAATAGAGAAAATACAAGAAATTTTGTTTAAAATTATTATTAAATTACAAACAATTTTTATTTATTTTTTTTAAGTCATTCGTCACAAAGACTTTCCTAGAAGACAACAACAAAACTAACTAATGTCACATACGGTCAATATACAAATTATATCATGTAACAGATGGCTAATTTGGACATTGTGTTGAAAACGGAAAGGATTATCTTTGAGGTTTGTGTGTGCGTGGTTGTGTGGGTGTGTGCGTGCTACAGCTTAATTGGAACACAATGGAATGGATAAGCATGCTTACTACAAACAACTCAAACGGTTTGTGTTTCAGTGCATGTGTGGCCATTTATTTATATGTGCTAACGCGTTTGTTCATGAATGTACTTTACATATGTGAGTGCCCGTTTTTTTTTGTTGTTTTTTTTTGTGTGTGTGTGTGTGTGTGTGTGTGTGTATGTGTGTGTGTGTGTGTATATTTTAGGCCCTCTGGGCTCGGTTGGGTTGGGCCAGCAGTGCAGTGGTTGCAGCTGCAGCAGTGCCCGTCCCAGAAGAGGAGGATCAAAGCCACCCAGAACCCATAATGTAGCTCTCTGACTTCATCTACTCCAGATGGGGCCAAACCAGCTCCACACACCACAGAGGGAGAAAGAGGGGGAGAGCAAAACAGAATGGATTGAAACAGGAAAGAAGAGTGAAAAGGGGAGGCAAAGCTAAGTATTGCTGCCGAAAGAGAATCTCTCTCATTATCAGTCATTACGTGAGAAAGGCATAACTCGGTGCAGCCACAACAACAGTGTCCTCTGTTCACCTACCACATAAGGGGCTCATTGCATCGCCACGTTAGTGAAAACCAATCAGTTTAACATGAACCATATGGGCAAGGTGACTTCACTGGCCGAGATGGACTGCTTAATGTGTTTCACATTTGTATCGAGGGAAAGACCTGCCTTTCAACTCATCAGTGCAAACACAAGACCTCTCAAGCAATGTGCATCAGCAGCTGGAGAGATAAATCCGACTTGAATCATTCCTATTATTATAAATCCACAATTTCCTTCTTTTGACAGGCCCATGTTTCAAGTCGGGGACGAAAAAACGCTCGCCCGATTTTATCCACGCTCACTCTGTGTCTGTCTTACACCTCTACACGCCCTGTAGCTGCATCATCAGCATCTAAAGCCCTGGGTGTTCAGACAGCTTATCCAGCAGGATGTGGCTAAGCACCTTGCTAAGGCGGCAGTGTCGTGCCATGTGATTGACTGCATGTGCATACACATGTGGCCCGGTCAGTGGAAGTTCCCTGGGGAAGTCAGGTCAAGGCGGAGTGGCAAATTTGGGCTTTGGCTCACCCTCAGGGCTCAATGGACAGCATATGGCTGAGGATAATGCTAATTGCCCTCTTTAGCTTGAGCTAACCAGCCGACCCATTAATAAACCACCCCAAAACACCAGGCGCCCCACACTGGCACCACCAGGAGAAGGAAAGAGACTAGGACATTAATTAAGGGGCTGTCAATCAACCCATACACTCAATCCCTTAGACACCCGTAACATTCGGATTTTTTAAACATTTCTTTTTATCACTATGATCCAAAACGACAAAGCACTAAGCATAAGAATACAAAATTATTCAAGTCGTTGAGGAGAAAGAAAAAAAATATATTAATAGCAGCCTGAAAATAACATTAATGCTAGAACATTCTGACGGATGCTAAAATATCTGTGGTTTTATTTTTTTCCTTCACGTAGTTTGAAAGTGTGCCAGTTAATGTAAATAGGGCAGGGTTCCTCTGTGTAGCTCACCTTCCCTGCTCCTAACCGTCGTCACACCTTCCTTTGATCTCCACCCGACACACATCACAACAACTCATGGAAAAACCATTAAGCTGTCAGCATATGGATAAACCAAATGATGGAGGTTAAAAGACATAAGATTGTGGGGGGGACCATCCTCTTAAAAATAAACGATAACGGAAGGCAAAAAACCAGGGCAATGCTGAAGAGAAACCCACACAAAGCAGCGCCGAGCCGCAAGGCTGCAAGTGACAACAGAACATCCTGTCTCTGCGCGTCACTTATTTGGAATCAAACTAAGGCCCGAGGGCTTTCCTTTTCAACTCCCGTCTCACACACTTAGTAAAGCAAAAAAATGCATGCTGCTCACACACAATGAGCACCTATTGTACAGCCTCACGCAGTCCTGACACAACACGCATGACATTTAAAGACAAGCTCTTTTAGAATCACCTAAGAGTTTAATGCTTGAGGGGTCCCATGTTCAACAGGTACAACTTTAAATCTCTTAAAGAGAATGAAAACAGGATCCAGCGTTTGATTATTTGGGAATCATTAACTCCGCAGTGTTTTTGACATTGAACACTAATTATTTGGCAACAAGAACAGATCTGAAGGTCAGCATTTGGTGTAAAGATTTTTGCCATTAGGAAATAGAGAAAGAAAACTACAAAGCACTGCTGTGTGACTTGGCTTCTCTAGAACTTCATGAAGATCATAAAGCTGCTAAATCAAAGCAATGTGCTATGTGAGGCTTGATGCATAATGAAGCTCATTTTTTTTGTTTTCAGCATTGTTTATCTTATGTTTGGTGTACAAACTTATTTAAAAAAAGATGAAAGGGACATTTTATTGAGAAATTACCAATTGTTTTGAATTACAAGGTTAAACTCTGACCCGGGCGGCCCACATGCTCCTCATTTTCTCTGTTGCAATATAAGCCTGGAAATACTTCATATAAAAAGATCAAAGTGGGCTTTGTGCTGCAGGAACAAAGAGCCTAATGGGGTATGTGTAATGGCCTATGAGGACTCTGGATTCTGTCAAAGGCCTCAAGAAGGTGAATCCCTCAATGCTGAAAAACGTAATTAAGTTTAGATACAGAAGAAAACGCATTTTGCCTGGTAATAGATACATGAACTACACCAAATTAATGAGCTAAGATGAAGAGAGAGAGAGTATCCATTCTTATATTTAACTAACAGATGGAGAACTCTCTTGAGAGAGAGAGAGAGAGAGAGAGAGAGAGAGAGAGAGAGAGAGAGAGAGAGACTTTACTGGGAACTTTTCTCCGCTTAACCAGAGTTGTGTGAATTTATACACTCTTTTATTCTCCCTCTCTGTCACACACATACTCCCTGTTTCTCTGGCTTGCTTTCTCTTAAAAAAACAAAACACACACATACACCCCTCCCTCATTCTCTCCATTACACTGTCGGCGAGACTCAACACCTTGCCTATTGAAGACAGTCGTCAGAGTGTGTACATGTGTGCGCGTGTGCGCGCGCGTGTGTGCGTGTGTGTGTGTGTGTGTGTGTGTGTGTGTGTGTGTGTGTGTGTGTGTGCGCCAGTGCAAGCGCGCGCTCAGAGGCACACCGAATAAAGTTTTCCGAGGAACGCAGAAATCAAAGGCTCGGACTAGCGAGGAGGTGGAGGAGTTCCATTAGGCTCCCTGTAGAGTGAAGAATGCCTGACTGATTAAAAACAGATGGAATAACAGCAACGCTGCTGCTCCCAGCTCGATTGGCAAACAGGAAAGTCTAACCTCAACAGACAGCCTCTTTCCCTTAATCATTCCCATACTCCCACTTGTTATTATTGCGAGCGAGTATCAGTGGTGACCGAGCAGCCGTTTAAAACTCGCACTCTGAACTCGACGCTACATTTAAACGCTGTCACGCCGACACAGGTCAGCAGAAGTGAGAATGCAACGAAGAGAGAAAAGGCAGTGATCTGTGATCTGTGAGAGGGAAATGGGCTTGGTCCACCTTACATGCTTAGAAAAATATTACAGATATTACAAAGTAAGACCAGGCAATAAGACTGTAATAGTGATATCTATCTATCTGTTTTTAATAGGGTTTTTTTATTTAACAATTTGTTATGAGGCACAACTGTTTCACTCTGTTACTCTAGAAAATATACATTTTGTGATACATTTTATGTGTCGTAAAAATGTATTCAACTACAGTGATATTTTTGCCTCTCTAATCACGGATTGGGAAAAAAACCTACAGAATTACACTTTGTCTACAAATTCCTTAGTGAGAACTGATGATGTCTCAGTTCTTTCTGATGTAATGGAAACATGTCATAAGGCAGCACACGGCAACACACACACACATAAAACTCTTCTTAAGAAAGAAGCACACAGCACATACTTTCTCCATAAGACAACAAAACCCAATATCTGACAAGCTAAGCATAAAACATATTCTCTCTCACACACACACACACGCTTCCTGCTCTCCCTTCAGAGAAAAAAAGCACTCACCGATTTCCCATTGTAGTAATACATCAGAGAGTTGCTGCCCATTCCAGGCACGGGGTAGGCGCAATACATGATAACGCTTCAGCTTCAGACTGAGCAACGCTCAGCAAGTGCACCGTCTCAGAGCAGCACACGACCACGAAAACCTCGAACGCTCCCTAGGCATACATCCAGCCGGCTCGAGACACACTTATTCCTTTAGCCTTGGCCTCTACACATGGATCTACTCACAGAGACCTTATGCAAAGCGGGGCTGAACCATTTTAGCCGCCGGTTAGGGGGGAGGGGCCTCTGTCCCTTAAGCTTCGTAAGTGCTGAGCCAAAAGGAGTGGAGAAAGAGGGAGGGAGTGTAGAGAGGGAGGGAGCATAAGGGGGGAAAGTGTGGTTTAGTGGTTTTCCAAAAAAACAAAAAAAACAACAACAACAAAAAACAGATAATGGAATGGGGGAGGAATTAAAAACAAATGAGTGAATGTAAAAGATGAGTAAAATAGTTGATTTTCAGACAGAAGGGAAAAATCAACTGACTAAATAACTAAAAAGCAGGTTTTAGTCCTGAGACAATTAATCTTTTTTTTTTTTTTTTTTCCAAATAAGGATTTTTTTTCCTTCAAAGGACAGGCTGGGTTCAGACATGAGACTTCCTTACCAAAGGTTTTTTACTCACTTAATGAAAGAAAAAAACCCCAAACTGTCAAACTACTTGGTGTGTGTGTGTGTGTGTGTGTTTAGAGGCCATGTACTGGAACATGGCTTCATACGGAGTTTGCTCTGAAGCGAACTTTGTAGTAAGTAGTGTTGTTTCAGTAGGCTTCCCGCCATGTGGCCACAGAAAACACAGCGAGTTGTTGAACACATCCAACAGCTGCAAAGGACTCGGGCCTGACAGCAAGCTCACAGCGCTGCTCAATTTCCTCACACACACACACACACACACACACACACACACACACAGCTCCCTTTCTTTAACCAGTCCTCAGTCCCCCTTGAGGGCCTCTCATACACAGCCATGGGGGTTATAGCCCAAACAGTCTCAGTCTCTCTCTCACACACACACACACACACACACACACAGACTAAGGGAGGAAAGGGGGGAGCCAAAGCTGTGGACAATTTGAGGTAGGAAGAGAGGAAGAGGTAGAAAAGGAAGGACAGAAATGGAAATGGGTTAGAGAGAGAGAGAGAGAGAGAGACAGAGAGAGAGAAAGACATCTCCTGCTGTGGTGAGGCGGGAGGGTGTGCTGTGTGCTACGGCAAGTCCCTTTAAAGCCCACTCTAGCCAGACCTGCTCTTTCATGTGTCTCTCTGCAGGCGTGCTGGCCCAAACACTGCCCCCTAGACCCATTCACAACATTACTGTTATGGAAAGATGAAAGACATCCCGCCATCCCACCCCCTCTCTGAAAACGATACTTTATGTTTTCCCCCCTTAATTCCATTATTATTTATCCCTCTTTCTTCTCCGAGCGAGACTCTTTTAAACCGTTCCAAGGCCATGAAATCGACAGGCTGGTACCGTTTTAAAATCTGGAGTCATTTCAAGTTGATGCTTTGAGGGAGGGTGCCATGATAGAAGTGTGTTTGAAGGCTCCGAAAACCAAGTCCAGATAAGGAATGCACCACCAATGAAAAGAGACAATGAACAGAAAGGAAAAAAAAAAATCCGGACACCCCAAGCAGAGAAAATCATGGACACATGTCCATATTCTTCATAATATAGAGCTGTTTCATTCTCACAGGGTTGAAAACGAGGTTATTGCATGACGAACATATTGTTCCATCAACTGGTGTCAAAACAGCAGGCGTGTTAAATTTACACGATACCAGCTACCACTCGGCGTGACTGATACACCGCAACAATCGCAAGAGCTATGGATTCACTGAAGAACCTACAATGGCGGAGAAAAAGAAAGGATCATGGACATGTCCACAGTGTTCACAGTATAGAGGTGCTTTATTCTCATAGGGTTGAAAAGGAACTTGGAACATTTTGTTCCAACAACCACGGCAGGCTTGTTGAATTTGAATGCACGAGTGAACACTTGGTGGCACAATACACAACGATAGCTGTAGGCTAGTGAAGACGGGATCCGTCAATCCTGAGACGGTTTATTCCTAGTGGTTCGGCGTGTCAATCGTCGTGTACGTCGGCGGAAATTCCTGCGATGTCTAAATGTGATGCAGTGTCATCAGACTGCACACACCATCAACGCCACCACGACTTAAAATCCAAGCGCTTGTGTGCAATCACTCATGTTTATATGACGACTGCACATCACTATACAGTCTCCCCAAAATGGTTCAAGTGCAATCGCGAACATGTTACAGGTTGACAGAGAGCTGTCGAGGGTTGTTTCAACTCTGACCTGCCCCCTAGCGGATACACATGTAGTTAAGCATAAAGTACAAATCCAGCCATGCAGCCGGTTTCCAAACTCTACTACTAATGGCCCTTTTCCACCAGGGAAGGTCCTGGTGTCATTTCCGGAGATTATGTCATGAATTTCCTCCACAAAAAAGTCGGTTCTCAGCTGGCCATATCAGTTCAGTTCCAGCGCCATGAACTCAGATGATCAGGAGCTTTGAGATGATGTTATCTCCATTACAACAATTTAGGCATCTGACAGGCACCGGGGGTGGGGGGGCACTAATATAGTGCACGGTGGAAATAGAACGTGAAATTAAATATTGCAATCATGAATTAGTGCAAACAAACCCTTTTTGCTGGCAATTAGAATTATGAACTAAATACGGGAATGCTAAAAAACTATTTGCAGCATCTGCAGTGTATTAGGAAGCTCTGATATCAGATTACATAATGGTGCAGTTCTTGAACCAGGTGGAAATGAGCAACAGTTGTTAAAAAGGTTTGCTGGTTAGGAAAAAGAACACCAGCACACAGTGTCAGTGGTGTTTAGGCTTAAGAATCTTGGCTAATATGGATACTCTAGTCGGTCTCGTTGTTCTATTAGGTAAACACACCCAACCCTATAGTGGTCCAGCTGCCAAAAGGAGATCCAGACCCGAGAACCAGATGTTTCTTCATTCATGCACCACCCACACACACACACACACACACCCACACACACCCAGGTCCAATAATGAAATTACTTTTTTTTTCTCCATTATTTGTTTTATCCCTTTAAACTCCAGGATTTCTGAGCGGGCCCACACTTACATTCCTCATTCGTGTAACTACACACGTTGTCTTTTAGTTTTATTAGTGACTATCATGCTTGTCGTGAACTGAGGAATGCTGTGCGCTAGACTACACTGAGGGAAGCTCTTTCCATTTCAGTCTTCCTCCGAGGTTGCTTGTGATAAATGAATTGCTGCTGTTAAACACAAGGGGACTGGTATAAGTAGATATCCAAACATGGTTGTTAAGTAAGGTTGTTGTTACAGGGCTGAAAATCAAACCAAAGCTAGCATACACTACGACATACCTCGTAACCTGCCAAGCAGTTTGTCAGTGTCTGACCTGTCTGTCACTGTGCCAGTGCACAAAGCCAAGCAGGATGAAAACCAATTAAAATGGGCCTCATCCATTTACCCAACATCCACCTGCGTTCTGGCCTAAAACTTCACATGCGTGTACAAAGCAGATGCAAGCTCAGCAACGACTTTACATCCATCACAGCTCAAACAAATCAGAGCTGACTGTGGACAGAACAGGCTTTTGGTAACAGAATCGGGGACATTCGTGCACTGACTCAGGTATGTGAACATGTATCTGCACACTTACCCTCCCCTGCATAAATAATTTACAACAGAGTGGAATGTGAGTAATGAGTCTAATCTCGTGCTCTCTGTTCTTCCAACTGATCTTTTTCTCCCGTGCTCCCTCTTTCACGTAGATGAAAGCAGCATGGGCCTGGGCTGTTTGTCACCTCCATTATCTGGGTTTCTCTTGTCAGTGGTAAATTTCACCAGCCCAAATCCAGATAAACAGTAGTGCTCTGAGAGGTGGGCACATCTCTGTGGATAAGAGCCAGTCAAACCACAAGCATCTATCGAATCACTTATCTGATGAGCTCATCTCCCTCCAGACCGTGGGTATACATGTGTGTGTGTCTAAGTCCCTTGATGCATCCAAAAACATAGTAAGACCACTGCCCCCTGGTGGAGGAATTATGACCCAATGACCTGCAAGCAGAGACGTGATGACTCACCAGCTCTGGAAAATCAGAAACTGAAGAAATTTAAATCTTCCAAAAGGAATACAAGCGTGATGTACTCTCCAAGACACATGCAATGCTGGTCATGTAACGATCCATAAGGAGCTTTTGTTGGGAAATACACTTTATTTTTTTATAAGACCAAAAAGCCCACAGCACTGATGAAGTACAAAACAAAAAGAAGAACAGAGATTCTTTAAAGAACAAAGAGCAGTGGCCACATGAAAGAACCACATCAAACCTCAATCTCTGGAGTTATTCTTACACAGCTTTAGTGGGCCGTTTTATCCCGAGGCTTGTCCATCTCTGCAGGGCCTGCTCAGTCAGGTCCTGACCCTGCATTAGGGCCCCAGCTTCAAAGAGACCCACACACACACACGCACGCACACACGCCTGCAGCCTGCACATGCTGCTGCCGCCTGTAGATGGCTGTCTAGTCAAAAATCCAGCTCAGTAGTTCTGAAAGGAGGAGCTGCAGTCGATTCTCTACAGGAAGTACACACGCTTTCACTCACACACACACACACACACACACAGTCACTCGATGCTGCGTCTTAGTCGGCTTCCCCGCGGCCTAACCCTCCTCTCTTCCTGAAACCCTCCTCTCTTCCCGCTGCAACTTGCACTTGCACCCAAACAAGGGTCTGAGTGATACGTCAAGAGCAAATGACAATCTTTTTTGTCATTCACAGCCAGGGTTCTCACTTGCAAAAGACCCAGAAGGAAGTTGACCGTGTAAGTCACCCCCCCCACTCTCACTCATACCCCAAGTCCTCTCCTTTGGCTCATCGCCACGTCAAGCCGACAAGCTGGTGACAAGGGCGCTTAAAAAAGCCTGGATGTTTATACAGCTCCAGCCTCACAGTCATGCATGAATATCCTACAAGAAACCTTCTCTTGCCCACAGCATCAGAGATGCTGAACTCTCCCCTTCCACTCTACATCAGACAGACAGTTAGGCGGGGTCCTTCAGCACAGGTGCCCAAACAGCTGCCTGACAGCAGCCGCTGCTGACTGACTACCAATGACACACAGTCCCTGCTATACACACTCTCGTCAAGTATTGTGCTTTTTCCACCGAACAAGCGTCAGTGCTAGTGTTGGAGCAAACATTTTAATGAACTGCCCTGTATTTCTACCTGGTTCTCAACCAAACTCAGGGGTGGACAGATTATTATTTATGATTATTATTATTATTTAATGTACTAGCTAGGACAAGTAAAAGCGCCAATGTTCTTGCCCAGTCCTGTATTCTGGTTGCCAGGAAACCTAACTGACTAAAGGTTAAAACTGGTAACTAATATAATGTAATAATTTATGGCAATCTAGTTAGCTAGTCAAGTTCATTAATAAATATTAAGGAAAATGAAGAATTACACAATATGGCCAAAAGTATGTGGACACCTGACAATTGAACATCCCATTCCAAAACCATGGGCATTAATGTGGCGTTGGTTTGCTGTTATAACAGCCTACGCTCTTCTGTGAAGCCTTTACACCAGATTTTGGACCGGGATCTGTGTCCATTCAGCCACTGATGTCTCACAAAAAGGCGTGATGTGAAGTTGGTGTTTCAATTCGTCCCAAAGTTGTTCAGTGGAGTCGAGGTCAGGGCTCTGTGGAAGTCACTTGAGTTCTTCCACTCCAGCCTTGGGAAGCCATGCCTTAAATAGTTTAAACAGTTTGCTTTGTGCTCAGGGGCATTGTCATGCTATAGAACAGGTGTATAACACCCTTAACAAAAAGTCAGCCACTCATTGAACAGTGTTTGGGTTATAAGTTGGGTGTTCTGTTCTCGCATCACAATGATATTATTTGAGTCTGGCTATCACTGCCATCACATTTTTCACCATGAGGTGACTGCAGGAGATGTAGTAAGCAGGAGATTGTTTTGAACTGTTTTGCACTGAACTTGTTTCCACATGATCCGAATGTAAATCATTCGGATCATCAAGTATCAACGATCGTACCCTGGCCATTGAGTGTAGTGCTGTGTGCTTCGGAACAATTCACAGCATTGATGTAAAATGAACATAACTGAACACATTACAGTGGTGAAATGCACAAGAATATTCATTTTGTCATGAGTATCAGTAAGTAGTTGTTGTTTTTTTTGTTCTTTGTTAAACCTACTTGCCCTAATAGCTTGGACCTGAAATCTGCTTCTCTTGGAGCACCAGGGCATAAAATATTAACAAATTCTAATTTTGATAACTGAGAACATATTGCATCATCCAACGTCAACGTCAAATTTAGTGTCTATTCTCAGCAGACAACTCAACTAAAAAACAAAATTACATGCAACATGACAGACTTTGTTACTGCTTTGACCTATTTACCATTTCATCACATTAGAAACTTTTATCATGATGGTCATGTGTATAACACCAAGCCCCTGATCTCACAGGGCCGTTTTGCTGAATGAGAACCGTCAACAGCACCTTATCAGTGGGAAAGGGTTACTACTTTCATTTTCAGGCTTAATGATATTTTAGGACTTTATAAGCTGCAAATGAAGATCCATAAACATGAGCCACGTGTCAACGTTCTTGTACACCATCACTCAATAAATTATAGGTCAAATATTTAGATCCAATTTCTAAACTAATTCACACAGACATTGTGCTCATCCACAATTAAGTGTTCAGTATCAGCTAGGAAATTTTGAGGCAGTGCAAAAAAGGGTTAATATGTCTTGTGTCTCCTCTCCATCCTGTACACAAAATGAACATGGTTATAAACATTTGTAAATTCTCAATCCGCCTCTTCAGCCTCTTCCTAAACCTTACATCTTAAAAACTGCCTCAGCGCTCGAGTACAATGCAGATGTTCCCATAAATATTTACATTCGTTAAAAAAAAAAAAAAAACCCTCCAAATGTTCACCCCAGCCCTTACGAAATGTGGACGAGGCTAAAATGTAAATAGTTAAGGTATTTTTAGGTAAGGTAGGAAGAGGTAGCGTAGGTGTGGAGGAAATAAATAAATAAATTTGTGTTCCCTGTGGAGGGATTAATGATGGGACGCATTGTGTTCATTTTGTTTATCAAGCAGCTATTCAGGCCTCTAGTGGGGCCCTGGTGCTTACACAAGCAAAAGCTTTCTCAGGCATCTGCAGCTGCATTCTTGCCATACAGGTACCCTGCAGACTGCTCTCTCACACACATGCACACACACACACACACACACACACACACACACACACACAAGCGCGCGCACACAGCTGCCCCAGCAACGCAGCATGGCTCTGCAGGTGTGCGTGCTCGCCAGTGCCTTCAAACAGCCAGATTCCTTATGCATCAGAGGATGCTTCAAACACATGCTGCTCACACACCACTGGCCACAACTGACACACTGACTCTCCCTAGAACTCCTTCACACACGACTCAGTATGCAGCCTGGCCTCCAGCTAACTCCCAGGTCCGTCACTCACACACTCTTGAGAAAGTGAGAATATGGCGAGCCCTGGTGTCTTATCGCTGTTAAGGAGTGAGGTACAGAGTGCTGCTGTATTTTATCCTCTGCCATGTCACTGCTTCGCCCTGTTCTGAATTGGGCGGCTTTGAGTTATGAGTCACACAAGTGCACCTGCGCCCATGTGTTAAGCGCTGACAAATAAAAGCCTAACGTCCATTTACACAACAAAGAGACGTACCCCGCAAGGCAACCAATCTCTCGTCCCCCTCCTGTTTTCCTCTCTTATTCACACTACTTGCATAAGCAAGAAAGTGCTGCATGTTCTCCCATAATACCCTGCACGCGCACTCTGTTCAACGCAAACTGGTATTCAAACACAAATTTTGCAGATGAAAAAAAACAACACAAGAATCCTCCACAACTACGCCTTTATGTCCCATACTTGACGTTTTTTTTTTTTTTGGTTTTTTTTTTTACTGGCTGGAGCGATCGTGCGGCACACATTTTTAGAAAGCTACCAAAAGCAAATCCCATCACCATGTCACCCTTATCAAAGCCCCTTCTTTTGTTCTAGGAGAAAAAAAATGCCTCTGTTAAAACCACTGAGAAAACTCTGACAAAACCGTTTGCTGCTACTAGCGCCTTAATGGAGGCTTTCACCACGCGCCGGGCTTCCTCACAATCAGCAGCTGACTGTGTGATTGATGCATATTAATGAGGCGGGCGGCGCAGGCGGAGGCAAGCTGAGCTCCACACTTCCTCTGCATCCTAATGGCTGCTGCTCTGCTGTGGGATTATCGCCTATGGAAACTTTGCCCAATTCGCCGCTATTAATCTCTGCCTGTCCTCCTGTTCAGGCAACATAATGACTAATTAAACATCAAAAGAGCAGCAGTGGGGATGGGCTATGACAGCTCACGGCCTTGAGACTGACTCCCGTGAGACCCAGAGACAGAGGAGGCCTCAGAGTCGCATGGCAGCACCACAAATCAATCAGCCATCCTACACACACCTCGCTCCTGCAGCCACACTCAGTAAAACACGCCTGATTAGCAAAACAGTGGCAGCCCTCATGCCGGGTACACGCACACGCGCACACACACACACACACACAGAACACTCAGTGTTACCACCATGGTGGAGGATGACTTTGAAGAGACAAAAACAAAGTGCAACCAAGGGCTGACATCAACAGCTTTTATTAAGCATGCCTGAGCGTGTGTGTGTGTGTATATAAAAGCTGAAAAAAATTACGCTCCACTCACAGACGATGGCAGGCCAGGGGGAACCTTGCGTACTTTCTTTGCTTGTAGAGGATCTGAGGGGAGATGAAACAATATTATGAACATGTGAAGAAACACTTTGAAAGAGTAAAGCTGTAACATACTTTGATATATTTGTATTATATTTCAGTGACATCACTGGACTAAAAGCATAAGAGGCATCAAAACATGCATTAGTAAAAAGGTTTTCATGTTGCATTAAAGGAGCAGTGTATCATTTTTAGAGCCCTCTGTTGCCTACAAGAGGAACTGTAATTGCACTTAAGGTCTCCAACACCATGTACTGTGCCCTCCACTAATTTTGGCCACCTTGGTAAATATGAACAAAGGCGGCTATGAAAAATTGTCTTTATTGTTTAACCTTTTGAGCTTTTGTTTAAAAAAAAAAAAAAAAAATCACAAAAATACTCTCATGGAGATGAAGCAATTGCAAGAACCTCTATGAATTCATATTAGGAAAATATATTTGAAGTAAATTCCCATTGATATTTTACATTTTTAGTACACCTGGGTGACTAGGAACAGGAAATTGTTCAACCATGAGTTCCCGTTTCACAGGGGTATAAATATGACGTAACACGTAGGCCAAATTCCTTTAGCCATTCATAACAATGGGTTAGACCAAGGAATATAGCTGTGATGTGTGGCAAAAGGTTACTGAGCTTCACAAAATGGGAAGTGGCTATAAGAAAATAGCAAAAGCCCATTTCCACCATTAAAGGAATTATTAAGAAGTAATGTTATGGATCAACCAATTCCAATCCTGGAATTGGACGTGTGTCGATACTGTCTCAGTGCACTGTGAAGAGGAAGGTTCGAGTCCCAAAAAATCTCCAAGGATCACAGCTGGAGAATTGCACAAGTTAGTTGTGTCTTGGGGTCAGAAAGTCTCCAAAACGACAATCTGAAGTCACCTACATCACCACAAGTTGTTTGGAAGGGTTTCAAGAAAAAAGCCTCTACTCTCATCCAAAAACTTATTCAAGGGTCTTCAGTTTGCCAGACACTACTGGAACTTCAAATGGGATTGGGTTCTATGGGCAGATGAAACCAAAATAGAGCTTTTTGGCAGGTGGTTTTGGTACACACAAAGAACTACCCATATGGAAAAGTACCTCATGCCCTCGGTTAAATATGATGGTGGCTCTTTAATGTCCTGGGACTGCTTTTCTGCAAGAGGACCTGCAGATTTTGTTAGGATACATGGCATCATGGACTATCAAATATCAACAGATATTAAATGAAAACCTGACTGCCTCTGCCAGAAAGCTTAAAATGGGCCATGCGTGGATCTTCCAGCAGCACAAGAATCCAAAACCTACATCAAAATCAACACAAAAATGGTTTACTGACCAGAAAATTAAGGTCCTGCCATGGCCATCCCAGTCCCCTGACTTGAAACCTATAAAAAACCTGTGGGGTGAACTGAAGAGGAGAGTCCACCAGCACAGATCTCGAAATTTGAAGGATCTGGAAAGATTCTGTATGGAGGAATGGTCTCAGATTCCTTGCCATGTATTTTCCCACCTCATGAGGCATTATAGGAGAAGTCTCAGTGCTGTTTTCTTGGCAAAAGGGAGGTAGCACAAAGTATTGACTAAAAGGGTGCCAATATTAGTGGAGGGCACTGTGTACCTCATGAGTCTTTTAAGATAAAGGATCACAGCAAAGCAGCTCTTGTCTGGCAGGGAACACAAATAATTTCTAAGCTGAAAAAATGTAAACTGAAGCCCCAAATGCAGAAACTAGTTATTTCCATTGCACAGCAAGGTCTATCTCCCAATTATAATGCAAATAACATGATTTATAATTTAGAAACATTTTAAAACAGTACAACCTGTCTGTGACTACCTTTCACACTGGCACCACAAGTACACAGCAAACCAACTTCCTTAAAGGAGGAAGTAGATACAAACCCAGAGGAGAAGGGTCCTGGAGAGAGCGCCTTCGTGGATTGGAGCCTGTGAAGGAGTAAAAAGGAGCTGGTGACTTTCCAGCTGTGGTCACAGGTCCTGGGCTGGACAACCCCATGTCCGACCGCAGAGAGGACTGCAGGGAAACAAATAAAATATCTGAGCATTTAAAGAAATAAAAACATTTTCCAGAGCACACTATTCGCTTACCAGAGAAACTACAAGTCAGGGGATTATTCATATTCCGGATGACCACCAGAGGCAGTGCTTAAGCACTATGAATTATCGCAGCACCAGCTAGATAGGTCGACAAAATATACCAACAAAGTCACGTGGTGATGTAAGCTGAGCTTTGAGGATAATAACCACAATAGCTCAACATTCAACCTTGGCACCTTAGGAAGAAAGGACGGATTGGGCCACAGCACCACGCCAGAATCCTCTTGCAAACAACGCATGCATAATACACTGACAATGCATGTAACTCACTAACACGCTTAGTGGAAGCAATGGCTAATAGAAAGGCAGTGTTCAGAGACAATCACTTAAGGTCAGAAGACAGCAAAGGCTTGAATGTTGGCAAACATAGAAAGTCCAGCACAAGCGGTAAATCCCACCTGGGAAAATGGCGGTTGCGGGCCGGCCTTAAGCACCTCGCATCTTTCAAAATACTGCTCACTAAGGGAAGAGCCATCAACAGGCACATGACATGCAGAAATGGCTGCAACATATACTTCAAGATGGAAGCAGCCCTGCCTGCATCCAAAAGAGGTTGCAAAAAACTCAACACTTCTGGAATCTCGCAGAATGCAGGGTCTAACCCACGATCCTTACACCATGAAGAGAAAATATCCCAACATGCAGCATAGAGCTGATTTGCAGACACAGCTCTACTACTAACGACAGTGTGAACAACAGCAAGTTCACACTCAGCTAGAAGAGGGTTTGACCTAGAGGCCAAACCCAGAGCTGCAGATGGGCCAGGTCCGGGTGCCAGACCCTGCTGTCCATCTGCGACAACAGATCCTTCCAGAATGGAAGCTGCCACGATCTGCCTACCAATAGTCTCAGAAGTATGGGAAACCAAGGTCTGGCTGGCCATGGGGGGTGCAACGAGGAGCACCCTGTGGCCTGTGTAGAGTCTCCTACAACAATTGGATAGGAGGGAATGCATAAAGTAGGCAGTTCGGCCATTCGTGAGTCAGTGCATCTAGTCTCAGTGGGCTGGGCATGTCCGTCCTCAATGGATACAGAGCCGCACTCGTGAAAACACGAGTGGCCAGGGACAGACAAAATGGAAGGACCTTGAACTGATAAGCTTGGCTTTTGAAACATAGGAGCTTTCTATGTTGAGGTGTGTTCGGAATGTGAAAGTATTCATCCTTCAAGTCGACGCTCGTAAAACCAATCCCCCATCATGACAGACCAAAGAACGTCAGCTATGCATAACATTCGAAAAGGCAGAGTCTTCAGGAACAGGTTTAGATGCCTTAAATTGAGAATGGGACAAAAACCATTGTCCCTTTTGGGAGCAAGAAAATAAGTTGAATAAAAACCATCCCTCTGAACAAGGGGGTGGACCTTTTCTATGGCTCCCTTCTCCAACAGAGAACAGATTTTCTGGGAGAGAGCCACTGAACGAGCTTTGTCCCTGATCAATGTAGGGACAATCCTTGAGAACTTGGGGGGCCGGCATCAAAACTGCAGGGCGTAACCCCTGCCCAGGGTGGTCAAAACCCAGGGATCCACCAATTAATTATTCCAATACTGGAGGTTTTGCATCGAAAAACAATCCACGACCAGCCCAAGCACCTCAGGATTTATGGGTGCGACCTTTGGTGGCCGTGGGGAGGCGCGAGCATGGACCCTGGCTTCTGCCAATGAGGAGGTCAGAAACCTCTAGAATCCTCTGCCGCCTGGTGCCCCTGCGACCTCTGAGGTTGCAGAGTGTGATGCTGGAAGAAGCGATGGTCTTGTGTCGCATAATGACGGCAATCTTGAACTGGTGGCACTTTGAACGCAGTATTGCGCTGCACCTGTGCCAGTCTCCAATAGTTTCACCTGCTTTTACAGCAGCTCTGTAACATTAGGCCCAAATAGGTGTCTGGGAACGATAGGAAGGTCACGTAGAGTCTTTTTCTAGGCTTCAGGCAGTTTCGCATGAGCAAGCCACGATTGGCGGCGTGCCACCAGGAGTGTTACTGTAAATGTACCCAGCCCGTGGGTCACATGGCCCATGGTCAAGAGTGCCGTCTGCAGGAACCGAGAGACAGAGCGATCAACCTTACTGACACCAATGTACTGGAAGTAACGAGGAGCAATTGACAGACTATTCTCTACATGGGTTATGTAGGCAGCAGAGTCATATGCCTTTCTCAGGAGTGAGTCTGTACAACCACATTGGGAAGTGTTATAGCTGCAAGAATGACAGACCCTACTGGCTGAAGTGACTGAAGGAGACGCTTTATTTCAGACTTCTCAGAAGAAGGGCAGCCACCGTCTTAGAAAGAGAAGTCTCTTCCATACAATCTTTCCAGGAATTCGCCTTTTTTCTGGATGGGGCGGGGCACCAGCTGCCGCATATGCACAACATTTCAGAGTCCGGGTGGCAGGGGGTAGCTCTGACCCCACAAGGCCCACCTCCGAACAGGGGTCCAACTCCGCGAGACAGAGCCGTCTCTCCGACATGGGCAGCAGACTACAGTGCAGGCACGGGTCCATGATAGTGTCTCTTATATGTCCCAGACAGGACAGACAGATATCATGGCTGTCATCAGGGAGTAAGGCATTTGAACACAGCCTACATGACAGCGGGAAGTCCATGGCGATAGAACCATGAGCGCCTTGATAATAAATACCTCTGGAGAGAACTGAAAGGCTAACAGCAGGAACGGTCACGGAATGTGAAGAGAATATATCTATGGTCGCAAGTAGTCTCTGGATAGCACCAAGGAGCACAAAGCCTCAGGAAATTCTGTCTAAAAATAGCAACGTACGCTACCGGGGAACCGCCATCTTTAGCGCGTGATCACTAACCACCGGATAGCAACCGAGTAGCACAGGTCTAAAAATAATAAGGCAAAAACTCACAACTCTGGTTCCCAAAAAAACTAGGAGCACGCAGTCACAGCTTGCAAGGGTGATACTTTGCTGCTCTGCAAGCTGCACGCGACAGCGCGAAAAATCAAAGACCTATCACAGTCAAGCGAGAAGGCGAAAGAGCTAATGTGGTTATTATCCTCGAAGCTCAGCCTACATCACCACGTCACTTTGTTGGTATATTCTCTCAACCTATCTACCTGGCGCTGCGATAATCCATAGTGCTTAAGCACCGCCTCTGGCAGTCAGGAGGAATGAAACAGAACTGATTTTTTTTTTCCTTAAAACAACTAGTAACAATGTTTGACTTTCAGGGTTTCTTTCCTCCATCTTTTTTTTTTATTCCCTTTGGAGCACTCTAATTGATGTGGTCATGTCAGCAGACTCAGTTAAGTCCAAGGAGAAATCGATCCAATCAGTCTGACCTAGCGATTGCCTTTGCTCCAGCCGGCGGTGAACTGTTATTGATCAGGTGTGATCAGGGCCCTGGGGCACATCCTCACACAGCCGAGGACATAAGGCCAGGAGAGAGGTAGACAAGAGAATGAGAGGAGAAGGAGAGAAAGTCAGGGAGTTAGGAGGTGTGTGCGTGTGTGTAAGGAGTCTCAGAAGCTGTCGTGTGCTCTGAAACACACATGGGCTTAATTCGACAAAGCGGCTGTTACAGAACCCACAGATCTGACAGACAGAGCCACTAACCCACAGCTTGAGAGCCAATTATGCGCGGGAGAGATGACGCAGTCACTCTAACCCAGACTCTGTTAAACAGGAGATTAGTGTACACTCCTTCTTTGGTCCTCCTGAAGCATGTCACATCTTAGAGTGATATCCACTTGAGTGGCCTGCCCCCAGCAAACTGGGTTAAGAGGACAATTACAACCATGGCCCAATTAGCTTAATGGTTTGGAAGGTTTAAGAATAAGGAATGAGGAGAGACACTGAACATCAAAGCACAGCGATAATCTATCACTATCACAACACAACATGAAATAAAAATGAAAAAGTGATCAAACTGTATTGTTAAACAGAAAATGTCAAATGTCAAAACATTGAGAAAAGAAGTACTTCTTTTTGTATTTATGAAAATACAGACTAAATATGTAATGTATGCACAGATATACAAAATGAGGTTTTTTTTAAATAACATGTAGGTTACAACGAGGCATTCCATAATGTAAATCAATTTATAAAACTTGAGCACTGTTTCGACTTTAGTTTTTATAAATTATTGGTTTATTTCATAAAAGTGAGAAGTATTATTTCTTAACATAATTTCAATGCAAAGTACCTACCCAAATAAAATAACTCTGAAATCTGACATCTTACACATGATATGCTACACAGAGTATTTAGCTTCTAATTTCAAATCAAAGTCAGATAGAAGTCGTAATCAAACGCCACGGGGGCTACAGTGCAGGATTGTGGGCCTGTGCCCAAGAATAGCCAGATTCCTGATTTTAGCAGATTAAATTGAAGGCCATCAAGTCGTGTGAGAATCAGGGTAGCCTCTCCTTAACTGCAGGAGAAATAAGGGGGGAAAGAGGCTCTCCAAAGTGACAAGCTGTCACGGAGCCTGGCACACTGACACTGACATGATAGAACAGACTGACTAGTGCTGCCTTTGTTCAATGATATTAAATCCTCACAGCAATATTAGTAGTTTGTCGTTTTGGCCATGAGACAGGCAAAAGACTGCTGCATTATGATGAAAGACCAGTAGAGGACTAATCAAAGAAAAGAATGGATTACTACAGAGTCTGTAGATTTGAAATGAGACAAATCCTATTTAAAGATTCCATACAGAGAAGCTGTGCTTTAATCAGTCCGTATAGGATTTCATGGAGCTTTTTTTGTGATTGTTGCAGCCAAAAATGCTTGGCTTTGCTGCTGCTTTTTTTCAACATATGCGATGCAATTTGCATAGCAAAATTGTTTTTTTTTTGTTTTTAGTTTTTTGTAGGTTTTTTTTTTGTGTGGAAAACTACTTGAATTTTGCGCTGCCTTTCGCAGTGATGTTTGTTGGTAAATGAGACCGTTTAGCTGTACTCATGTTCGACATACGTGAATCGAAGAGGGCTCTGACCGAATGCGCGGTGTGATGACGTCAAATGACGTGTCTTGGCCCAAATCTGCAGAATATCTGCAGTAATTTAGAAAAATTGCCAGCTCTGAATATTGCAGAGGTTGCGTTAATTTCTGCAATCGCAAAATCCTGGAAGGACTGTTTAATAAAAAAATTAACGCACCTTTGATTTAGAGTGAAAAACACTGGCTTAAGACTCAATAAATTTGAACTACAGATGCATAAAGGTTATGTATAGCACCATATTTTGAGCAAAAGTGACAATATATATATATAGATATATATAAATAAATCGCCCTTAAAAAGTGATGCTCCACTATTAGTCTCTCCTACGAATTAGCGAGTAAGTGAAAATGTAGAAGCTGTAAATTCATACAGCTTCTCCACAGATCTCCACCCCTCTGAATGATCGCCTTCTTCTGTGAAATGTCAGGCAGATTTGTGGGGATAATGGCAGTCATCTGTCAACTGCAACCTGCAGCATTAATCAGTCTAATCCTCCTCACGGGAGACCGGCCCAGCACTTACCTTCAGAGTCGGCAACCAACTACAACAAGCACGTCCCTGCTAACACTCCCACTCAATCAGGTGCACTTCTGTTCACATGTCATTTTATTGTTTTTTTTTAGATCAAGGTTTGAACTCACTGCAGTGCAAAACAATACAACTGTCAAACAACTGTCCCCTGTAAGGCCGTAACTCAGAAATGCATAAAGGACAGAGGCGATAATCATAAGAAAATTATAGTGTTCAACCTCTGCTCTGTCATCCTGAGTGCACACCTGCTGCAGCGTTCAGCTGGAAGTCGTACAGATTATGTCAATTATCTCTGCAGTTTTAAAACGTACATAAATATTTGAAACTGATGGACATGCGAAGGACGCATGCAGTGTGAAACATAATATTTTACCGACTTCAGATATTAACTTATATGCCATTAACGTGGGGATCTATGAAGGAAAACCTGGTTAGAGGTACAAACTGCAAATACTGTTCTTCCCGGAGAAATACAGGGGCTCAGCTGGCTCAAACAGTTTGAATATCTGACTCATTATACACAAAGTGATCTACATCTTGCTGAAATGATGCAATAACACCTCGCTGAGTGAAGCACAGAGCCTGCGCATGATGACAAACCATATAAACAATTGGCTGTTTAGTTTTGTGGAAAATCCTGTAACTGATTGCCCCTCTGTCAAACACTTGAGCGATTGCAGTTGCCTTTAAATCAATACTATTTCTGGCAAAGGACAAAAAATATATTATACATATTTATTTTTTATATTATATTAATATTTTTTTTTCTGTGCAAAATTCAATTCTTTATAAACACGTTTCATAGAAACATCTATCCACCTTATAATCCTTGCTCCTGAACTTCACCTTCATTTACATCACATGATATAGATGACTTCCTGTCTCACAGGATTTTACATTATTAATATAGCAGTTTTGCAGCCCTACATTCTTCCCACATTCTCTCAGGAACCAAACAGCTTTTTTGGCCTTCCTGTTTTTCTTCAGCGACTAGACAAACTGTGTGCGCGCCAAGCTCTGATCTGTGCAGCTGCAGGCCAGCATAAATTCCCTAGTTCCCACACCAAAATGTCTGAACTGGCATTCCCTTTCAAAAAGCTCTTTTATGAATGGAGCAACAGCTCTGGAGAGCCCGCAGTGTTTTCACTCGCTCTGACTAGCGCCATTCACCCGCCTGTAACCGCATGCTGCATGGATAGCATTTAAAAGCACGCGTGTGTGGCTCTTTTAGCTACTAGCATAAGAACCGGGTGAAGGTTAGAGAAGGGTCATTAGGGGTGATGCCACCAGCTAAGGTTGGCTTTAACCTGAAGCAATAAAATAAGCTCTGCATACTAGCTTTATCCTAAAGCAGAAATGATGCAGATATGCTGCATAGGGACCAGTTCGTGTCTAAGTGGAGGAAGAAAAATAAAACACAACATACACAAACCAAGAGAAGTGGTGCTACGAAAGCACTCCCTGAATGCCTGATCAGAAATGAAGACCAAGCATGAGAGCGCGAGAAGGAAAAAGGGGAGAAAGAGTGGAAGAGAGAGAGCAGCTCTTGCACACAATCCTGCCTTTGTTTAGAACATCTGTGTTGTCGTGAGCCTAGAGCTGGCCTGGGATCAGTGACCCTGCATTAATGGAGGTGCTGAAAGTCATGTTCCTGCTCACCATCCAATGCAGCAGGACTCTCCTTCTCTTTCTTCCTCAGACCTGTTTACACACCCTGTAATCACTTGCTCTCACACAGGCAGCTTCTTCTCATCTCCAGCCCACTGCAGGCCTGCTGGGGAAAACACTCCGCCACCTACCTCCAGCAAGCCTGGCAGCCAGCTGTTTAAGCGACTGGCCAGGGTAACTGCACTTACCTAATCGTTAACTCAATCATATCACAACTATAGCCATAAATTTCAAATCCAGAACGACACAGACATGGCCAAGAACCACGTACTTCCATAGGAAAAGGCCAGATGACTGATACTGCAAATGACAACACCTCACTTGACTAGGGATGTAACGATTCACTCAACTCACGATGCGATACGACTCGGGTTTCATGATATGATTTTCGCATCTTTCACAAAATGAGATTTAAGACAAATTATAAATGTTACACTTTTAAATAAAAGTGTCCTGTTATTATTTCTCAGAGAAAATGCTGCACATTCCTTTGTGAAATTGAAATACACTACCAGTCAAAAGTTTAAACACACTCATTCTTTACCCCCCCCCAAATGGAGCTATGGGAATTATGTTGTGATAAAAAATCCAAAATAAATCAAAATAATTTAGTATTTTAGCATCTCCAATGTAGACACCCTTTTTGCCTACAATTTCCAGAAATGTGTTCTTGGCATTTTCTCAACCGATTTCTTGAGGAATCCCCCTGAGATGCTTTTTAAACAGTATTAAAGGAGTTCACACCTACGCTGGACTCTTACTGGCTGCTTTTTGGAATACTTCACTCCAAGTCGGCCAGATAAAAAAAAATATATTTTTGTAAATAAAATGTTAGTTTTCTAATGAAAGAAATTAATATGTTGGCACAATTATATTTTTGTCTACAACACATATTTCAAACATTTAATCATACGCCTTTAGATCAAAAGGTTTTTAAGATCATGAGAAATATTTGTCAAGTGTCTCCAAACTTTTGACTTGTAGTGCATCTTCTATCAAATAAAACTAATCTGAAATTTTAATACAAATCCCAAATCAAATAAAAAAAATAATACAAATAAAAGAAATATATCAACAAGCTTCATATAAAAAAATTAAAGCTTTGCCTGTGCTAATTCCTAGCTTGAATTTTTATGAAAAAAAATCATTTTTTTTAAAGAAATATTAGCATATCCACATTTTCCAGCAGAAGCTGACTGAGATCTCTGCACATTCACAATGTCCCCTGCTGATGAAAAAACCCTTTCATTAGGGACAGAGGTGGCTGTTTTGTACCCTGTGATCTCTGTGGTTCTTGCACTCGTAGCCGTGAATGGGGCTGCAAATCCGCCGGTCAGTGTGGTTTGGCCTATTAATAGCTTTTTACATGCAGACGGAGGTGACTGGAGCTTCTCACTATGGTGACGGTTTATATGCTGCATCATGTTTGTTGTGCAATTAGTGTATATTAACATCCTCTTGCAGTATCTGCACACAGATTTTGTTTTGTCTGTTACCACCTCACTGCTTTCATTTGTAGTCTTTGGAAAGCCAAAATGCCACCACACCTCTGATTTCAATGAGGAAGGGGCATCCTCAACTTGATACAGCCATGTTTGCTACTAACACTACAACTTGCTCGCTGCTATCGCACCTGTAAAGTGAGGTCACGGTACACGGTATACCCCTGCTGTTTAAAACGTGTATCGCAATTCATTTAACTTCTCAACAGACATGAATCGTCACATATTTTCACCTGGCTTGGAGTGCATCGTTACATCCTTAACTGAGACTCTATAGCCTCTTTTCCACTGTAGAACTGAATGGTTACATCTGCCACATTGTGCCAGCTTGGGATCATTAACATAGTTAAGAGTTCCGTTTTCATTTTGTGTGCTACTCAAGTAAAAATCCTAACTACAGCAATGACACCAAGTGATGCATACATCAGCAGCAGTGTCCTGTATTTGTAATAAATATGCTGTAGTTGTTCAAATACGTGTCATAAATTAGCTGGAATATGAGATCAGAATTGTGCTCTGTGATCAAAATCGTTGCAGATCAGTGTGAGGGACTGAATTTTACTCTGACAGCACACGTCACCATGAAACAGAAGTGCAGCCACACAGACGTGCAGGTACCCAATAAGACTGTAACAGGCAAAGAAAAAAAAATCTGTCTAAGGCTGAAACTAATCATGTGATAACATTTTCTGCATCAGTGATTTAAAGACTTCGTAAACAGGATACAAGACAACAGATAAACATGATACACTGGAAAATGAGGTTTCTACCTGACATCCAGAGACACCTGGCTCTCTCCCATATGCAGAAAATGGAGGTCTCTCAGATTTACCTGAGGAGAAACAGAGAGAAAGCAGACTTTACATAAAATGTACATTAGTGTAATGCACATTTATGTGTCCAATAAGCCTACAGATAACCAGGTATAAATACACACACACACACACACACACACACACACACACACACACACACGAGACATTATCAATGGCTCACTTCTTGAAATAGTTCAACATAATCAACATGGAGGATGTATTACAGAAAATACTCCCCTTAAAAATAAAAAACTGCCTTGTTGGAAAAAGCCAGATCTTTCATACTCTAATACTGACACAAGTACAGATTTATGTCAGGAGTTGTTGCATGAGTCCGGACAGGTTTTTGACTTGCCCTCATATCAGACACATTATTCTTCTGTTCAGGTCTATCCAGGCCTAAAGCAGCGCCAAAACTCAACACTTTTAACCCGTCAACTCTTACGATGAAGAAAATACAGTTCATTTTGGATTAGCTAGACTGTATAGTGGAAACGGAGGTCATAAAGTCTCCATAGCATAACCATAACAGTCCATTAATGCAGCAGCAGCAAGCTGTATAGCTACCAAACCTGCTGGGCCAATCCTAAAACCCGAAACTAAACAGGGTGTAGGATTCTGCTCAACTTTGCTATAAGGACCTCTGGTCTGGTCTGATCTGATCTTCTGTTGTTGTCCATCCAGCTCAAGGTTTAACTTGCTGTGCATCCTGAGATGCTTCTCTGCTTACCACAGGAGTAAAGAGTGGTTCCTGTCAGCCAGTCTGGCCATTCTCTAACCACTCTCATCAACAAGGTATTTCCACCCACAAACTGCTGGATGTTTTTTTGTTTTTCACACCATTCTGTAGAAACTCTAGAGACTGTTGTGCAGTTTCTCCAATACTCAAACCAACAACCATGCCATGGTCAGATCACATTTTTCCCCATTATGATTTGAATATGAACTGAAGCGCTTGACCTGTATCTGCATGAGTTTATGCACTGCGCTGCTGCTGCCACATGAGTGGCTGATTGGGTGATTGAATGAGTGAGCAGGCGTACAGGTGTTCCTATTAACATGGCTTGAGAGTGTGTCTCTTCTGATATTGTTGAAATAACTGCTTAAGGGGTGTATTGACCGAGAACATACAGGCTTGCCCTTAGGGACCTATGAACACAGTGTACAACATGTACAACCTAAACTGGGGGTGCATTAGTGCCTATGGAATGGGCAGCTTGCACATCTGGAAAGGCAGCATCAATGCAGAAAGATATATACAGGTTTTAGAGCAACACATGCTTCCATCCAGATTCTTTCTTTACTTCTGAAAAACTCTGCCTCTCTAAGATACTCTTTTTACACCCAATCATGTTACTGACTTGTTGCCAATTAACTTAATTAGTTACAAAATGTTCCTCCAGCTGTTTCTTTTCAGTAACACTTACTTTTGCAACCTTTTGTTGCCCCTGTCCCAACTTTTTTGAGATGTGTTGCAGTCATCAAATTCAATATTACCTTATTTTTTTTCTTAAAATGGTACATTTCCTCAGTTTAAACATTTGATATGTTCTATTTTGAATAACACATGGGTTTATGAGATTTGCAAATCATTGCATTCTGTTTTTATTTACTTTTTACTCAGCGTCCCAACATTTGTTTGGAATTGGGGTTGTACAAGAGTTTACATTTGAACAGGTTTTTGATAAATCTGTGCATCTTGAAATCCCCGTTCCCTCATGAATGACTATATTCACCCATACCATCCCACTAACACATCCAGAATGCAAAGAGGTCTTCACCAGATGCAACACTTCCCTCACTGTCACTCACTCTCTTGGAAACAAAAATGCTACCTAGCAGCTGAAGAACTAATTTAAAAAAAAAAAAAAAAAAAAGCCTAGCATACAGAACACATGATTCATGCACTTCACCAACTCTAAATTCAGCAGTTTTGCTCAGAGCACAAAAAAACATTAAGAGACTCGTCCGGCAAATAAAATGATAAACAACTTTACCAACGTCGTATATTATACTTGTCGGACTTTCAAACATTAGCAAAGCAAACACAGCGTTGAAGGTAAATTCTTTACTCCAGGGAAAAGCTAAATATTTTTTACAAGTTTTAAAAACAGGCATATTTGTATATGTGTGTTCCTGATGTACACACACATATACATACACACACACACACAAGTTTGAGATGGAGGCTAAGGCAAGCCGGTGTGGCTGTGCTGGGCTCAGGTGTACTCCACCATGTGTCTGTCAGTTCATGTTTCTTGCTACATGGCTGTAAGGTGCCGGCGTTTCCAGAGGCACAGAGGCAATCAGGTACCGCGGTTTAACTGAAAACTGCTTCCCTTGTGGTGTCAAACTGTTCTCATTGGATGTAACGTGATATTTCTGGGTTAGCACTCTCTCCTGCATGGGAAGAGTGAGCTTAGTTGTGGCGAAGCTACAGGAGCGTAACACACAAGCCACCGCACGAGAACGAAACATCTGTTTACAGAGACTGCAAAGGTTGCAAAGCCTCTCTTTCCCTGACTTCCTGCACAGTTACCCAGCACCGTTTGGGTTTCTGAGCTCAAGTATGCAGACGAACAGCAGATGCACTTAGGTCCAGCGTCAAAATATTCAGTTGCAGCATGTGTTTTGTCACACACACCCTGTACAAGCTGAATAATTTATAAGGCCATGTTGTTGTTTCAAATCCTGAGTGGGGCAGCCAGTCATAAAAAAAAAAAAAACATCCGCTTAGTGTGTCCCTCCACACAGCGCACACACGCACACCGCTGCCCTCCACGCAGCACAAGGCAGCCATGCGTTGGAAACTGCCAAGGGACTTTAACTTGATCGGTTCCCACAGGGGCTGAACGATAAACATGCGTTTAACTGTTTATCGCGCCAGCATGCATGGTCACCCAGAGCTAACTGCAAAAGCACCTCCTAAGGGTTGCTACTCTTATGCCTGTGGACTGACACAGACAGACATGGTGTAAATATAATATTATAAATGACTGCCTGTATGTCACACTATTAAATGTGTATTAACAATTACACTATAGCAAGTGTAATTATATTTATTTATTTATTTATTTATTTATTTATTTATTTATAACACTACACGCTAATCTATCAGGTAATGAATGATACCTCAATAGGCATAAAAACAATTCTTGCTATTCCCATAGCTCCATTTTTTAAAAATAGTTGTTAAAACATTTCAACAAAAATTTTTAAAATGAAAACAGAATAATTAAGAGTCATATATTTTAGGCAGATATGATGATTCATACTGACTTGGTCCCTATAATTTTTTTTAAAAAATGGTAACAAATCGTCTACAGCCCATATAAATGGCAAACAGCTACATACAAAGCAGCGTAATGTGCCTGTAATATATCACAATGGCAGAATAAACAGCTTACAAATGCAAAATAGACTAACAAAACAGTAGCCTTGTATTTTGCATGTTGCAAAACTTGTAAATATAATGCTCAACTTTCAGAATATCAGCAATTTCATTAGTAGGGGAGTTTGCTGACAATTACCTACTAATGCTTTAAAAAAAATTCTAATAAAAAAAACATGACACAATACACAAATCATTATTTAAATTTTTTGTTCCACAGTACGTGTCTTATGGTACGACATACACGATTAACCCGATTAATTAAACAAATAGGACGATGAGTTTAGATATCTGGATATTTGAATAACTACAGCCAGGACTGTCTTTGGGAAGCCAAATAACTGTTGCATTAAAACTGTGGGAGCTGTGATGAGGAAAAAGTAGCTCCAAAAAATTTGTGGAGGACGAAAGAAAAAAAAATCCACAGGAGCCGGAACAATCCAGAAAAAGAGAGAGAGAGAGAGAGAGAGAGAGAGAGAGAGAGAGAGAGAGAGAGAGAGAGAGAGGAGAAGGAGATGGAAAATTATTGGGGGTGTGTTCTAAACACTGAATGTTCTCAAAGCTAAAAGTGTCCAAGGACAAAAGGAGAGAAGAAATGAAGAAAGAAAAAAAAAAAAGATAAAAAAGTCTCCTGGAATGCTGAAAATCAACAATGTAAGTCACTGCTACAGCAATTTGTTTAAGTGTTACTGGCGAGTGTTTGTGCCAAGCAGGCTGCTGGCTGCACCGCTGATGTTTGAGGAAGCAGTGCCAGCTAGCGCAGCTGTGAGCCCCCCCTTCTCTCTCTCTCTCTCTGTCTCTCTGTCTGTCTGTCTGTGTGTGTGTGTGTGTGTGTGAGGGAGAGAGAGAGAGAGAGAGAGAGAGAGAGAGAGAGAGAGAGAGAGAGAGAGAGAGATGGATAACCTAGCCTGATGCTAGCCTGAAAGGAGAACACAGAACTAATTGGGAGTGCACGCTCTCAGATGAACTTCAGGATGTGGGTGTAGAGGTCACTGAGATCGTGGGGCTTTTAACATCCTGATCACATCCTCCATCCTGCTGCTGGAGTGCTGACAGGCTGCCTGATCAATACAGCACTCGCCCTGCGTGCCGCTCTCCACCCTGCCGTCCCCCCGCTCAACATCCTGAGCTACTGATGCAGACTTGTGGCAAAATCCTACTACACTGGGACACTGTGAATATTTCATTAGAAACCCAGTTGTCTGTGAGGTTTTGTTTTCTAACGTCCCACTTTTCTTTAGCTTGCATGTTTTAATCCTCACTCATATTTGGCCAAAACATGCAACTTTACAAAGACAGCTCACCTCATGCTAGTTTCTAAACGGGATGAACTTTAAATAACGGCCAACCGTGTTTACCAGCATCTGTGCCGATTCCAGAGATTGATACGAATCTGAAGGTTCGATTCAACTTTATTTTATTTGTATAGCGCTTTTAACAACGAACATCGTCACAACGCAGCTTGTATATATACACGCATAAATTCAGTATATAAATTTTACATTTATAAACGTATCCCTAATGAGTAAGCCAGATGTGGTGATGGTGAGGAAAAACTTCCTGAGACAATATGAGGAAGAAACCTTGAGAGGAATCAGACTTAAAAGGGAACCCGTCCTCATCTGGGTAACAACAAATAGTGCAATTAGAAATACGTCCCTTTTATAACGGTGTACTACGTGGTCAAAAAGTGCAACTGTGGAACCAGGAAATTCATTATAGTTTTCACATGAAGTCCGTTTTGTTGAACTTCTCCACTGTTCACTGATTTGTGGATTTGAGTGCAAAAGTGCACCCTAGCAACTGCAGTCCTAAAGCCATCATAGCATTAGCAGTTCT